>NC_041393.1:153513425-153583622 GCF_002162155.2 Triticum dicoccoides | reverse complement strand
GGCGCGCCGGCGAGGCGGCGGCGGGCTCCGGCGCGGGAGCCGGGCGGCGGCGGCTACGGGCCCGGCGAGGCCCGGTTCGACCCGGGGCGGGCCGGATCTGGGCCCCGGGCGGCGGCGCGCGGTGGGATGGCGGCGGCGACACGTGGCGGGAGGAGAATGGCTGCGGCGGCGGCGGAGGTGACGTGGCACATCCCCATTGGGCGAAACGACGTGTCCGGCGGACATGTCCGGCGCGGATGGACATGTTCGGCGGCGCGGAGGAGTTTGGCTAGGGTTTGGACTGCGGGAATTTCGGGGGAGGCCACATATAAATAGGTAGAGGGAGCTAGGAGAGTCCAAATGAGGAGCGGTTTTCGCCCACACGATCGTGATCGAACGACCGAGAGCATGGAGGGGAGTTAGATCGGTTTTTGGGCCACTTTGGAAGGGTGTTGGGCTGCAAAGAGAGAGGGGTTTTACGGTTACCCGGTTAACCGTTGGAGTACCAAACGACCTCCAAATGGCACGAAACTTGACAGGCGGTCTACCAGTGGTATACCAAGGCCACTTGACAAGCCTCGGGTCATTCCGAGAAAGTTTAACACCGCATTCACAACGAGAGACAAAAGGGGAACGCCGGAGGACATAGGAGCGCCGGATTGCAAAACGGACAACGGGGAAAAGGCTCGGATGCATGAGACGAACACGTATGCAAAATGAAATGCACATGATGACATGGTAAAATGCAACACACAAGCAAATGACATGGCAATGACGACGAATAACTGGCAGACACCTGGCGCATCGGATCCGGGGCGTTACACAGCTATAGCTTTGGAAGGAAGGAAGGAAGGGAAAAATAGGGGAAATGTGACTTGTCGTCAGGGATAAAAGGGGATGGGGAGGGGGAGGCTAGATATTTCGGTGGTAGGCCAAAAAATTTGAAATGTGGAGGGAAACTTTGTGCGCGGTGTCACTGGACACAATTCACTTTGAACAATAGTGTGCATTGCAAACGTTTCTTCTGCTTAACGCGCATGGGATGAGTTTGATAATTCAAATTTTGGTGGAAATTTCCCCAGGTACGTCAATGCATAATTTAACATCGCTTGCTAATTTGGGCACACAAAAGAGCGTACAACACATAGAGCAGACTTACTGAATCGAGCAATTTTAGTAATTAAACAGAGCCAGTTCACCTAAACATTGCTCTAACAAAATTCCAGCATTAAAAACAAAGCCTAAGTATGAATAATTTTAACAAATCCGCCGCCGTGCTGGCCTATGCATCGCCGGTGTGAGATGAGACGTCGATGAATTGTCCTGGCGACACGCCGCTGTTGGTGGACTCCGCGTCCCCCCTGGTGAAGTCGACCGCGTCCTTGTCCTTGTCCTTGGCGCCGCCCTCAAGGTTGTAGTACTCGTAGTAGTGGTTGCACCAGAGCTCGCTTTGGTACTCCACTGCTGATTCGTTGATTGACAGACTCTTCTCTACCTTGACATGTGCCACGCGTAACTCCTCCTCCCGGTGCTCCTCGATCTCCGCCGCCTCCGGCATCTCTAGCTCCCGCTCGAAAACCTCATGAGGGAGCAGGTGCTCCATGACCACCGCCGCCTTTTTGGACGTGGGTTGCATGCTGGATTCCAAGGTGGCCTGGAATATCTTGGCGTGGATGGCCTCGACCCAGGCCAGGGTGACATCAGCGGCACGGACGGCAGCTCGAGCGCTCTCGGCGTTTGCAGCCACCATTGCAGCAGCAGCTGCAGTCGTCTCGGCTGTTGCAGCTGCCCTGTCGGTTGCCGCAGACGTCCTCTTGGAGGAAGCGGCCGCGCTCAATGCGGATGCGGCGGCACTCTCGGCGTAGGCGACCACACTCTTGGCGCAGGTGACGGCGCTTGGGAGGGGGACGCGGCCATCGTACAGGCCTTCATGAAGCGTTTCCACAACGTCATCTTTGCAAGAAGGGGGTGCAGGAATGGGGATCGGGATTTGTTGATTCGGGGGTTGCCGGCACTGGAGCAGACAAGTTGGTGAAGCTTAAGGAGGAAGACTTATAAACCCAAAAAAATTCATCGCAAACGATTCCTATAAAACAACTGTGTGTGATGTTGTAGATATTTTTTATTAGCTGTGAAAGACGAATTTGGAGTAAAGTGGCAACGGATGGTGTTTTAAATGTACGAGAAAAATTATAGTACTTATACAACTGTCAAGTCAAATTTTGGAAAATTTCAGGGGTCATTTGACATTTGAAGACATTTAAGTGATTTTCTAGCCATTTAATGACCGGAATTGAAATTTGAACTACATGTACATGCAACAGCTAAACATAACGGTTTGAAAAGTCATATTTTGTGTACTTGTGTGCGATTTAATTCCATGTGTAGTAAATTGGAAGGAATTTTCAAACATATTGGTCTAACGGCTATGACACAATTAAGCATGGAGTGCCATGGCATTTAAATTCCAAAAAATATAAATAAAAGATCAGAAACACATAAAACTTGGTTGATATAATATCATGCCACCAAGAGGATGTGGTAAAAAAATTAGCCTGTTTGACAAAAGTTTGGACACACACACCTCACAAACCAGAGCAACTCACTAGAAGGCTCGTGGTTCCAAGAGGGAACAATGCATGTTAGATGACGAACGGGAGATAGCTTCCTCTTACGGCCTTCAAAAAATTTCTACGTGTAACATGCACTAATACAACTGTCATGTGAAAATTTGGAAAGTTTCAGGGGTCATTTGACCTTTTGAAGAAATTTAAGTGATTTTCTAGCCATTCAATGACCATAATTCAAATTTGAACTACATCTACATGCAACGGCTAACCATAACGGTTTGAAAAATCATATTTGTGTACTTGTGTGCGAGTTAAAAAATCATTAGACGATGTAAATATCTGGTGTTCAAAAAAGAATATGCAAAATCTAGCAAGAGAACCGGCCCCGCACGATTGGCAGTCTATTTTGCGCCTCGAGGTTTGGAAGGTGAGTGGCAGGCTTTATTAATCAGACACGGTTCGGCATTGGGAACCGTCAGCTATTATGTTCACACATAGATTTTCTATCTATTTTTGTATACTAATTTGAATCTATATGTTATCATCCACATATACAGAATGGAAAGCCTATAAACACACATTGAAACAGAACATATAAGAACGGAAAACAAAGTACACACATTGAAACAGAGCAATAAACAGAGCAATACTATGATTGATGTGAATACATAGCTATCCACGTCGAAACGACTCAACAAAATAAAACGCGTCCATGAGACCATTACTAGCAGCCCTTGCCTACGGTAGCTCTGGCTCTGCCTGAACTTGTGCAGGCGTTCGTCCAAGCGGTTGACAGGCTCGCGGTACATCTGGAGCATGATCTCGAGCTCCAAGTTGGCTATTTCATCGGAGATCACCACCTCGAGGATGCGACGACCATGTTCTTCTACTGCGCCAGGTGGACACCTGGGCCAAGGAGGTGGTCAAACCTACCGACCAGCGCGTTGGAAATGAGCGGGCCACGGACAATGCGAACGGTGCGACCCATGCGAACGATGCGGCGGGCGTTCGGTGTAAGTACGGCGTGGCCGGCCTCTGGGGCAAGTATAGCGCATAGGGCCTGTGCCCACTCTTGGGGAGGAATGGGGATACTAACAGGACATGTACCCAGCTGCGACGCCCTGTCGACTGTAGGCAAGCACCGGTGGATCCGCTCTTGTTGTGCGGCACGCCGCTCCTCTCGCTCTGCGGCGCTCCAACGGTCTCGTCGTGCGGTAAGCCGCAGCCTATCGGCGTGGATGCACCTAGCTAGCTTGCTCTGCGGCGCGCCATCGATCACGTTGTGCATCGAGCTGCAGCCTCTCGGTGCTCACATGCCTATCTTGATCCGCGGCGTTGAAGCACCATGCGCCAAGGGTCTGCTCAACCCTGGTGATGACGCGCATCACGACTCGTCCATCGTGTTGTCGGGGAGCGCTGCTTCCTCTATGGGCTATGGCGCCTTCTGGTTTTCGTCGTTGATGAGGTTGATGGTAGAGGCAACACTTTGGTGGGTTGGCATGCTTGGAAAAGGTGGATGTGCTACAGGTTGTGCTTGTTGCCTCCGTGCATCGTGGCACACCTAGGTTTATGCGCTATATTGCTGGGTGGCAGGAAACAGGTGAGGAAATGGTGGGAAACGGTGACGTGTTCAGAAAACACCATCAATTAATGGAAACTTGGCATATAAGGAACATCGAGCTAGCACAAGAAGTTGATGATGATGAGACGAACATGGACCAAACTAGGGAACCCATCAGTGAAGAATTCATCAATCGCAAATGATTGTACACTAGCAAGCGTTTTCCCACAACACACACGGCTTATTCCATCACAAAACAGGTTGGATGGATCAACTGTATGCCACATATACACACTGTCAAAAAGTAGTCCGGTAGACCTTCTTTAACATATGTTAAAAAATAAAATAAAAATAAAAACAAGGACCTCGAGGTTAAATTACCTAAGAGGATGGGTCATTTCAGTCATTTGACCGAAAGGACCTATCCTATCAGTTAATTTAACATCAACACACCTTCCCATCCAGACACCCATCTGATGACTACTCCACCCTGAGCACACTTAAATGTTAGTTCTGTTACATGAGCTACTGGTGGAACAGCTAGTCCTTGCTGATATAGGATGCCTCTTCGCATCCTTATGGCGTATCCGGATGACCGTCCGTCCCCCAATGGCCAATAAATGTTTTGTTGACAGAGCAATCCTCTTCGCATCTTATTAGAAGCAATCGTCTGTGTTATTATCGGTCTTCACACACATTCCTAATTACAGACCTGTTTGCCACGTATCACACACATCTTGTTATATTGAACCGTTTCTGTTCTATTGTCTCAACGCAAATAGTTCATCCGAGTGAACCGCATGCCATATATCGCACACACCTTGATCTGGCTGACCGTTTCTTTTGTTTTTCCTAATCACAAATAGTTCATCTAAGTGAGGCGTATGCTGTATATCGCACACACCTTCATCTATCAGCCCGTTTCTTTTGTTCCTCCTCATCACAAATAGTTAATTTAACTGAACCGTATGCCTTGCATCGCACATGCAACCAAAATCTGAACCGTGTTTGATGCATCCATCAGCGCAAACATTTTGCACCTTTTTTGATGGGTTTTTGACACCACTTGTTGGGATTATTGCATCACACAGAGTTTCGTCGAAGAGTCTCTGATCGTAGTGTCGCGATAGCAGGATCCTGCAGTAGTGTGTAGATGCTCGATCCTTCAATCTCTGGTGGATGCTCCATCTTTGATCGATAATCCCACCACCGGTGCCTCACTATCGGATCCGGTGAATCTGTTTGCTCCATGGCCCAGAGGAACACCTCTATCTACTCCCGCACAACTCCCTTCCCGTGTATCGCCTCCTTTTCGCTCTTTTCCAGATTTTTGGCCATCGCTTTCCCCATCGCTGCCAATTGCTCTGGGTTGTCAAAACAAGATTGTATCTCCAACATCCTGGCTAGCTTCATAGGGTCGTCGCCTGCGAGCCACACGTATCGGTTGTACTCCTTCATCGATCTACTTCTGCACAACACCTTCACTCATTGGTGGTGGTTTTTGAATGGAAGAGGAGAGGAGCAGCGCTGGTTTTGGATTAGAACCGGAGAGGAGCGGTGATAGTTTTGAAATGGAAGAGGCGAGGAGCGGCGCTGATTTTGGATTGGAAGAGGAGAGGAGCGGTGGTGGTTTTGGAATAGAAGAGGAGAGGAGCGGCGCTGGTTTTGGATTGGAACAAGAGAGGAGTGGCGGTGGTTTACGAGGAGAGGAGCGGCACTGGTCTTGGAAGAAGTATTTTTTTGGTTTGCATATTTTGGTCAAATTTTGACCATGCACTTCGACAAGCAACTACCAAGATGCCCGTGCATTGCATGGAACATCAAGATGCATTTTTTTTACAAAACACCTATTGTGATTGACCCATGCAGGAGTAATCCCATGTGTAAAAATTAATGATATCTCAAGAATTTCATCGAAAAAATGATATCTTGAGAAAGATCAGAGATAAGGTGAGGAGGAGTGGGGCGCGATGGTGATTGGTGGTCGGACTCAGCGGAGGCATGGGGATGGACGACGCCAGCAACAACCACCATGCCAGATTATTCCAGAGGATTCCTTTTTTAGTTACTCAACAATGAAGTTGTAGGATATAAGGATGAACGACACAGTCGTGGGTATCCTTTTGCAAAATTGCCATAGTTTCCTTCCTATCCGTCAAATATAAATCGGACGGCCTATATTGCAGGATGGCAGGCACACCATCATCACCAACTCTGCTTTTTATAAGAGTAGAAGACAAGAAAAATGTGAATGCATGTCATCTAAAATTGTACCGTTTGGTTCGTATCTGAATGTACTTTCAAATTATTATTTTTCCAATGTATAACATATATTTTGTTTGTTAAAATCATGGTCGAATATGACCCAGAATACAAGGAAGATTAGTTAAACTGGGGTCGCTTTCTTAATTGAAGGGTAAATTGATTTTGATTTTGATCGAGTCACAGCGCGCCGGCCCTCGTCCAATCCTAAATCACGGTCGCACGCTCCTCTCCCTCTTATCCATTGCAAAACCACCCCCTCTCCTCTCCATTTCTCCATTCCAAAACATCTATATCGCCTCTCCGTCTTCTGCATTGCAAAACCACCATCTCACCTGTACCTCTTCTCCATTGCTAGACCATCGTCTCTCCTCACATCTTCCAAAGCCAGCACCGCACCTCTTAGAAGCACATCGATGGACAGGATGCATAAGTGAATCATGGAGATCGCACACTGTCGGTGTACAAAAGTAGGGGCTCTCCTTTTGACCCCTTTACTTGTGCACGGGCAGTCAGAGCCACCCGCCACGGCCACACATAACAGGTCAGGAAAGGGAAGCCGGAGAGAAGCCGAAGGCACAAGACAAACAAAGCAACGACAAGGACCAAGGCCACAAAGATCGAATGGATGAAGCAGGTTTCCCCGGCAAGGACCCTTGCCGGGGCAGCCTTAGCGGCCCCGGCAAGACCCTTGCCGGGGCAGCTCGCACACACCAGCTGAGTGAGCCACCTTTGAGCCCACCAACGCTAAACAAACGCATTGGGACAAGGATCGGGAGGCACCTCCGTGGTGGCATGCAGATCTTTGTGAAGACAAAGAATAGTTATGATCAAATGAGGATAGGAAGGCAACCATCCTCACCGATGAAACCCACAAGACCCCCAGCAAGATCCTTGCCAGGGACGCCTGCGCGCCACGGCTAGACCCTTGCTGGGCCACCCAGCAAGGCCCTCGCCAAGCATGCCAGCAGGGCCACCGCCAGGCCCATGCCAGCCAAGTATTCGCCGCCGTTCGCATGCAACTGTCGACCCAACCAGCTGGGCAGGCACCTGTGTGCCAACATGCAGCCCTTCATGGAGGCTCCACCATCGCGCCACCTTAGCTGCCTGCCTGCCTACATGGCACCGCATGCATCGCTGGCCAGGGCGCGTATCAAAGCAAGAAGGAGCGGCGACGGACAGGACGGGCCTCGCTCCTATCCCCGGTAAAGTGAAGGGACACCTAAGCCTCGCATTAAATGCACTTTGTCCTGTAATACTAGCGATAAGCTCACAGCACTGTAGCACTTTCAACCTCCTGTGTGCCACTGTGGCAGCCCCTTTCGCCTATAAAAGGAGGCCCATGGCACACTGGAGAAGGATTCGGCTCTTTCGAGCCTAGCAGCACCCAGAGCTAGTTCAAGTCCTCAAGAACACTAAATACATCCACCAAAGCAGGATCGTAGGGTTTTACGCATCATTGCAGCTCGAACCTGGGTTAATCCCCTTTGTGCTGTCAGCTAGTCCCGCTCTTCTCATGATCCCCACGCCCCGCAACCGTAGTAGGGATTCCAGTGATCCCATAGGTGTCATTTCCCACCAACATCTTTGGCTCGCCAGGTAGGGGGCGCAATTGTGAGAATCTAGTCTAGTAGTTGACCTAGCTGTTCTTCATCGCCATCGCTCCTAAGAAGTAGACGACCACGACGACCGGCTCATCTGGGACCAGGTTGCTAGTACCGGTGCGGACCAGTAGCGGGCCAGTCGCGGAGAGAACCAGTGGCATGGCCCGCAAACATCCACGTCACCCTGGAGGTTCAGGCCTGGCGAGTGGCGTCATTCGTGCGCCAGGCGATCGGCCACCAGTCGCAGGCTCCAGAGATGGAGTCGGGCCCCCCACATGCTGCGCGGGGCCCTCCAGGGGCGCCGCCATCCCGCCAGATGGCGGCACGGTGGACTCCAAGACGCCAACACCGCGCCCACGGCGCGCTCTTCCGAGGTTGTGCGTGATGAGCAGCATCGCCCCACCGGTATTAGAATTCCCCTCAGGTTTACGTTATCTCTCTTGTCCTGCTTCAGCCTCATTGTCGTACAACTCACCGGAGCTGCTCCAACGATGTAACCCTCAATCACAGCGGAGAAGTACCCTCGGCTCCATCTCCAGACGCCTAAGATCTTATTCCCCTCCTTCGACAGCCACATCAGCCGCAGCATCCTCAGCGACCAACCCAATGATGCTGAGACCTACATGCCTTCTCTAAAGAGGTTGTACACTTGTTGCATCGCTTTTTTTACTCTACATGTTATATATATTGTCCACTAAGCTCACGTAGTACTGTGAAATACGATTAGTTTCTCCTACTATATGACAAGTAGTGAGGTACCATCCAACTTAGCTATCCGTGATGGACTCTTGAAAGCCATCATTATTTATTTATGCTCGTTTGAGCTGGGCATTTGTAGATGGGTCTGGGAGTTCAGCTAGTAGGGTGGTGGCCTGGGTCCAAAGTAGTAGAAGTAGCACAAAAACATTTATGGAGTGTAGGCTTAGAAGGAAAAACATAGGATTTGGAAAGTTCCTATGGTACTACTATTCATGCACTTGGTTAAAGGAATGGAGCAAACAAAAACTTTATGATTTGTTCCTTTAGTGTCTCCTTCAAAGAAAACCCGTGGGAATTTTAATATCCACTTGGCCTCCTTTTCAAATTCCTATTCATGAAGCACAAGACTAAGAGATAGTAGCATAATAACATTATAAGTGTACATTTTCTTGTGGTTTGACTTAATTTCACCATGCTTCGCATTCCTTTGATCTTCCAATTCTTGTGAACCAAACACCCAAATTGATAGAAATCCTGTCTTTTAAAATTCTCTGTTTTGCACATGAATTCCTATCCTATTCCTTTGTATTTCCTATCCCCGCATCGTTAGAACCCTCCAATTCAAACAAGCCCTTACAAAATTACTTCTGTGAAAGATATGTGTCAAAGAAAATCTTTTGTGGTTTGTGCCGCTCTTGCTACGGTGTAGTCCACCCCATCTCAGCTGCTCCAATGAATGAAGGGTTCACAACAGCAGGGATCTGCCCTCCAGATTGTCTTTCGCTGCCTCAGATCGTCTTCACTGCCGCCGGCAGCCACGACAACTGCGTTACCATCATCAACTAAGCAGATAACCTTGAGGACTACACGGGTCCGCAAGAGAGGTCACACTTTTTCATGTCTCCTTACGTTATGCATTGCTTAATATGGCATGCTACTTTATTGTCTTGTTCACCGATTAGACTCCGATTCAGGTCAAAACTAATGCTCAAACTTGAGTTTTTAATTGGTTGTGGGGTACATATTGGGGCAGCAATCAATAGTACCTTTCTACTATCTTCTTAATCTCGGGTTTCTATTATGAATTTCATATTGATTGGGAAACACACATTAAAGGAGCCATTATCTGTATTTTTTAACTAAAGCTATTATCTACCTTCTATCATTGGTTTTGGGTCAATCCACAGGTTGCTACCATCACTCTGGATGTGTGCACGCACTCCTTACATAATCTCATTATGTTTTATTCCTATGCATGTCAGTTATTGTACACAATGGTACTGAAGATGTACAGCAAAATAGACAGGCCTTGTGTGGCAATAAAATTTGATGTAGACGTCCCTCCATGATACGTCTCCAATGTAATATAGTTTTTGATTGTTCTATGCTATTATATTATCTGTTCTGAATATTTAATATGCATTTATATGCTATTTTATATTATTTTCGGGACTAACTTATTAACCTAGAGCCTAGTGCTAGTTTCTGTTTTTTGCCTGTTTTAGAGTTTCACAGAAAAGGAATACCAAACGGAGTCCAAACGGAATGAAACTTTCGCAATGATCTTACTTGGACCTGAAGCAAACCAGGAGACTTGGAGATGAAGTCGGAGACTCAACGAGGCGGCCACGAGGGTGGAGGGCGTGCCCAGGGGGGTAGGGCGCACCCCTACCTAGTGGGCCCCTCGGAGCTCTCCTGACCTAGTTCCTTCGCCTATATACTCTTTTACCCCCAAAAACATCAGGAGGAGCCACAAAAACACTTTTCCACCGCCGCAACCTTCTGTACCCGTGAGATCCCATCTAGGGGCCTTTCGCGGTGTCCTGCCAGAGGGGGATTCGATCATGGAGGGCTTCTACATCAACAATATTACCCTTATAATGAAGCGTGAGTTGTTTACCACAAACCTACGGGTCCATAGCTAGTAGCTAAATGGCTTATTCTCTCTCTTTGATTCTCAATACTGTGTTCTCCTTGATGTTCTTGGATACCTATTCGATGTAATACTCTTTTGCGGTGTGTTTGCCGAGATCCGATGAATTGTGGATTTATGATCACATTATCTATGAATATTATTTGAGTCTTCTCTGAATTCTTATATGCATGATTTGATATCTTTGCAAGTCTCTTTGAGTTATCGGTTTAGTTTGGCCTACTAGATAGTTTTTTTGGAATGGGAGAAGTGCTTAGCTTTGGGTTCAATCTTGCAGTGTCCTTTCCCAGTGGCAGTAGGGGCAGAAAGGCACGTTTTGTATTGTTACCATCGAGGATCAAAAGATGGAGTTTTCATCATATTGCTTGAGTTAATTCCTCTACATCATGTTATCTTATCTAATGCGTTACTATGTTCTTCATGAACTTAATACTCTAGACGCAGGCAGGAGTCGGTCGATGTGTGGAGTAATAGTAGTAGATGCAGAATCATTTCCGTCTACTTGACACGAACCTGATACCTATATTCATGAACATTGCCTTAGATATCGTCATAATTATGCGCTCTTCTATCAATTTCTCGGCAGTAATTTGTTCACCCACCGTAATATTTGCAATCTTGAGAGAAGCCACTAGTGAAACATATGGCCCTCGCGTCTATTTTACATCCTATTAGTTTCCCGTTAACTTGCCAATTTTTGTCGCCGTTTCTTTATTTGCAGTCTTTTACTTTCCGTTCTATAAACCAAAAATACCAAAAATATTTACTTTACTGTTTATCTATCTATATCGGTTCTCACTTTTGCAAGTAACCGTGAAGGGATTGACAACCCCTTGGGTGCAAGTTTTTTGATTGTTTGTGCATGTATTCTGTGACTTGTGCGTTGTCTCCTACTGGATTGATACCTTGGTTCTCAAACTGAGGGAAATACTTACTCTAGTTTGCTGCATCACCCTTTCCTCTTCAAGGGAAAAACCAACGCAAGCTCAAGATGTAGTAGGAAGAATTTCTAGCGCTGTTGCCGGGGAGATCTACGGCAAGTCAAGCCATACCAAGTACCCATCATAAACTCTCATCTCTTGCATTACATTATTCGCCATTCGCCTCCCATTTTCCTTGCCCCCACCTCTAAAACGATTTTCGAAAAGATTTGCCTTTTCTTTCACCCTCCTTCCATTCGATCTTTTGTTTGCTTGTGTTACCACGTGCCTTCTTTTTGCTTGCATCTTCGCTTGCTGAAAGTTTATGGATCCTCATCCACTTGCTAATCTTTGTAAGAGATCCAATTATGATGAACCAATTGCTAGTGAGTTTTGTGCACTAGATTATCTTTATGAAGTTTTGCTTGAAATTCATGAATCTAAAAATTGTGATGAAGAAATTTATGAAGAGATTCACAATAGCTCCTTGAATAAAAAGCATGATTGCAATGATTTTACTATCAATTCTATTGATCTAAATTATGCTAATGATATGCAAAACCCTAAGCTTGGGGATGCTAGTTTTTCTATGTCCATTACTTGTTGCAATGATCATGATTGTGATTCTTCTTCTTATAATCTTGAAAATTTATTTAAGCCCCATGATGAATAGGAGATTGATAATAATGTTTGCAATAATATTGATAGTGGGTTTTGAAGAGTGTCAACTTTAGATCCCACATATTTGCAGAACGTTCAATCTTATGAATTTTTTTATAAACGTGGGTTTGGAGAGGTCATCACTTTAGTTAATGTTAATCCCACTATTTTGGAAGAGTGTCAACTTCGCATGCATGTGGATCATGTTGAGAATATGTTATGTGATAGCCATATTGTTGAATTTGCTTATGATCCTACATGTAATTATCATGAGAGCGGAAAATATGGTTGTAGAAATTTTCGTGTTACTAAACTACCTCACTTCGTGTTTAGATTGTGTAACATCCCAAATTTTCAATTTGGAATGTTATACATTAGATCATCATTGCATATCATATTTTATTTGCATTTTGGCTTGATCCTAGAAATTCTATGCAACTCAAGGACCCACGGAGAGAGTTGGGGATTTCGTTATTCTCATATTTGAGTTTTCTCAAATTTCAAAAAGAGGATCATTTGATTTTAATTATTTTATCTTCATATATTTATTTTACAAAAATAAAAGAGAGGGAGTAAAATGACTTTCCCAAAATAAAGAAATATTGGAGATTTAATAATAAAATCAAATAAAATTTTATTTTGGAGTTTTATCGCTATTTTATTTGAATTAGGAAAAATACGTGTTTTTCAAAATTGCATTTTGGGCCCAAATAAATGTTCATCTTGTCCGGCTTATTTTTAGAGGTTGGGAAATTTTATTTCAGGATTTTTGGAGTCAGTTTAGTATTTCTTTTCTTTCTTTTTTTGCACATCGGAATTATTTAAAAAAAAGTCAAACGGACTCCGGGCCGTACCCGAGCGGGACTCGGCCCAGGGGAGGCTTTATAAGCCGCGGCCCCCTGCCCTGAAGCCCACACCGCCGCCCAGCCCACCCCGCGCCACCGAACCCTAACCCTAGCCGCCACCGACACCGCCGCGACTCGCCGCCGCCGCCACGCCGTCCAGCACCGCCGCCGGAGCAGCCGCCGCCATCGCCCGTCCCGCCGCCCGTAGCCGCCCGCCGGAGCCCGCCATTCGGTTTTTTTAAACCCTAGATCTGTTTTTTCGGTTCATCGGTTTTTCTCGGTTTAGTTTATTTAACGAACGCTCGTTCGTACGTTCGTTTTCACTGTTTAGCCGCAGACAGCGAACATTCGTTCGTTAGCCTGTTCATCAGTTTTTCTTTTTCTCGGGTTTTTTGCGATTATTTTCGATCGCGATTTCTGATCCGATTTTCGTTTTAGTATAACTTCTCGCTCGTTTATCGGAATCAGGCGATTCAAGCGCCTGGAGTTTCGTCTCGAAACCCTCTTTCCGCTAAATCAACTTAAACAAGTTTTTGCTACTGTAAAATTTGACTTAGGTTCAGATTAGTAAACAAGCTTGTTTCTTTCGTCGTTTGAGTTTTGTTGCTTTGTTTGATTTGATTTTTTTGCAAACCGGAGTTCTTAAGTTGAACTTTCTGGTTAGATCTCTTATTTGAGTTTTACCCATGCATTAGTTGAGTGCTTATTGTATGTTTGTTTGTTTGCGATAGAGTACCCGGAGTGCGCCGCGTGCTACTACCAGTCTCTAGGATTCATGGATCATCAGCAAGGCAAGTAACACTTTGATCATACCTCTTTACTACCCAGTTTTATTGCGTTAGATCAATCCTCAAACAATTGCATGGTTAGGATCTGATTAGTATGTGGGTTTTGGCAAGTAGATGAGGTAGTACCTATTGACCTGCATTCAAACCTTGGGAGTTACTTCTACGTTATGCTTATATTGCTATGCTATGCTCGTAGACGTGGATTGGGTTTTGAGTGTATCCATGATAGATGTGAGTGTTTAATTGATGGTTAACTTAAGGTGGCTACTTAAGTACACATCTGGGTGGGTTGAGGCACCTGGGGAACCCAGTGTTGCCTGTATTTTAGGAAATCCCAGGGTACCGTGTGATCCTCCTATGGACCGCCACCTAGGCTCAAAGGGATCGTGAGATTATTCATGCTAGAAACTTCTGTGTGCAACCGCAAGCTACTATGGGCTCTAGCATAGTTGATTAAGTCGTGTGAACTCTTATAGTGGTAGACTAGCAGATGTAGGGGAAAGTAGGTATAACTGTCTACCCATCGTAAGGTGCTAACGCTTCTGAAAGACTATGTCTCGGTCATCCATTTATCAAACACCATGTAGTGCGAGAAATCCAACGGAGGAGATCGAGTCTTGTGGGGAAAAGTGCGCAAACCTCTGCATTGTGTATAAACTAATCATGGTAAGCCGTGTCCCCGGTTATGGACGTTTTGAGTATCTAGTACTTGGATTATCATGTGAATCTCATCATGTTACTTAAATTAATTCTGTTTGGGTTTAATGATGATGTTTAATTGGGATTGAGTTGGGTGAACCTTCTCAATGTTTAACAACCACCCTGATAGTTAAATAAAATGTATTCCTTTGTTGTAGGGAAAAATTGGCTTCATGCAAAACTGTAACCATAGAGCTTTCCACCAGCCATATATGCATGTAGTGATAGCATTATTCTGTCCATTACTCTCTATGTGTTACATTGCGAGCATATTCCAGGTGCTGACCCGTTTTCGGGCTGCAACATTCATGTTGCAGACTTTTCAGACGACGAGTAAGATGCCTTAGGTCGTGATCTTTCACCCAGTGATGCCATTGGAGTTGATGGACTCACTTCATCTTCCAAGCCTTCCGCTGTTACCGTTATTAGATGGCCTTAAGCCATAATTATTGTAATAAGCTCTCTTTTGAGACATTCGATGTAATAAGTGTGTGATTGCTACTCTATTATAAATCCTTGAAGTACTGTGCGTGTCAGCATTACCGATCCAGGGATGACACTGATGCACAGAGATCAAACTGTTTGAGGTCTGGTCGCTACAAGATGGTATCAGAGCACACGCTGACTGTAGGACACTACCACTAAGATAAAGCCCTAGACCACTACTCTCTTCTCATTTCTGACTCCTCTCCCTTTTCTACTCTTTAGGATGGCGGATGCAAGGAACAAGTTCGCGCAACCAGATGAAGATACACCTTTTGGACGCCACTTGAAGGAAGTCACTACATACCTGAACATCGGAGTACCAAGCTTCACCGGGACCTACATCACCACTTTACCAGAAGAGGAGCGTTGGATGATCCAAGTTCAAGTTCCAGGAAGGACGGTCATGCCAGTCACTGAGCCCATAGAGTTTTCCTTTGATGCACCAACACGGAGTCTAGGAAAGAGCATGGCACCCCACATCACCATGGGACGCATTGGAGAAGTTTACCACAAGGATCTCAAGGATACTATTTACCAAATTTGTGGGCACCGAGATGAGCAATAGGAGATGATTAGCACCAGGAAGGATAGATCAATTGCAGCTTTCATCCAGGAGTTAAACCAGCACATCATCGCCAGGAGAACCAGATGTGCGCAGGCATGATAGATCTGATGAAGGCAATGTCCAAGATCACGGAGCTGGAAGAAGAACTCAAGTCTACATGTGATGGATATCAGGAGGAAATGACGACACTCATGGAGAAGAATGATGACCTGAAGAAGAGGCTAAAAGTATTCATGGGATTCCCCGCGCCGGGAGGAGAAGACGACGATTGCACTTGCCCGGAGAACTACATCATAATCGACGACACCGACTCGGACCCCGACGATAGCAATGATGACTATGTTGATGAAGCTGGAGCAGATATCATGGAGTCTTCGACCGATCAATTTTTCTAGTCGACCACCATAACAGTAGTAGTATTCCCCCATGTATATAGTATAGTCCGAGCACTTTTGTAACGATAGTTAGACCATTGTATGCCCTTGTTTGAATTGATTGAAGTGATATTGTTTGAGTTTGTCTCATGTGCATATGGGTAGTGTTTTTCTCTAGACCTTAGTCCATTCTATATTCTCAACCTTTCTAAATCCTCAGATGCCTCCGAGACGTGACAATGGATTTGCTTTCCCACCAGAGCTCACTCAGTTGATCCAGCAGTAGAATGCATTGATGCAGATACTAGTCCAGAATCAGAATCAGGGGAACAACAACAACAACAACAACAACCCACCACCACCACCACCTGTTGATCACTTAGCCTGTTTCTTGAGGCTTAATCCGCCGGTGTTCTCTAGTAGCACCGAGCCAATAGTTGCAGATGATTGGCTCCGCAAGATTGGGAGGGAGTTGACCACTGCATGATGCACTGATGCAGAGAGAGTGCATTTTGCCGCACACCAGCTTGATGGACCCGCAACATCATGGTGGGAGAATTTCACAACCACTTACCCCATCGACACCGTCACATGGGATCAGTTTCTGCAGGTTTTCCGTACTGCCCATGTTTCAGCAGGAGCTATGGCCATGAAGAAGTGTGAGTTTTGCAACTTGCACCAAGGAGGACGTACAGTTGGCCAGTATGTGGATGATTTTAGTAAGCTAACACGTTATGCCCCAAATGACATTACTATGGATGCAGCTAAGTAGGAGAAGTTTCTGGAAGGACTGAATGATGAGTTGAGTATGCAGTTGATGGTGGCAACCTTCAACAACTACCAGGAGTTGGTAGATAGAGCTCTCATGCTTGAAGGGAAGCAACAGCAGATTGACAGCCGCAAGAGGAAGTATGGACAAGGGAAGTACAATTTTGGAGCTCAGCAAAAGCCTCGTTTTCTCCTGAACTTAGGAGGACCTTTTCAGCATACCCATGGAGGCCACAATAATAATGGAGGGAGTTCGCACAACCATAATGGCCCCAGGAATGGGAATGGTAATGGAGGAAGCAACGGCCAGAACCATACCAACCCATCAACCCCAGCCAAGAAGGATCTGAGCCACGTCACTTGCTACAAGTGCCAGAAGACTGGACATTATGCCAATGAATGTCCTGAAGCTAAGAATGGAAATGGAAATGGAAGCTTTGGGAAGAAGCAGAACCCTTTCAGCAGGGGACAGGTGAACCACGTTAACGTGGAGGAGGTTGAAGCCCAGGCAGATGCAGTAATACGTAAGTTTTTGGTTAAGTCATTTATTGCAATCGTTCTTTTTGATACTGGTGCATCACATTCATACATATCAAGGGGATTTATGGATAAGTATAAACTGCCCACCAAAGTTCTTAGAACACCTATGTTAGTAAGATCACCAAGAGCGGAGTACATGGCAAGTCAAGGATGTTTTCAGATGCCATTGACCATAGGTAGGCATGTTTTCCCCTCGGATCTGATAATTTTGGAGTCACAAGGTTTGGATGTGATTCTAGGTATGGATTGGCTATCCATGTATGGAGGAAACATCGATTGCGCAAGTAAGTCAATTTTGCTTACCACCCCAGAAGGAAGAAGTATTAAGTATGTATCCTGGCATGTGTTGAAGAGGACTCAAGTGAATTCCTTATCAGGAGTTGTACAGGAGGAAGTACCAGTGGTGAAGGATTTCCCTGATGTATTTCCAGAGGAGTTGCCAGGCATGCCACCGGATAGAGACATTGAGTTTTTGATTGAGCTTTTGCCAGGCACAGTGACAATATCTAAGAGACCGTACAGGATGCCCGTAAAGGATTTGGAGGAAATCAAGAAGCAGATTAAGGAGTTACACGATAAAGGCTATATTCGTCCAAGTTCATCACCTTGGGGATCGCCAGTGCTTCTAGTGGAGAAGAAGGATGGATCATTGAGGATGGTTGTTGATTATCGGGGATTGAATGAAGTGATAATCAAGAACAAGTACCCACTGCCGATGATAAATGATTTGTTTGACCAATTGCAGGGAGCTAAGGTATTTTCCAAGATCGATTTGCGATCAGGATACCACCAGTTGAAGATTCGAGAGCAGGATATACCCAAGACAGCTTTTACCACAAGGTACAGACTATATGAGTATATTGTTATGTCATTTTGTCTGACTAACGCCCCTGCCTATTTCATGAACATGATGAACAAGGTGTTTATGGAGTTTTTGGATAAGTTCGTCATGGTGTTTATTGATGATATTTTGGTCTACTTGAAGAATGAAGAGGAGCATAAGGAGCATTTGCGTTTGGTACTTGGAAAGCTCAGAGAACATCAGTTATATGCCAAATTCAGCAAGTGTGAGTTTTGGTTGAAGGAAGTTGGATGTCTTGGACATGTGATATCCGGAGAAGGAATAGCAGTAGACCCCACCAAGGTTGTCACTGTGACAAATTGGGAAGCTCCCATAACAGTTGGAGAGATCCGGAGTTTTCTTGTACTCGCAGGATACTACCGGAGGTTCATTGAGAATTTCTCAAAGATTGCAAAACCCATGACGGAGTTGTTGAAGAAGGACACCAAGTTCAATTGGACTGAGGAATGTCAAGCCAATTTCCTGGAGTTGAAGAAACGTTTGGTTACGTCACCAGTGTTGATTCTGCCAGATCAGCGCAAGGATTATGAAGTATATTGCGACGCTTCTCGTCGAGGACTTGGAGCAATGCTTATGTAAGAGGGAAGAGTTGTTTTGTATGCCTCACGACAGCTTAAGCCCCATGAGTTGAACTATGCTACACATGATTTGGAGTTAGCAGCCTTAGTGCATGCGTTGAAGACATGGAGACATTTTCTCATTGGAAACCATTGTGAGGTGTACACAGATCACAAGAGTTTGAAGTACATCTTCACACACATGGAGTTGAATCTCAGGCAAAGGAGATGGTTGGATCTCATCAAGGATTATGATATGAGATTGCACTATCATCCTGGAAAGGCTAACATAGTAGCTGATGCGTTGAGCCGCAAGAGCCATGTCAACTCTATAATGACCGGAGAGTTACCCCAAGAGCTAGCTGAGGATCTTCACGAGCTATGTTTAGAGATAGTTCCGAGAGGCTATGTAGCAACATTGGAGATTCAGTCTACTTTGATGGATAAGGTCAGAGAAGCTCAGAAGACAGACAAGGAGATTGCCGAGATAAAGGAGAAGATGAGCAAAGGAAAAAGCTAAGGGATTTAATGAGGATGAGCACGATACCTTAAGGTTTGAGGACCGCATTTATGTGCCTAATGACCCGGAGATCAGGAAGTTGATTCTGCAGGAGGCCCATGATTCACCGTATTCGATTCACCCAGGAAATACCAAGATGTATCTGGATTTGAAGGACAATTTATGGTGGACCAGAATGAAGAAGGATATTGCGGAGTATGTAGCAGTTTGTGATGTATGTCAGAGGGTAAAGGCAGAGCATCAGAAGCCAGAAGGACTGCTACAGCCATTGCTGATACCCGAATGGAAGTGGGATAAGCTAGGCATGGATTTTATCACGGGATTGCCCAGGACTCGTTCAGGCTATGACTCGATATGGGTTGTAGTCGATCATTTGACGAAGGTAGCTCATTTTATCCCAATGAAGACCACTTATACGAGTGCTAAGTTGGCAAAGATATACATGAACATGATCGTATGTCTACATGGAGTTCCGAGGACCATTGTATCAGATAGAGGAACCTAGTTTACCTCAAAGTTCTGGAATCAGTTGCACGAAACTTTGGGTACCAGGCTAGAGTTCAGTACAGCCTTTCATCCACAGACAGATGGACAAACTAAGAGAGTCAATCAGATTCTAGAAGACATGTTGAGAGCTTGTGCGCTAGATTATGGATCTAGTTGGGACGACAATTTGCCATATGCAGAGTTCTCTTACAACAATAGTTATCAATCCAGTTTGAAGATGGCCCCTTTTTAAGCTTTGTACAGAAGGAGGTGCAGGACACCGTTGTTGTGGGATGAAGTTGGAGACCGCCAGTTCTTTGGACCGGATTTGATTAAAGAGTCTGAAGAGAAGGTTAAATTGATTCGCGATAGGCTCAAGGTAGCCCAGTCCAGGCAGAAGAGCTATGCAGATTCTAAACGCAAGGAGACAGTTCACGAAGTCGGAGACAGAGTTTATCTTCATGTATCCCCACTTCGAGGAGTTATGTGTTTTGGAGTTAAGGGAAAGTTAGCGCCGCGTTTTGTGGGACCATACAAAGTTTTGGAACGTATGGGAGAAGTTGCTTACAAGTTGGAATTTCCCGAAGGATTGTCAGGAGTTCATGATGTGTTCCACGTTTCCCAGTTGAAGAAGTGCCACGCAGAGATGGCTGATATACATCTGAGAGATATAGTGCCACTGGAAGCGATTCACTTGGATAGCGACTTGACCTATGAGGAGAAACCAGTCAAGATTCTCGAGTTTGCCAGCCGAGTCACACGCAACAAGGTTATCAAGTTCTGCAAAGTTCAGTGGAGCCACCATACCGAGGTTGAAGCCACCTGGGAGCGAGAGAAAGACCTACTCAAGGACCACCCTCACCTATTTTCTAGCCAACCCGAATCTCGAGGGCGAGATTCATCTTAAGGGGGTTAGGTTTGTAACATCCCAAATTTTCAATTTGGAATGGTATACATTAGATCATCATTGCATATCATATTTTATTTGCATTTTGTCTTGATCCTAGAAATTCTACGCAACTCAAGGACCCACGGAGAGAGTTGGGGATTTTGTTATTTTCATATTTGAGTTTTCTCAAATTTTGAAAAGAGGGTCATTTGATTTTAATTATTTTTCGTATATTTCTTTTATAAAAATAAAAGAGAGGGAAAAATGACTTTCCAAAATAAAGAAATATTGGATATTTAATAATAAAATCAAATAAGATTTTATTTCGGAGTTTTATCGCTATTTTATTTCAATTAGGAAAAATACGCGTTTTTCAAAATTGCATTTTAGGCCCAAATAAATGTTCATCTTGTCCGGCTTATTTTTAGAGGACGGGGAAAATTTATTTCGGGATTTTTGGAGTATGTTTAGTATTTCTTTTCTTTCCTTTTCTGCACGTCGGAATTATTTAAAAAAAGTCAAACCGACTCCGGGCCGTACCCGAGCAGGACTCGGCCCAGGGGGGGCTTTATAAGCCGCGGCCCCCCCTGCCCCGAAGCCCACACCGCCGCCCAGCCCACCCCGAGCCACCGAACCCTAACCCTAGCCATCGCCGCCGCCGCGACTCGCTACCGCCGTCGCGCCGTCCAGCACCGCCGCCGCCACCGCCCGTCCCGCCACCCGTAGCCGCCCGCCGAAGCCCGCCATTCGGTTTTTTTTAAACCCTAGATCCATTTTTTTTGGTTCGTCGGTTTTTCTCGGTTTAGTTTATTTAACGAACGCTTGTTCGTACGTTCGTTTTAACGAACAGCTTTCACCGTTTAGCCACGGACAGCGAACGTTTGTTCGTTAGCCTGTTCATCAGTTTTTCTTTTTCTCGGTTTTTTTGCGATTATTTTCGATCGTGATTTCTGATCCGATTTTCGTTTTACTATAACTTCTCGCTTGTTTATCGGAATCAGGCGATTCAAGCACCTGGAGTTTCGTCTCGAAACCCTCTTTCCGATAAATCAACTTAAACAAGTTTTTGCTACTGTAAAATTTGACTTAGGTTCCGATTAGTAAACGAAGCTTGTTTCTTTCGCCATTTGAGTCTTGTTGCTTTTGTTTGATTTGATTCTTTTTGCAAACCAGAGTTCTTAAGTTGAACTTTCTGGTTAGATCTCTTATTTGAGTTTTACCCATGCATTAGTTGAGTGCTTATTGTATCCTTGTTTGTTTGCGATAGAGTACCCGGAGTGCGCCGCGTGCTACTACTAGTCTCTAGGTTTCACGGATCATCAGCATGGCAAGTAACACTTTGATCATACCTCTTTACTACCCAGTTTTATTGCATTAGATCAATCCTCAAACAATTGCATGGTTAGGATCTGATTAATATATGGGTTTTGGGAAGTAGATGAGGTAGTACATATTGACCTGCATTCAAACCTTGGGAGTTACTTCTAGGTTATGCTTATATTGCTATGCCATGCTCGTAGATGTGGATTGGTTTTTGAGTGTATCCATGATAGATGTGAGTGTTTAATTGATGGTTAACTTAAGGTGGCTACTTAAATACACATCTGGGTGGATTGAGGCACCTGGGGAACCCAGTGTTACCTGTATTTTTGGAAATCCTGGGGTACCGTGTGATTCTCCTATGGACCGCCACCCAGGCTCAAAGGGATCATGATATTATTCATGCTAGAAACTTCCGTGTGCAGCCGCAAGCTACTATGGGCTCTAGCATAGTTGATTAAGTCGTGTGAACTCTTACAGTGGTAGACAAGCAGATGTAGGGGAAAGTAGGTGTAACTGTCTACCCATCATAAGGTGCTAACACTTCTGAAATACTGTGTCTCGGTCATCCGTTTCTCAAACACCATGTAGTGCGAGAAATCCAACGGAGGAGATCGAGTCTTGCAGGGAAAAGTGCGCAAACCTCTGCAGAGTGTATAAACTAATCATGGTTAGCCGTGTCCTCGGTTATAGAAGTTTTGAGTATCTAGTATTTGGATTATCATGTGAATCTCATCATGTTAATTAAATTAATTCTGTTTGGGTTTAATGATGATGTTTAATTGGGATTGAGTTGGGTGAACCTTCTCAATGTTTAACAACCACCATGATAGTTAAATAAAATTTATTCCTTTGTTGTAGGAAAAAATTGGCTTTATGCAAAACTGTAACCATAGAGCTTTCCACCAGCAATATATGCATGTAGTGATAGGATTATTCTGTTCATTACTCTCTATGTGTTACATTGCCAGCATATTCCATGTGCTAACCCGTTTTTCAGCTGCAACATTCATGTTGCAGACTTTTGAGATGACGAGTAAGGTGCCTTAGGTCATGATCTTTCACTCAGTGATGTCGTTGGAGTTGATGGACTCACTTTATCTTCCAAGCCTTCCGCTGTTACCGTTATTAGATGGCCTTAAGCCATATTTATTGTAATAAGCTCTCTTTTGAGATATTCGATGTAATAAGTGTGTGATTGCTACTCTGTTATAAATCCTTCAAGTAATGTGCGTGTCAGCATTACCGATCCAGGGATGACACTGATGCACAGAGATCAGACTGTTTGAGGTCTGGTCGCTACAGATTGCTATCGTCTCTTTCTTCTTCCTTGCATATGATAGTTTCTGCTTGCCTTGATAATTTGTTTACTTATAAAATGCCTATGCATAGGGAGTATGTTAGACTTATATGTGTTTGTCATGTATTTTATGATGCTCTCTTTGCGCTTCAATTCTTGACTTTCATGTGAGCATCATTAATCTCAATGCCTAGCTAAGGGCATTAAAAATAGCGCTTGTTGGGAGGCATCCCAATTTTATTTTTTGTTCTTTGATTTTTGTTCCTGTTTAGTAATAAATAATTCATCTAGCCTCTGGTTTGATGTGGTTTTATGTTTTAATTAGTGTTTGTGAAAAGTTAAACCTTTAGGATAGCTTACGGTGATAGTTGTGTTGATCCTGCTAAAAATCAGAAAATTTTGCGCACAGGAAAATAATTTTCAAAATTCACAGAAACGTGCTTTTGATCTAAATATTATTTCTCTGGATTGGTACACAAATTTCTCAGGTTTTCCTAATTTTCAAGGACAACCAAAAGCCTAAGCTTGGGGATGCCCCAGAAGGCGTCCCCTCTTTCGTCTTCGTCTATCGGTAACTTTACTTGAGGCTATATTTTTTTTCACCACATGATATGTGTCTTGCTTGGAGCATCTTGTCTGATTTGGGTCTTTGCTTTTTAGTTTGCCACAATCATCCTTGTTGTATGTCATGGAATTGTCATGTCAGATGTCCTAGTGAAAGGACTTAGTCGTGGAGCCATCGCAACTAGGAAGCTTAAAGGGGTTAATCGGGACAAAGGACATGGGGTTTATACTGGTTCGGCCCCTTACGGTGAAGGTAAAAGCCTACGATCCAGTTTTGAGTTGGATTTCTTATGTCTCGATTACCAGGGAGCGAAATCGCTTGACCTAGCTCTCGATCTATTGGTACTTGCCCTGAACCGCCGCCGGGTCGTCCTTTTATATACAGAGGTCGACGCCCAGCGGCTCATAGAGTCCCGGCCGGATCATAAACGGTATCTACCTCGGTCTCTAACTATTCTTGCCTTACAATACAAGTCATGTACATATGGCGGCTTATCTCTACGGGCCTTAAGTCGCCTTTGGGCTTTGGGCCCTTAGCAGAACCGCCATCTTCAAGTGTCGTCCTGGGATTCATAACCTTGAGTCGCCATTGGTATAACCCGGCCCCTCCTGGGCGGGTCATACCTAATAGTTATATCCCCAACATTAGGCCCCAGATTGATTTGAACTGGTTCATGTCAATCTTCAACACTTAAGAAAAATCCTCTGCTCTTGTTGTATAAAAGTTTTGTAACCCGCCATGACGTCATCCTTTGGATCTGTTATAACCCGCCATGACGTCATCTGCCATTAATACACGTTTTGTCCAACATATCTCAATGGATCTTTATCTTAATGACCATCTCGAAAATCGAGGCGTCCTTGTAGCTGGATAACCATGTTTTCGGCCTCCTTGTTTTTCGGGCCCACTTATCAGTTTTCCCTTCTAAATAGATACGACCAGGTCTTCCTCATTCTCCCCTTTCCTCATCTTCTTCCTCTTGCAACCCTACTGCCGCTCGAGCACCGCCGCCGCCGCAGCGCACCTCGTCTTCCTCGACCTCGGCCGCTGCATCGACCTGAATCAGTCCAGAGAACGACGGCGACCCTGCACAGTAAACCTGCAGCTGTAAGTCTTCTCCTTCCTGCACCTCATATCTACATTAGGGTTTGCAAGTTCTTCTGTGTTCTTCGTGGTTCATCCCGGTTTCTTCGTAGTTCTTCCACCGCGGCCTTATTTGATCCAAAAGTAGTATAGGACTCATGCGGTAGTTGTATCACGTCTATTTTTGATACTAGCAGATCCCTTTTTCTTGTAAAGATGCCTCAGTAGAACTCACGAACTCATCTGTATCATGTTTTAGGTCTAGAATATTTTCTTTTCTAAACAGTCATTTGATCCAAAATAATCGCTGCCACCTGTGAAACTTGTTTATGAAACACCTAGGCAAAAATTGTATCTGTTTAGATCCACCTAGCCATGGCGAGTCTTATCACTGGCTTAAAAAGGCAATGCTCAATTGATAATCTTGAGCCCCCATGGCGGTTTAAATAACTTAAATGCTTATGGCGCTCATGGTGGCTTAAATAATCTGACATAATTAGCCTTATACCATTAGGCCCCTTTATAAGCCGCCATCCTGAATATGCACCATACTATTTTTCTCCGGCTTAAATTCGTACCGGAAATTTTTACTCTTTCTTAGGCCTTCATCACAATGGCACCCAAAGCACCCACTTCATGCAACTAGGTCAAGTACATCCTCACAGACAGTACGCTTGAGGACTTTGTGAAGACATTCTATCTGCCGAAGAAGGAAATTATGTCATATCGTGCTCCTGATCCAACGGAAGAAATTCCCCAGCCCAAAGTGGGGGAGGTCATCGTTTTTACTGATCATATGATCCGGGGGTTTTCACCACCCGGCTCAAAAGTCTTTAGGGACGTCCTGCACTTTTTTGACCTCCGTCCTCAAGACATCGGACCCAATTCCGTGTCGAATATTTCCAATTTTCAAGTGTTCAGCGAGGTGTATCTTGGGGAAGAACCCAGATTGCTACTCTTTAGAGAGTTATTCTACTTGAACCGCCAGAATGAGTGTGCCAACGGACAAAGCTTGGAACTTGGTGGTGTCTCAATCCAACATCGGAGAGACGTAATTTTTCCTTATGCCAACCCACCAAGTCATCCCAAAGACTGGAACCAGACATGGTTCTATTGTCAAGACACTTCTCTGACTGATGAAAATGATCTACCCGGCTTTCGTGCTCTGTGTCTGGAGTCCAAACATCCACTTCCGGATAAGATAACAGCCGCCGAACGCAAGACGCTCGCACCCACCCTGGCTAAGATCAAGGCTCTTCCTGGGAACGGGCTAAATGGCATTGATTTAGTCCAGGTTTGGCTTGCCTGGCGGATTATTCCATTGAGCCGCCGCCCCAGCCTGATGTGCACCTACACCGGCAAGAAGGATGACCCTCTCCGACACAGTGCTGACGATTTTCCTGACCATGTTGTCAATGACATGAAAAAGTCTCTCCTTAATGAGAGCCTAGCAGACTGCGGTAAAGTGGGGTTAAGCCCCTTCTGCGAAGCTAACCCGACTCCAGTGGTAAGCCGCCCATCTGAAATAATTACCTTCATTCCTTGATGTTTTATCGCTACTCATACTTTGTTGATTTTCACAGGCGGGTGATAAATTCTGGAAGGCTAAATATGATCACGAAGCTGCAAAAAAGGCCAGGAAGGCCAAGAGAGCCGCCGGGAAAGAGGCTGTGAAGAAGAAGGGCAAGAAGGCCACTGCCTCTGACTTGCTTCGGCTACAAGATTCTTCTATGTTGGAGGTACCACTTGACTCTCTTGGCTCCCTTTTTAGTCACCTTATTGACACTGATTATCAGCAGGAGGACACAGGAACCAGTCAGGGAAAGGATGAAGAGGTAACTATTATTTCCTCCGACTCCCAGCCTTTGCCAAGACAGAAAATCCAAAGAGTAACCCGGAAAGTAAGATTTTCACATCCCTTAGCTTATCACGATCCTCAATTTCTTTTGAAGCGACAGATTCATGAGAGCCAGAGGCAGACCTGGACCAGCAAAGATGCGGAACTCTCCTCCGTCTTACATAATACACCGAGGAAGCACCGGAATGAGGTCACCTCCGATTCAAATCTCTTTTATCCTTTGGCGGGTCTCACTCATCAACCACCCAATTCTTCTGACTCAAATTATCAGGAAACTTCACCTTCCTCCGGTGACTTAATGCAGTCCAATTTACCAGCTTTTAAGACCACTTCAGGGTAATGATAACCTGCTTATCCTGTGTTCATTTCAATTCGTTGTATTTGCACTGACCTTTTGATCTTATGCAGCAGAAAAGCAAAGCCCAGCAAATGGGTGAAGAAGAACACATCGGCCGAAGAGCCGATCTTCAAAGAACCGGAACTTGGAATGGCCGCACCTGAAACCTCAACTCATGAGCCGCCACCTGAGCCAGCTCATGACACACCAACGCCAATTGTTGACCCGCCTGCCGAGCGAGCCGCCGATGGCTCTGAAAACCCGAAAGTCCCTAGCCTGGCCAGGATGGATGATCCTCAAGACCCTGATGTCGAGATCACCAAGACCGGCTTCGCTGAGCCGGGGAGACCAGCCATGCTGGCCAAGTGTTCCGTGATACGTCTCCAACGTATCTATAGTTTTTGATTGTTCCATGCTGTTATATTACCCGTTTTGGATGTTTATGGGCTTTACTTTACACTTTTATATCATTTTTGGGACTAACCTACTAACCGGAGGCCCAGCCTGAATTGCTTTTTTTTTGCCTATTTCAGTGTTTCGAAGAAAAGGAATATCAAACGGAGTCCAAAAAGAATGAAACCTTCGGGAGCGATCTTTTCGGAACAAACACAATCCAGGAGACTTGGAGTTAACGTCAAGCTACAAACGAGGCAACCACAAGGGTGCCCGGTACACCCTAAGGGGGTGGGCATGCCCCCACCCTCGTTCCCCTCGTTGCTCCACCGACGTACTTCCTTCTCCTATATATACTCCCGTACCCTGAAAACATCGGAGAGGACCACGAAAACCTAATTCCACCGCCGCAACCTTCTGTATCTGCGAGATCCCATCTTGGAGCCTTCGCCGGCGCTCTGCCGGAGGGGGAATCGACCATGGAGGGCCTCTACATCATCTCCAAGGCCTCTCCGATGAGTTGTGAGTAGTTTACCACTGACCTTCGGGTCCATAGTTATTAGCTAGATGGCTTCTTCTCTCTGTTTGAATTTCAATACAAAGTTCTCCTCGATCTTCTTGGAGATCTATTCAATGTAACTCTTTTTGCGGTGTGTTTGTCGAGATCCGATGAATTGTGGGTTTATGATCAAGTTTATCTATGAGAAATATTTGAATATCCTCTGAATTCTTTTATGTGTGATTAGTTATCTTTGCATGTCTCTTCGAATTATCAGTTTGGTTTGGCCTACTAGATTGATCTTTCTTGCAATGGGAGAAGTGCTTAGCTTTGGGTTCAATCTTGTGGTGTCCTTTCCCAGTGACAGCAGGGTAGCAAGGCACGTATTGTATTGTTGCCATCGAGGATAAAAAGATGGGGTTTATATCATATTGCATGAGTTTATCCCTCTACATCATGTCATCTTTCTTAATGCGTTACTCTGTTCTTCATTAACTTAATACTCTAGATGCAGGCAGGAGTCGGTCGATGTGTGGAGTAATAGTAGTAGATGCAGAATCGTTTCGATCTACTTGTTGCGGATGTGATGCCTATATACATGATCATGCCTAGATATTCTCATAACTATGCACTTTTCTATCAATTGCTCGACAGTAATTTGTTCACCCACCGTAATACTTATGCTATCTTGAGAGAAGCCACTAGTGAAACCTATGGCACCCGGTTCTATTTTTATCATATAAGTTTTCCATCTACTTTTATTTGCATCTTTTCCTTTCCAATCTATATCATAAGAATACTAAAAATATTTATCTTATCTTATTATCTCTATCAGATCTCACTTTTGCAAGTTACCGTGAAGGCATTGAGAACCCCTTTATCGCGTTGGTTGTGAGGTTCTTCTTTGTTTGTGTAGGTGCGTGGGACTTTTGAGGAGCCTCCTACTGGATTGATACGTTGGTTCTCAAAAACTGAGGGAAATACTTACGCTACTTTGCTGCATCACCCTTTCCTCTTCAAGGGAAAAACCAACGCATGCTCAAGAGGTAGAAAGAAGGATTTCTGGCGCCGTTGCCGGGGAGGTCTTCGCTCAAGTCAAGACATACCAAGTACCCATCACAAACTCATCTCCCTCACATTACATTATTTGCCATTTGCCTATCGTTTTCCTCTCCCCCACTTCACCCTTGCCGTTTTATTCACCCTCTCTTTCCCAATCTCCTCTCTCTTTCACTTGCCTTTTTTGTGTGCTTGTGTGTTGGATTGTTTGTCACGATGGCGCAAGATAATACCAAATTGTGCGACTTTTCCAATACCAATAATAATGATTTCCTTAGCACTCCGATTGCTCCTCTTAATGATGTTCAATCTTGTGAAATCAATGCTGCTTTGCTGAATCTTGTTATGAAAGATCAATTCTCTGGCCTTCCTAGTGAAGATGCCGCTACTCATCTAAACAACTTTGTTGATTTGTGTGATATGCAAAAGAAGACAGATACGGATAATGATATTGTTAAATTGAAGTTATTTCCGTTTTCACTTAGAGATCATGCTAAAACTTGGTTTTCAACTTTGCCTAAGAATAGTATTGATTCATCGAATAAGTGCAAAGATGCTTTTATCTCTAAGTATTTTCCTCGCGCTAAGATCATCTCTTTTAGGAACGATATTATGAATTTTAAACAACTTGATCATGAGCATGTTGCCCAATCTTGGGAAAGAATGAAATTAATGATTTGCAATTGCCCTACTCATGGTTTGAACTTATGGATGATCATACAAAATTTCTATGCCGGATTGAATTTTGCTTCTAGAAATCTTTTAGATTCGGCCGCGGGAGGCACTTTTATGGAAATCACCTTAGGAGAAGCTACTAAAATCCTTGATAACATTATGGCTAATTATTCTCAATGGCACACCGAAAGATCTACTAGTAAAAAAAGTGCATGCTATAGAAGAAAATAATGTTTTGAGTGGAAAGATGGATGAACTTATGAAATTGTTTGCTACTAAGAGTTCTCCTATTGATCGTAATGATATGCCTTTGTCTACTTTGATTGAGAATAATAATGAATCTATGGATGTGAATTTTGTTGGTAGGAATAATTTTGGTAACAATGCTTATGGAGGAAACTTTAATCCTAGACCGTTTCCTAGTAATTCCTCTAATAATTATGGTAATTCCTACAACAACTCTTATGGAAATTTTAATAATATGCCCTCTGATTTTGAGAATAGAGTTAAAGAATTTATGATCTCTCCAAAGAATTTCAATGCTTTGCTTGAAGAAAAATTGCTTAAAGTTGATGAATTGGCTAGGAATGTTGATAGGCTTTCTCTTGATGTTGATTCTTTGAAACTTAGATATATTCCACCTAAGCATGATATCAATGAGTCTCTCAAAGCCATGAGAATTTCCATTGATGAGTGCAAAGAAAGAACCGCTAGGTTGCGTGCTAAGAAAGATTGCTTTGTAAAAGCGTGTTCTTCTAGTCTCCATGGAAATAATGATGAAGATCTAAAAGTTATTGATGTATCCCCTATTAAATCCTTGTTTTGCAATATGAATCTTGATAATGATGGGACTGGAGATGAGTCAACTTTAGTTAAAAGGCGTCCCAATGATTCAGAGGTTTTAGATCTTGATGCTAAATTTGGTAAAAGTGGGATTGGAGAGGTCAAAACTTTAAATAGCATTGACCCACTATTATGGATTTCAAGGAGTTTAATTATGATAATTGTTCTTCAATAGATTCTATTTCCTTGTTACAATCCGTGTTGAATTCTCCTCATGCTTATTGTCCAAATAAAGCTTTTACCAAACATATTGTTGATGCTTTGATGCAATCTTATGAGGAAAAACTTGAATTGGAAGTTTCTATACCTAGAAAAATTTATGATGAATGGGAACCTACTATTAAAATTAAAATTAAATATCATGAGTGCTATGCCTTGCGTGATTTGGGTGCTAGTGGTTCCACGATTCCGAAAACTTTATGCGATATGCTAGGTTTCCATGATTTTGAAGATTGCTCTTTAAACTTGCACCTTGCGGATTCCACCATTAAGAAACCTATGGGAAGGATCAATGATGTTCTTATTGTTGCCAATAGGAATTATGTACCCGTAGATTTTTATCGTTCTTGATATTGATTGGAATCTTTCATGTCCTATTATTCTTGGTAGACCTTTCCTTAGAACGATTGGTGCAATTATTGATATGAAGGGAGGGAATATTAGATTCCAATTTCCATTAAGGAAAGGCATGGAACACTTTCCAAGAAAAAAGTTAAATTACCTTATGAATCTATTATGCGTGCCACTTATGAATTGAATACTAAAGATGGTACTACGTAGATCTATTCTCGCTTTTATGCCTAGCTAGTGGCGTTAAACGACAGTGCTAGTTGGGAGGCAACCCAATTTTATTTTATTTTCTTACTTTTTGCTTCTGTTTAGTAATAAATAATTCATCTAGCCTCTGTTTAGATGTGTTTTTATGTTTTTTAGTGTTTGTGCCAAGTAGAACCTATAGGATAACCTACAGTGATAGTTAATTTGATTCTGCTGAAAAACAGAAACTTATGCATGCACGAAAATAATTTTAGTAAATCACAGAAACGTGATTTTGCGTTGATTCTTTTTGATGTAGATCAATAGACCAAATTCCCAGGACTTACTACTTTGGTAGGATTTTTAGAGTTTCATAAGTATTCGAAAGTTACAGATTGCTACAGACTGTTCTGTTTTTGACAGATTCCGTTTTTCGTGTGTTGTTTGCTTATTTTGATGTATCTATGGTTAGTATCGGCGGGTACGAACCATATAGAAGCTGGGATACAGTAGGTTTAACACCAATATAAATAAATAATGAGTTCATTACAGTACCTTATGTGGTGGTTTTTCTTTCTTGCACTGACAGAGCTTATGAGATTTCCTGTTGAGTTTTGTGTTGTGAAGTTTTCAAGTTTTGGGTAAAGATTCGATGGACTATGGAATAAGGAGTGGCAAGAGCCTAAGCTTGGGGATTCCCAAGGAACCCCAAGGTAATATTCAAGGACAACCAAGATCCTAAGCTTGGGGATGCCCCGGATGGCATCCCCTCTTTCGTCTTCGTTCATTGGTAACCTTACTTGGAGCTATATTTTTATTCGCCACATGATATGTGTTTTGCTTGGAGCGTCTTGTATGATATTAGTCTTTGCTTATTATATTACCACAATCATCCTTTCTGCACACATCTTTTGGGAGAAACCCACATGATTTGGAATTTATTAGAATACTCTATGTGCTTCACTTATATCTTTTGAGCTAGAAAATTTTTGCTCTAGTACTTCACCTATACCTTTTAGAGTACGGCGGTGGTTTAATTTTGTAGAAATTGTTGATCTCTCATGCTTCACTTATATTATTTTGAGAGTCTTTTAGAGCAGCATGGAATTTTCTATGGTTATAAAATTGGTCCTAGAATGATGGGCATCCAAGTTGGGTATAATAAAAACTATCATGGGAAGTGAATTGGATGCTATGATCAATTTGATGCTTGATAATTGTTTTGAGATGTAGAGGTGGTGATATTAGAGTCATGCTAGTTGGGTAATTGTGAATTTCAAGAATACTTGTGTTGGAGTTGGCAAGTCCTGTAGCATGCACGTATGGTAACTGTTGTGTAAAAAATTTGAAACATGAGGTGTTCTTAGATTGTCGTCCTTATGAGTGGCGGTCGGGGACGAGCGATGGTCTTTTCCTACCAATCTATCCCCCTAGGAGCATGCACGTAGTGCTTGGTTTTTGATGACTTGTAGATTTTTGCAATAAGTATATGAGTTCTTTATGACTAATGTGAGTCCATGGATTATACACACTTTTACCTTTCCATCATTGCTAGCCTCTTCGGTACCGTGCATTGCCCTTTCTCACCTTGAGAGTTGGTGCAAACTTCGCCAGTGCATCCAAACCCCGTGATACGATATGCTCTATCACACATAAACCTCCTTATATCTTCCTCAAAACAGCCACCATACCTACCTATTATGGCATTTCCATAGCATTCCGAGATATATTGCCATGCAACTTTCCACCATTTCGTTCATCATGACACGCATCATCATTGTCATATTGCCTTGCATGATCATGTACTTGACATCATATTGTGGCAAAGCCACCTTCATAATTTTTCATACATGTCACTCTTGATTCATTGCCCATCCCGGTACACCGCTGGAGGCATTCATATAGAGTCATATCTTGTTCTAGTTTTGAGTTGTAACTCATGAGTTGTATATAAATAGAAGTGTGATGATCATCATTATTAGAGCATTGTCCCAAATAAAAAAAGAAAGGCCAAATAAAAAAAAGAAAGGCCAAATAAAGAAAAGGGGGACAATGCTACTATCTTTTTCCACACTTGTGCTTGAAAGTAGCACCATGTTCTTCATATAGAGAGTCTCATTTGTTGTCACTTTCATATACTAGTAGGAATTTTTTCATTATAGAACTTGGCTTGTATATTCTAACGATGGGCTTCCTCAAAATGCCCTAGTTCTCGTGAGCAAGCAAGTTGGATGCACACCCACTAGTTTCTTTTGTTGAGCTTTCATACATTTATAGCTATAGTTCATCTGTTGCATGGCAATCCCTACTCCTCATGTTGACATCAATTGATGGGAATCTCCATAGCCCATTGATTAGCCTCGTTAACATGACACTTTCTTCTCTTTTGTCTTCTCCACACAACCTCCATCATCATATTCTATTCCACCCATAGTGCTATATCCATGGTTCACGCTCATGTATGCAAGATTGAAAAAAGTTGAAAAAAGATTGAGATTGCTAAAGTATGAAACAATTGCTTGGCTTGTCATCGGGGGTGTGCAAGATGAGAGCATTCTTGGGTGACGAAAATGGAGCATGACCAAACTATATGATTTTGTAGGGATAAACTTTCTTTAGCCATGTTATTTTGAGAAGACATGATTGCTTTGTTAGTATGCTTGAAGTATTACTATTTCTTATGTCAATATGAACTTTTATTTTGAATCATTTGCATCTGAACATTCATGCCACAATAAAGAAAATTACATTAAGTATTATGCTAGGTAGCATTCCACATCAAAAATTCTGTTTTTATCATTTACCTACTCGAGGACGATCAGGAATTAAGCTTGGGGATGCTTGATATGTCTCCAATGTATCTATAATTTTTGATTGTTCCATGCTATTATATTACCCGTTTTGGATGTTTATGGGATTTACTTTACAATTTTATATCATTTTTGGGACTAACCTACTAACCGGAGGCCCAGCCCGAATTGCTGTTTTTGCCTATTTCAGTGTTTCGAAGAAAAGGAATATCAAACGGAGTCCAAACGGAATGAAACCTTCGGGAGCAATCTTTTTGGAACAAACGCAATCCAGGAGACTTGGAGTGGACGTCAAGCTGCAAACGAGGTGGCCACAAGGGTTCCCGGCGCGCCCTAAGGGGGTGTGCACGCCCCCTGCTACCTCTTGAGCACTATGTTGGATTTCCCCAGAGAGGAGAGGATGATGCAGCAAAGTAGCGTAAGTATTTCCCTCAGTTTTTGAGAACCAAGGTATCAATCCAGTAGGAGACCACGCACAAGTCCCTCATACCTACACAAAACGATAGCAACTCGCGACCAACGCTTAGGGGTTGTCAATCCCTTCACGGTCAATTACGAGAGTGAGATCTGATAGAGATAATATTTTTGGTATTTTTGATAGATAGATGCAAAGTAAAAAGTAAAGGCAAAGTAAAAAGTAAAGCAAGTAAATAAAGTGATAGAGATTGATATGATGAGAATAGACCCGGGGGCCATAGGTTTCACTAGTGGCTTCTCTCAAGAGCATAAGTATTCTATCGTGGGTGAACAAATTACTGTAGAGCAATTGACATAATTGAGCATAATTATGAGTATATCTAGGCAATGATCATGTATATAGGCATCACGTCCAAAACAAGTAGATCGAAACGATTCTGCATCTACTACTATTACTACACTCATCGACCGCTATCCAACATGCATCTACAGTATTAAGTAAAAACAGAGTAATGGCGTAAGCAAGATGACATGATGTAGAGGGATAAATTCATGCAATATGATAAAAACCCCATCTTGTTATCCTCGATGGCAACAATACAATACATGCCTTTCTGCCCCTTCTGTCACTGGGTAAGTGACATGATGTATCAATTTAGTCCAAAACAGTAGATAAAGTAGCATGGAGCAATCAAAAATTATAGATACGTTGGAGACGTATCAGGCATCCCCAAGCTTAATTCCTGCTCGTCCTCGAGTAGGTAAATGCTAAAAAAGAATTTTTGATGCGGAGTGATACTTTGGCATAATTTCAATGTAAATCTTCTTAATTGTGATATGAATATTCAGATCCGAAAGATTCAAGACAAAAGTTCATATTGACACAAAAATAATAATACTTCAAGCATACTAATCAAAGCAATCATGTGTTCTCAAAATATCATGGTAAAAGAAAGTTCATCCCTACAAAATCATATAGTTAGGCTATGCTTCATTTTCGTCACACAAAGATGTTCCCAACTTCTATACCCCCGATGACAAGCCAAGCATTTGGTTCATACTTAAATAATCTCAAACTTTTTCAACCTTCACGCAATACATGAGCGTGAGCCATGGATATAGCACTATGGGTGGAATAGAATATGATGATGGGGATTGTGTGGAGAAGACAAAAAAGGAGAAAGTCTCGCATTGACGAGGCTAATCAACGGGCTATGGAGATGCCCATCAATTGATGTCAACATGAGGAGTAGGGATTGCCATGCAACGGGTGCACTAGAGCTATGAATGCTCAACAAAAGAAAACTAGTGGGTTTGCATCCAACTCTCTTGCTCACGAAGAGCTAGGGCATTTGAGGAAGCCCATCGTAGGAATATACAAGCCAAGTTCTATAATGAAAAATTCCCACTAGTATAAAAAGACAACTTATGAGACTCACTACATGAGAAACAAGGTGCTACTTTGAAGCACAATATATGAGACTCACTACATGAAGAACAAGGTGCTACTTTGAAGCACAAGTGTGGAAAAAGAGATAGTAGCATTGCCCTTTTATATATATATATATTAATTTTTTTGGGCCTTTATTTTTTTTCTTTTGGCCTTTCTTTTTTTTATTTGGGCAATGCTCTAATAATGATGATCATCACACTTCTATTGATTACAACACAAGGATTACAACTTGAAACTTAGAACAAGATATGACTCTATATGAATGCCTCCGGCGGTGTACCGGGATGGTGCAATGAATCAAGAGTGACATGTATGGAAAATAATGCATGGTGGCTTTGCCACAAATACGATGTCAACTACAAGATCATGCAAAGGCAATATGACAAAAGTAATGTATGTCATGATGATGATGGTGGAAGTTGCATGGCAATATATCTCGGAATGGCTATGGAAATGTCGTGATAGGTAGGTATGGTGGCTGTTTTGAGGAAGATATAAGGAGGTTTATGTGTGATAGAGTATATCATATCACGGGGTTTGGATGCACCAGCGAAGTTTGCGCCAACTGTCAAGGTGAGAAAGGGCAATGCACGGTACCGAAGAGGCTAGCAAAGGTGGAAAGGTGAGAGTGTGTATAATCCATGGACTCAACATTAGTCAAAAGAAATCATATACTTATTGCAAAAATTTAGAAGTCATCAAAAATTCAAGTACTACGCGCATGCTCCTAGGGGGATAGATTGGTAGGAAAAGACCATCGCTCGTCCCCGACCGCCACTCATAAGGATGCACAAGCCAGGTACACTTCATGTTTCAAATTTGTTACACAACTTTATCCATACGTGCATGCTACGGGACTTGCAAACTTCAACACAAGTATTTCTCAAATTCATAATCACCCAACTAGCACGACTTTGATATTGTCACCTCCATGTCTCAAAACAATTATCAAGTATCAAACTTATCTTAGTATTCAATTCACTCAAAAGAAAGTTTCACATATCTTGAACACCAAGTATATTAACATTAAGCAAATTACCATGCTATTAACGACTCTCAAAATAATCTAAGTGAAGCATGAGAGATCAATAGTTTCTTTAAAACAAATCCACCACCGTGCTCTAAAAGATCTAAGTGAAGTACTAGAGCAAAAATTATCACGCTCAAAAGATATAAGTGAAGCACTATGAGCAAAACTGTCAAGCTCAAAAGATATAAGTGAAGCACATAGAGTATTCTAACAAATTACAATTCATGTATGGCTCTCTCAAAAGATGTGTACAGCAAGGATGATTTTGGTAGACTAACAAGCAAAGACACAAATAATACAGGACGCTCCAAGCAAAACACATATCATGTTGGTGAATAAAAATATAGCTCCAAGTAAATTACCGATGGAAGTGGACGAAAGAGGGGATGCCTTCCAGGGCATCCCCAAGCTTTGACTTTTTGGTGTCCTTGGATTATCTTGGGGGTGCCATGGGCATCCCCAATCTTAGGCTCTTGCCACTCCTTGTTCCATAATCCATCAAAAGAATTCACCCAAAACTTGAAAACTTCACAACACAAAACTCAACAGAAATCTCGTGAGCTTCGTTAGAGAAAGAAAACAAAAGACTACTTCAAGGTACTGTAATGAACTCATTCTTTATTTATATTGGTGTTAAAACTACTGTATTCCAACTTCTCTATGGTTTATAAACTAATTTACTAGCCATAGATTCATCAAAATAAGCAAACAACACACGAAAAACAGAATCTGTCAAAAACAGAACAGTCTTTAGCAATCTGTAACTAACGCAAACTTCTGGAACTCTAAAAATTCTACCAAGAAGAATCAAATCAACTATCATCGTAGGTTATCCTATAGGTCCTACTTGGCACAAACACTAATTAAAACATGAAACCACATCCAAACAGAAGGTAGATGGATTATTTATTCCTAAACAGAAGCAAAAACAAAAAATACAAAATAAAATTGGGTTGCCTCCCAACAAGCGCTATTGTTTAATGCCCCTAGCTAGGCATAAAAGCAAGGATAGATCTAGGTATTGCCATCTTTGGAAGGCAATCCATAAGTGGCTCTCATGATAGATTCATATGGTTATTTTATTTTATTTCTAGGGAAGTGTTCCATACCCTTCTTTAAGGGAAATTGGAATCTAATATTCCCTTCCTTCATATCAATAATTGCACCAATCGTTCTAAGGAAAGGTCTACCAAGAATAATAGGATATGAAGGATTGCAATCTATATCAAGAACGATAAAATCTACGGGCACATAATTCCTATTTGCAACAATAAGAACATCATTAATTCTTTACATTGGTTTTTTAATAGTGGAATCCGCAAGATGCAAGTTTAGAGAGCAATCATCAAAATCACGGAAATCTAGCAAATCACATAAAGTTTTGGGAATAGTAGAGACACTAGCACCCAAATCACACAAAGCATGAAACTCAAAATCTTTAATTTTAATTTTAATAGTAGGTTCCCATTCATCATAGAGTTTTCTAGGGATAGAAACTTTCAACTCAAGTTTTTCTTCATAAGATTGCATCAAAGCATCAACAATGTGTTCGGTAAAGGCCTTATTTTGACTATAAGCATGAGGAGAATCTAGCACGGATTGCAACAAGGAAATACAACCAATCAAAGAGCAATTTTCATAATTAAATTCCTTGAGATCCAAAATAGTGGGTTTAGCAACATCGCGGTTTTTTTTATTTCAATCCCACTTTCATTAATTTCATCATCAAGATCTAGAAACTCCAAATTCTTAAAATGCCTTCTAGGTAAAGGAAGATAATCTTCAGATTCATCAAGATTCATATTGCAAAACAAAGATTTAATGGGGGACACATCAATAACTTTTAGATCTTCATCTTGATTTTCATAGGGATTGGAAGAACACGCTTTAATAAAGGCATCTTTGGAAGCACGCATCCTAGCGGTTCTTTCCTTGCACTTATGAATGGAAATTCTCATGGCTTTGAGAGACTCATTGATATCATGCTTAGGAGGAATAGATCTAAGCTTTAAAGAATCAATTTCAAGAGAAATTCTATCAACGTTCCTAGCTAAATCATCAACTTTAAGCAATTTCTCTTCAAGCAAAGCATTAAAATTCTTTTGTAAATTCATAAATTCTTTAACACTACTCTCAAATTCAGAGGGCATCTTATTAAAATTTCCATAAGAGTTATTGTAGGAATTTCCATAATTATTAGAAGGATTACTAGGATAAGGCCTAGGATTAAAATTCCCTCTATAAGCGTTGTTTCCAAAACTATTCCTACCAACAAAATTCACATCCATAGATTCATTATTATTCTCAAGCAAAGTAGATAAAGGCATATCATTGGGATCAAGAGGAGTATTTTTAGGAGCAAACATCTTCATAAGTTCATCCATCTTTTCACTCAAAACATTGATTTCTTCTATAGCATGCACTTTCTTACTAGAAGATCTTTCGGTGTGCCATTGAGAATAATTAGCCATAATATTATCAAGCAATTTGGTAGCATCCCCTAACGTAATTTCCATAAAAGTGCCTCCCACGGCCGAATCTAAAAGATTTCTAGAAGCAAAATTCAATCCGGCATAAAAATTTTGTATGATCATCCATAAATTCAAACCATGAGTAGGGCAATTGCGAAGCATTAATTTCATTCTTCCCCAAGATTCGGCAACATGCTCATGATCAAGTTGTTTAAAATTCATAATATCGTTCCTAAGAGTGACAATCTTAGCGGGAGGAAAATACTTAGAGATAAAAGCATCTTTGCACTTGTTCCAAGAATCAATACTATTTTTAGGTAAATACGAAAACCAAACTTTAGCATGATCTCTAAGTGAAAACGGAAATAACTTCAATTTGACAATATTGTTATCCGTATCTCTTTTCTTTTGCATATCACACAAATCAACAAAATTGTTTAGATGAGTAGCGACATCTTCACTAGGATGGCCGGCGAATTGATCTTTCATAACAAGATTCAACAAAGCGGTATTGATTTCACAAGACTCGTCATTATTAAGAGGAGCAATCGGAGTACTAAGGAAATCATTATTATTGGTATTCGAGAAATCACACAATTTGGTATTATCTTGCGCCATGGCAACAAGTAATCCAACACACAAGCAAACAAAAAGGCAAAGGGAAAAAGGCAAACGGGAAAGAGAGGAGGAGATTGGGAAAGAGAGGGCAAATAAAACGGCAAGGGTGAAGTGGGGGAGAGGAAAACGAGAGGCAAATGGAAAATAATGTAATGCGAGAGATAGGGATTGCGATGGGCACTTGGTATGGTTGACTTGCTTGCGTGAGCCTCCCCGGCAACGGCGCCAGAAATTCTTCTTGCTACCTCTTGAGCACTGCGTTGGATTTCCCCGAAGAGGAGAGGATGACGCAGCAAAGTAGCGTAAGTATTTCCCTCAGTTTTCGAGAACCAAGGTATCAATCCAGTAGGAGACCACGCATAAGTCCCTTGTACCTACACAAAACGATAGCAACTCGCAACCAACGCTTAGGGGTTGTCAATCCCTTCACGGTCACTTACGAGAGTGAGATCTGATAGAGATAATATTTTTGGTATTTTTGATAGATAGATGCAAAGTAAAAAAGTAAAGGCAAAGTAAAAACAAAGCAAGTAAATAAAGTGATAGAGATTGATATGATGAGAATAGACCCGGGGGCCATAGGTTTCACTAGTGGCTTCTCTCAAGAGCATAAGTATTCTATCGTGGGTGAACAAATTACTGTTGAGCAATTGACAGAATTGAGCATAATTATGAGTATATCTAGGCAATGATCATGTATATAGGCATCACGTCCAAAACAAGTAGATCGAAATGATTCTGCATCTACTACTATTACTCCACTCATTGACCGCTATCCAGCATGCATCTACAGTATTAAGTAAAAACAGAGTAACGTCGTAAGCAAGATGACATGATGTAGAGGGATAAATTCATGCAATATGATAAAAACCCCATCTTGTTATCCTCGATGGCAACAATACAATACATGCCTTTCTGCCCCTTCTGTCACTGGGTAAGGACACCGCAAGATTGAACCCAAATCTAAGCACTTCTCCCATTGCAAGAACTACCAATCTAGTTGGCCAAACCAAAAAGGATAATTCGAAGAGACTTGCAAAGATAACTCAATCATACATAAAAGAATTCAGAGAAGAATCAAATATTTGCCATAGATAATACTGGATCATAAACCCACAATTCATCGGTCTCAACAAACACACTGCAGAAAGAAGATTACATCGAATAGATCTCCACGAGAGAGGGGGAGAACATTGTATTGAGATCCAAAAAGAGAGAAGAAGCCTTCTAGCTACTAGCTATGGACCCGAAGGTCTGAAGTAAACTACTCACACTTCATCGAAGGGGCTATGGTGATGATGTAGAAGCCCTCCGTGGTGGATGGCCCCTCCGGCGGAGCTCCGGAACAGGCCCCAAGATGGGATCTCATGGATATAGAAGGTTGCGGCGGTGGAATTAAGTTTTTTGGCTCCTCCTCTCATCATTCGGGGATATGTAGGTATATATAGGAGGAAGGAGTACGTCGGTGGAGCTCCGAGGGGCCCATGAGGTAGGGGGGAGCCCAGGGGGGCGCGCCCTCCACCCTCGTGACCTCCTCGGGCACTACTTGGAGTAGGGTCCAAGTCTCCTGGATCACGTTCGGTTGGAAAATCACGACCCCGAAGGTTTCATTCCGTTTGGACTCCGTTTGATATTCTGTTTCTTCGAAATACTGAAAAAAGGCAAAAAAAAACAGCAATTCTGCGCTGGGCCTCCGGTTAATAGGTTAGTCCCAAAAGTAATATAAAAGTGGAAAATAAAGCCCAATATAGTCCAAAACAGTAGATAAAGTAGCATGGAGCAATCAAAAATTATAGATACGTTGGAGACGTATCACCCCCCACCCTCGTGGGCCCCTCGTTGCTCCACCGACGTACTTCCTTCACATATATATACTCCCATACCTTGAAAACATCAGAGAGCACCATGTAAACCTAATTCCACCGCCGCAACCTTCTGTATCCGCGAGATCCCATCTTGGAGCCTTCGCCTGCGCTCCGTCGGAGGGGGAATCGTCCACGGAGGGCCTCTACATCATCTCCAAGGCCTCTCCGATAAGTTGTGACTAGTTTACCATAGACCTTAGGGTCCATAGTTATTAGCTCGATGGCTTCTTCTCTCTCTTTGAATCTCAATACAAAGTTCTCCTCGATCTTCTTGGAGATCTATTCGATGTAACTCTTTTTGCGGTGTGTTTGTCGAGATTCGATGAATTGTGGGTTTATGATCAAGTTTATCTATGAGAAATATTTGAATCTTCTCTGAATTCTTTTATGTGTGATTAGTTATCTTAGCAAGTCTCTTTGAATTATTAGTTTAGTTTGGCCTACTAGATTGATCTTTCTTGCAATGGGAGAAGTGCTTAGCTTTGGGTTCAATCTTGTGGTGTCCTTTCCCAGTGACAGCAGGGGCAGCAAGGCACGTATTGTACTGTTTCCATCGAGGATAAAAAGATGGGGTTTATATCATATTGCATGAGTTTATCCCTCTACATCATGTCATCTTTCTTAATGCGTTACTCTGTTCTTTATGAACTTAATACTCTAGATGCAGGCAGGAGTCGGTCGATGTGTGGATTAATAGTAGTAGATGCAGAATCGTTTCGATCTACTTGTTGCGGACGTGATGCCTATATACATGATCATGCCTAGATATTCTCATAACTATGCACTTTTCTATCAATTGCTCGACAGTAATTTGTTCACCCACCGTAATACTTATGCTATCTTGAGAGAAGCCACTAGTGAAACCTATGGCCCCCGGGTCTATCTTTTATCATATAAGTTTTCCATCTACTTTTATTTGCATCTTTTACTTTCCAATCTATATCATAAAAATACTAAAAATATTTATCTTATCTTATTATCTCTATTAGATCTCACTTTTGCAAGTTACCGTGAAGGGATTGACAACCCCTTTATCGCGTTGGTTGCGAGGTTCTCGTTTGTTTGTGTAGGTGCGTGGGACTTTTGAGGAGCCTCCTACTGGATTGATACCTTGGTTCTCAAAAACTGAGGGAAATACTTACGCTACTTTGCTGCATCACCCTTTCCTCTTCAAGGGAAAAACCAACGCATGCTCAAGAGGTAGCATTCCGCCAAGGAGGAGCTTCTGGAAGGCCGCAGGGTCAAGCTTGATGTCGCTGATTATACTCATATGAGTATTGGGGAAGTTTTTTCTGGCTATCTGAGCCACGTACATAGTAGCCGTGACGTTGAAATAGATATGGTGAAGCAGATGCACCAGAAGTTTGAGGTACAATCCCTTCTCTATGCTAATTTATCCTTATTATGCCAGCCCCCAAGTCTATTGCTTATGACAATTCTGATGTAGACTTAGAAACAAGCTTAATAACATTAGTGATATATTTGGATAACATGTAAGAAATCCGGCTTACGTCATAGCCCCCAAGGGCCGGCTTAAGCAGCATGTTTGAGTCGGTCCTTGGCATGCTTGAATAGAATAAAATAATTGTAAAATGTTTAACAGCAATATGCATTAGCCCCCAAGTGTCAAGTGCTCTTGCTTGCAAATTACTTGGGACTTACTCTCATGATCCGCCACCTAGATAGAATTCTGCGGTAGACATTAGCACCCAAGTGGCAAGTGTTGTTGCTTGCAAAAGGCTTGGGACTTCAATATTATATGCTAACAGTTATGATTTTGACCCGGTATTTGTACAGGCCACCACCAGTCAACTTGAATTAGAAGTATACAACTTGAAGAACCGCCTGGAAGCACAAGAGACGGAAACCCAAAGAGCCAACTCCAAGTTTGAATTCAGTATATCTGAACAAGAGAAACTGAAAAAAGACTCTGAAATAGAGAAAAAGGCCTAGTCTGATGAAAAGATTGCTTTGATCAATCAAGCTGAGAAGACAGAGGCGGCTCTTGAAGAGGCGACCGTCGAATTATCCAGCTTAAAGCGCCATGTTTCTCAGATGGTCTCCGCAATCTTTGGTAAGTCACCCTGCAAGTGTCAAATTTTTTTAATCTTTCTATTAATCATATAAATTGTCATTAACTCACCTGACATTGCTATGCAGGCCCCAGGAGTTCAAATCTTAACCAAGACATGCTAATAAAGCTGAAGGCGGTTTATACGCTGGTGGAACAACTCTACACTGGGTCTCAGCGCGCCTTAGCCATAGAGGCCCTATCAAATGAAGTTCCCACACTCCTGGCGGATGTGCTAAGGAAACTCTCTGTGCTACCCCAGCGACTCACTGAAGTAAGGTGATCGTCTACAAGAGCCAGAGCTGTGGCTGCCTTAAGTTGGGCTAAAGCTTGGCTACCGGAGTTAGACCCGACCGGCATGGCCATTGGTTATCCAAGCCTGAAGGAAGATGGCACTCCCTTTGAATAGGAAGACTTCACCACTTGTGTGAAGAAGATACGCCATGTGGCCACCCTAATAGCTGATGAAGAAGATCTCACCAAGTACCAGCCGGGTTATCACGCGGAGAACTAGAGGATTCCAACGCCACATTATAAAGTGACCAGCCTGATTCCACCAATCCATAAGCATACCTTCGCCCCTGAAGTTGACCCGGCCGGACTAATTGATGATGAAGCTGAATTTGAAGCTTTCAATGGCATTGACTGGTCATCATCAACCTTCCAGGACAGGGAACAGGGCGAAGAAGCGGAGAGGGCTGACCCGGAAGCATCAGGTCAACAAGGAAATTGATCCGCCATGCGGTTCATATCTGTGGTCTGCTGAAAAACAATGTTAATCATTTGGACTCGGGGAGTCATGCAATAGGGTAGAAATAACTTTGTTTTGCCATGCCATCGTGCACGTTTATGTGCTCAACACTGTTAAGCCGCCATCTTATATTTACCATATTATGCTTATTAGTTGTTTCTTTGTGCCTAAGAAAACATTTGAACTGTCTTGCACACAAAAACAGATCACAAGAAGACCCTTGGCGGCTTACCATAGGGCGGGTCATAATAGCTCACATATATCCTCTAATTATGGAACAAGGAGTCACAGATAAAAATGTTTGTTAAATATAGCTTTTAAACACAACTATAATATCATACCTGTGATCTTTGAATTTGTATTGCCGGTTTATGTGACCCGAATAGTAAGGGTGATAACCCAATCTTTGGAAAACAACCCCTCCAAAGATATGATGATTCTCATATGTCGGCGACTTATCATCCAAAATCAAGACGGGTTAAATTTAAACCACGCTTACTGTCGTGGAATTAACACGTCAGATGTCCTAGCATGAGGACTTAGTCGTGAGGCCAACACATCTATGCGGTAGCTTGAAGGGGTTGGTCGGAATCGAGAGACGCACGGCGGATCAACACACAAGACAAGGATTTAGACAGCTTCGGGCCCCGGGAAACATCATCCGGTAACAACCCTACATGTTGTTTGTGGCTAGGTCTCATTATGCTCATGAGGGAGTCGCCGGATAAACTGGCTCTTTGTGTCTAGCCCTAGAGATTGTTTCTTCCTTGCTTGTCCCTCTTTGGGGGAGCCCTGCCCCTCCTTATATAAGTTGAAGGGGCGGGTTACATGTAGAGTCCATCTCGGACTAAGACTTAAACTATTTTGACTTCCTTTCCTGGGCTTCTTAACGTCTGCCGGTTTAACATTGTATGCCGGTTTAACATTGTCTGTCGGTTTAACATTGTCTGTCGGTTTAACATTGTCTGTCGGTTTAACATTGTCTGCCGGTTTAACATTGTTTGCCGGGTTATGATTGTCTTAACACCTACCAGTGCTACCATCTGTCTTAACTATGTCGGTTTAACACTCGCCGGTTTACCATCTGTCTTAACTGTCTGCCGGTTTAACACCGCCCCGGTTTACCAAGTCCCAGCCGGATTATGATTCCGGCTGGGATATACCGCGGGGTATATCCCCGACATTAGCCCCCAATTTAATTTGGATTTATCCATGTTAAACTGATCCTGATCATCCTTAAGTTCTTGTCACTTCCTTCTTCTAGAAAATCCGGTTTAATAGGCCAGCTTCATAATCAACTTGCTGAAAAGAATAACTTCTTTGACTCCGCTCCCAATGACTTAACAAAAATATTTGTCCTTGAAATCCTCATCTGATCTTCAGCCGGTTTAAGAATGTAGAACTTTGTCGGTTTACAAATATTGATGGCACCGGATCATAACTGTTTGTTAACATCAGCTTTTGAAAATATACCTCTTATATGCCTATCACTTGTAGCCCTCAAATCTTAAGAAGGTAGCATAGCAACAGCTTAAGACTTGCTTCAATATAAATATCACAATCTTGAAGAAATCCAGGTTGTTCATCTCAATCACTAGTCAGAATTGAGTATTCTACATATGTAGCCCCCAAGTGTCGGGTTGTCATGCTTGCAGCAACCTGGGACATGTAATTGCCTGATGCTCATAAAACTTCAACAAGTGTAGCCCCCAAGGGCCGGGTCATTATGCAATAATGAGCAGGGACTTTGTAAATATAATTATGTAAACTTTGAACAGCAATGGTATAGCCCCCAAGGGCCGGCTCAGTAAGATAATATTGAGCTGGGACTTGATATATACTTTAATGAAAAATAACATCATATGATGTAACCCCCATCATGGGACTTGAATCCACGTCCACAAGGTTAAGAGCTTTGTGCTTTACCAACTGAGCAGTGGACCCTTCAATATAATGAATAAAAAGCTTTGTACCTTGAATTGTTGACAGGAGCAATTGGTAGCCCCCAAGGGTCGGCTCATTACGATGTGATGAGTCGGGTCTTCAATAAGGTGAGCAAACAATGACTTTGCATTAGCCCCCAAGTGTCATGGTGCATGCTTGCAGCGACATGAGACTTGTGTATTTGATGTAATCTCAACTTAAATAATGTAGCCCCCAAGTGCCGGGTTGTAAGCCTGCAGCAACTCAGGACTATTCCTTTAATCCATTAATAAAATAATATCCAGTGCGCTGAAGCGACTTTGAAAACCTCAATCATAATAATGATAACCATAATAAAAATCCAGCCATGTTGGCTATTTGAATAATATACCCAATGATTTATAAGCGCATAATTCCAATGGCGCAATCCAAATATATGCTGGCGACTTGTAGTCCAAAGCCAGGACGGGTCAATAAACACCAGATTATAAGTGATTATGTGCTAACAGCTTGATAACTGGAAGCCACACCGGGTTGATGTAATGACATGTAGTCTGGCCGGGTCAGGAGACACCGATTTAACTTAGAACTTGATCAAAAAAGAGATAAAACTTTGCAAACATCAAAAGCAAATAAAACTTGTAGTCGAGCCTTTTCGAGGGCTGCCAGGCCCAAATTCGAGGCTTTTCATGGGCTGCCAGGCCGCTGAAGTAAACCATTTGACAAAGCCTTTTAAGATGGGCCTCCAACTAACCAATCGTCGTTTTAACTTTGACAAGTTTAGGGTCTCAATGAGAGTAACTGTCAAATGTTCGGCGGGTCATGCCAGGATTACCTGGATAGGAGTGGCTTACTTGATGAAGGCAGGTTAACCCGGGGTTTTAGGTGTATACACAAGGCTTCCAAGCCGTGGGTCGATACCCAATTACAAGGGTCCTTTCAAACTCTTTGTTACTTTACACAAAGAGCCCCCACGTAACTTTGTGAGCTGTGCTCAATGGGTGCCTATGTTTGAGCTGTGCATAGCAACAAGACTCTCTTTGGCCCCTTGGGTGTGAAGCTCCCAAGCTTTGTTGTGGCGTGATAGCCGGATTAATGGACAGGACTCCGCTTTATCAGCTGAAGCCCCCATTTGCTATATTTTTGAGCTGTGCTTGCCGGGTGCCTATGTTTGAGTTTTGCTATGCAACAAACTCTCTTTGGCCCCTGATGATAATATTGTCTTGATAGCCGCATCAAGAGGGTAGTAACGCCATGTTCTCTTTGGTGAATACACCTATGTTTGAATAGGAAGGCCCCAAGTAATCATATGAAGATGAGCCCATAAGGCAGGATACCCATGTTTGAACCGCGCGTCAGGGCAGCAGGTCCTTTTCGGCAACCTTTAACTTTTTGCAAGAGATAAATTCTTCTTGAACCAGTATTTTGAACCGGCTATCGAGAGCTTCAAAGCCTTGTGGGAGATAACTTTCCCTTAAGCCGAATATTAAACTGGAATCCTTCTTTTCAAGCCGGAAATTTTCTGACGGCCTTTAAATTTGCACCAATATGGTGGTTTAGGGTCCTACATTAGACAATTTTGCAAGCCAGAGTAATTGCTCTTTTAAAGAAGGCAACATGTAATATAAAATATATTGGATGGATTTCACCTGATATATAATGCCAGGGGTTATCCACCGTGGAGTTGATGATCACCATGATGAAGCGGAAATCAATCACGGACGGTTCGACCATGGGAGCAGACAGATGAGCCGGCCGCGGCGTTGTAAGCCAGCGTGGACGGCGAGTGAATCGCAAGAGCGGTAAACCGCGCGGACAGCGAGTCGATCGCGGGCGTGGTTCCAGCGAGTTGATGTAGATCGAGCTGCACGGGTAGCAGCTTGCACATACCCATTCAACAGGAAACTGGTGCGAACGCCAGTGCGTGATGGTGCTAACGCACACTTCATAGGCACAACATGGCACCAGCTTGATAATAGATTTTAGTCCTGCACAAAATATATTGCGGACCAAATAATTTTTCCTTGATGAAACAATACGTAAAAAAATACACAGAAAAAATGTTTGTGAACCACAGATGGTCTGGATGTAGACACCCGTAGATAACCTTTTAGTGAATTTTGTTTAATCCTTATGTATGCATCCAAAGGATTTTTAACAACACCTGATCATCTTGACTTTTCGTCCAACAAGCCCTGCTTTTAATGAAGAGCACTGATGCATATCTCTTCTCCTCATATTTTTTTCATCAATCTGCAAGGGAGCGTACGGGCGCAACCCGTGTGATAGGACGACCAGACCGGGGACACAGCGGGTTGGCAAGCCAGCAGGGGCGATGCAAGAACCGGCCCTGGCGCGTTGCGGGAACAGCGTAGTGGCACGAGGAGGAGCGAGGCGGGAGACGACTCGCGGAGGCCGGCCGGAGTGGAGGCGCAAACCGGCGATGGCGGGGATGCGTCGGTTTATCCACGGCTGGTCCGGCTTGGCGCGGACACCGGGGCGCGTGGTGGCGGGTCCGGCAGGCTAAATCCGCGGCGGCGGTTTACAGCCGGCTGGTGTCGCAGTCCGGGTCCGGTGTTGGCGGCCCGAGGCAGCAGCTGAAGCGGTCAGGCCGGCCGCCCGAGGTGAAGCTTTAACCCGGAGCTGAGGGGTGGACCGGCGGCGGGTCATGGCCAGGGGCGGCTCTCCCACGGTAATCAAGGCCAGTGACGGCTCTTCTGCTGCAATAAGACGGGGGTGGTTCATCGTCGTTGAGGTGACCGGGCGGAGTCATGGCGGTTTGCAAGTGTGAACCGGCGACGGTGGAGGCGTGAGAGGCTTGCACAGCAGAGGCGGTTTGCAGCAGCTCGGTTGGGCGCGAAGCGACCATTGACCATGACGCAGATGAGGTTGGAGCGGCACCCCCGGGCGTTCGGCGGCTGAAGCAGCAAGGCGTCAAAGAAACGACTCAGGGGAGCAGCGGACTCAGCGGGAGGCAAGGATAACTCGACTGGCGGCTTGTCACACTGATGGCGATTTGGAATCGAGGTGACCCACGACCCGTGGCGGCGAGTTAGGCAGACGGACGGCGGTTCAAGGCCGACGACTCAGGCGGCTTATCGCGGAGCACTGGAACAGCATCTGATGCGCAGAACTGGGGGCGCGGGTTGTATCTAACGCGGAAGAGGCAGCATCAGTGTGAACCGGCGGCGGCTTCGAGCGTCGAAGATGCAGACGATTTCACTGCAGAGGCGACAACACAGACCGGCGGCGGTTTGGAGGAACGCCAGCCCAGCGGGGTAGGGGCGTGGGTGACTCGGGGCGGCAACAGCGCCCAGCAGGAATGCGGGGACGGTCCGACGGGCGGTTCGAGGCTCTGGTGGAAGCGACCCGGAGTCGCGGCGATTTGAAGCTCTGGCGGAGACAAAACGGCTGCTCGGTTGCGGAGGAAAACGGTCCGCGGCAGAGGCAGACTGGCGAGGCAGCTCACACCGTGGCGGAGAGGGCGGCTCGGTGTCGGAAAGGTGCCTGCAAGGCGAGGTGAGTTGCGTCAGAGGCAACAGCATAGGTGACGGGGGCGCGGGTCACAGCCAGCGCGGACGTGTCGGCGGCGCGAAGCCCGCAGAGCACCCGGCCGGAGCAGCGGCGAGCGGCTTGGTCCCACTGTGGTTGAGGCGGATGGGCGAGCGGCTCAGGGTCGGTCAATGGAGGCACGCCGGCAAGCCCGCAGTGAAGGCGGCGACTCGCAGTGCGGCGGCTTGAGGAAGCAGAAGAGGTACAAAGGGGACCCGGTGAGGACGCGCAAGGGCGCAGAGCGACAGCGAACATGGCCAGCCCACGACTACGGCGAGTTGGAGCAGCGGCGGCTTCAGGCCCGACGATGGTCGTGTCAACGCGGGCGGGTCTCGCGCAGGGTGAAGTAGAAACGGCTCGGCCGCAGAGGAACGGCGCCGTAGATGGCGATGTGGGCTGCGAGCCAGCGGAAGAGGCAGAGGCAGCCGCGCTGGCCAAATGCGCGGGCAGTGGTGGCCGCTGGCTCTAAGGCGTCCGGCGGAATCGACCAGAGGCAGGGGTGAATCGCAAGCGAGTTCTTGGCTGCAATGTTGAATCCGGGCTGTACCTTAATGCTTGGCCATGACTTTTCCGTGAGCTGATCTTGTTAGAGCTCACGTGCCAATAGTAATAGTAGCACTACTACTAATACTTGGCCATGACTTTTCCGTGAGTGTAGCAACAGCAATGATCAATTCAATCTTCTTGGGAGCTGCTCCAGTCGCTGTTCGTTGCTTTTATTTATCCGGCGAGTAGCAAAGAGTCCGGCCAGGACACGGCTAACTTGCTAAATTAGATATTATCTCGGTTTGTACGGCGACCGCTGCAACAGATGTTGATTTGTTTATCACTATATCCTGCATCTGGGTCGTGGCATTTTTTTTCGAGAGCTCATGTGAGCAAGTACAGGTTTTCAAGTAGTATTTGTGGTAGGAGTAGCACCAGCAGCTACGAGTTGACGACCCCGGGACTTGAACAGTACTCCCTCCGTTCGGAATTAGTTGTCGCAGAAATGGATGTATCTAGATGTAGTTTAGTTCTAGATACATCCATTTCCGAGACAAGTAATTCCGAACGGAGGGAGTACATGATATCACAAATTTACTGTCTCGGCGACTTGGCAACCTGACGGCTTGATGTAGACGCGCCGGTAGTTTTGGCGGATTGACGACTTCCGTTGCTGCGTACGAATCGACTCAGCACTAAAAATACTTGCGAATCAACCTGTGGTTGAGTTGGTTAGGTAGACAGTGGTATCCCCAACCCATCAGGGTTCAAATCCTGGTGCTCGCATTATTCCTGGATTTATTTCAGGATTTCCGGCGATGCGCTTTCAGTGGAAGGAGACGTTCCCGTCGACGACGAGGCGCCTACGGTGACTTCGTAAATCTCAAGATGATATGCCGGCTCAGTCTCTCAGAGGTGCTCATAGGGGTAGGGTGTGCATGTGTGCGTTCATAGGGATGAGTGTATGCACGTGTATATGAGCGCTTGTGTCTGTACTGATGCTCAAAAGAAAAAGCACTAAAAATACTTGTCGGTCTCGATAACGTCTGACTGCGCCGAAGAATAACGATCTTGCTTCGGATTGATGGATCGTCAGGTCGCATCGGCGGCGGCTCACGCGACGCTGCAACCCTAATTTCTCCGACTGCTCGTTGATGACGTAGATCCTTTCTTCATCCAAAAAAATTGTGAACTCCACGATCCCTGAAAGAAATCCCTTCAAGAACTCAACACCACTGTGCGCAGGCCCCACGATGGGCACCAACTGTCGTGGAATTAACACGTCAGATGTCCTAGCATGAGGACTTATTCGTGAGGCCAACGCATCTATGCGGTAGCTTGAAGGGGTTGGTCAAAATCGAGAGACGCACGGCGGATCAACACACAAGACAAGGATTTAGACAGCTTCGGGCCCCGGGAAACATCATCCGGTAACAACCCTACATGTTGTTTGTGGCTAGGTCTCATTATGCTCATGAGGGAGTCACCGGATAAACCGCTCTTTGTGTTTACCCTAGAGATTGTTTCTTCCTTGCTTGTCCCTCTTTGGGGTAGCCAGGCCCCTCCTTATATAAGTTGAAGGGGCGGGTTACATGTAGAGTCCATCTCAGACTAAGACTTAAACTATTTTGACTTCCTTTCCTGGGCTTCTTAATGTCTGCCGATTTAACATTGTATGCCGGTTTAACATTGTCTGCCGGTTTAACATTGTCTGCCGGTTTAACATTGTCTACCGGGTTATGATTGTCTTAACACCTGCCGGTGCTACCATCTGTCTTAACTCTGCCGGTTTAACACTCGCCGGTTTACCATCTGTCTTAGCCATCTGTCTTAACTGTCTGCCGGTGTAACACCGCCCCAGTTTACCAAGTCCCAGCCGGATTATGATTCCGGCCGGGTCATACCGCGGGGTATATCCCCGACACTTACACTTAGATCTTTGAACAAAAAAGTCTCAACTCAAAACAAAGGCTGCTTTCAAATAAAACTTAAACCAAATAGGAAAAAACAATCGAGGCTTCTGATTCGAATACGATCAGTAAACCGTTCCAAAGGGGTTAAGCTAGGATTCGAATACGATCATGTAGCCCCCAGTGGCTTTGGCGTTGCGCCGATCAAGAGGGTATCGATAGCTATGTTCTATTTGGTTCGAATACGACCTATGTTTGAACAGGAAGCCCCCTAATGACCTTGAGAGTTTCTTAACGACTCTGATTTTAATATGATCAAAGTTGGACCCAAAAGGGGTTAAGCTATGATTCGAATACGATCAAGAAGCCCTCTGGTGAGCTTGGCATTGTGTTGATCAAGAGGGTACTGACAGCTATGTTCACTTTGGTTCGAATATGACCTATGTTTGAATAGGAAGCCCCCTATTGATCATCAATTTAAATGGCTAGATTCGAATAAAATCATAAGCCGGACCAAGAGGGTTAAGCTAGATTCGAATACGACCAGCCCCCAGTTTGGTCATTTGAAAAAGATGATAATGAAGTCATATGATTATTGAGGATGAAAAGGACAGAGGTCCTGCTTTATTACTTATCATAATATATACATCGTCAAAGTATGTACATCATTACAGCTGGTGGCTCAGGTGTAGTAAGGCCCAAGATGAGCAATATTCCATGGCCGGCGGGTTTCTTCTTCCGACTTACGTGAGTCTTTGTGCTCTTGAACATCGATAAGGTAGTATGACCCGTTGTTCAAGTTCTTGCTGACTACAAAGGGCCCTTCCCAAGGTGGGGATAATTTGTGTGCATCAGTTTGATCCTGGATGAGCCGGAGCACCAAATCACCTTCCTGAAAGGTTCGAGACTTAACCTAGCGGTTGTGACAACGGCGTAGATCCTGTTGGTAAATCGCCGAGCGGGCTGCTGCCAAATCACGCTTTTCATCTAACAGGTCAAGTGCATCCCGACGAGCTTGTTCGCTATCAGCTTCAACGTAAGCCATCACACGGGGCGAGTCATGCCGGATGTCACTAGGTAAAACCGCCTCTACTCCGTAGACCATGAAGAAAGGCGTGTAACCCATAGACCTGTTGGGTGTAGTATTGATGCTCCATATCACAGAGGGTAACTCCTCAACCCAACAAACCGGCATCCATTGCAGAGGAACCAAAAGCCGGGGCTTGATGCCTTTCAAGATTTCCTGATTGTCTCTTTCACCTTGACCATTAGATTGGGGGTGAGCTACTGATGAAACATCAAGCCGAATATGCTCACGTTGACAAAACTCTTCCATGGCGCCTTTAGACAGATTAGTACCATTGTCAGTTATAATGTTGTGTGGAAAACCAAAGCGAAATATCACCTTCTTCATGAATTGAACCGATGTTGCTGCGTCACACTTACTAACTGGCTCTGCCTCCACCCACTTTGTGAACTTGTCAACCGCCACCAAGAGGTGGTTCTTTTTATCTTTGGACCTTTTGAAAGGCCCAACCATGTCAAGCCCCCAGACTGCAAACGACCAAGTAATTAGAATCATCCTTAACTCTTGAGCCGGCACATGAGCACGTCTCGAGAACTTCTGACAACCTCACATTTACTAACCAAATCCTCCGCATCAGCATGAGCCATCAGCCAATAAAATCCATGACGAAAAGCCTTGGCCACAAAGGATTTTGACCCGGCATGATGACCACAGTCCCCTTCATGAATCTCACGAAGGATTTCTTGGCCTTCCTCAGGAGAAACACAACGTTGAAACGCCCCAGTGACACTGCGATGATGCAACTCACCATCGGCAATTGTAATTGACTTAGGGCGACGGGTTATCTGCCTGGCCAAGGTTTCATCCTCAGGCAACTCGCCCCGGGTCATGTAAGCCAAGTATGGCACTGTCCAATCTGGGGTGACGTGAAGAACCGCCACCAATTGTGCTTCCGGGTCAGGAACAACCAAGTCTTCGTCTGTAGGAAACTTGACAGAAGGGTTATGCAAAATATCCAAGAAAGTATTGGGCGGCACCGGCTTACGTTGAGAGCCCAGCCGGCTTAAGGCATCACTTGGTAACCCTTGAAATGCCCAGCAATGGCATCAACATCACGGCGATAAGCCGCCATGAGAGGATCCTTGGAATCCCAGTTGCCTGATACTTGTTGAGCCACCAAATCTGAGTCGCCAAAGCACCTTACCCAGCTTAAGCTCATCTCCTTAGCCATCCGAAGACCATGGAGCAAGGCCTCATACTCAGCTGCATTGTTAGTACAGGGAAACATCAACCGTAGCACATAACAAAATTTGTCACCTCGAGGGGAAGCTAAAACAACTCCAGCCCCCGAGCCCTCCAATTGCCTAGACCCATCAAAGTGAATAGTCCAATATGTGTTATCCGGCTTCTCTTCAGGCATCTGCAGCTCTGTCCAATCATTGATGAAGTCGACCAGTGCTTGAGACTTGATAGCAGTGCATGGCACATACTTTAAACCATGAGGGCCAAGTTCAATGGCCCATTTGGCGACTCGTCCTGTGGCTTCACTGTTTTGAATGATATGTCCTAAAGGAGCAGAACTGACCACAGTGATAGGATGGCCCAGGAAATATTTCTTAAGCTTCCGGCTTGCCATGAACACCCCATAAACGAGCTTCTGCCAATGTGAATATCGTTGCTTGGACTCAATAAGCACCGCACTGATGTAGTAAACCGGCCGCTGAACCGGATCTTCCTTGCCAGCCTCCTTGCGCTCCACCACAATAGCCACGCTGACAGCATGTGTGTTAGCAGCCACATATAATAATAATGGCTCCTTATCAATGGGAGCAGCAAGAACCGGCGGCTCGGCTAGCTGTCTCTTCAAATCTTCAAAGGCAGCGTTAGCAGCATCACTCCAGACGAAGTCGTCTGTCTTCTTCATCATCTAATACAGCAGTATGGCCTTCTCACCTAATCGGCTTATGAACCGGCTTAAAGCAGCAATACGACCCGCCAGACGCTGAAGATCATTAATACATGCCGGTTTAGCCAAAGAGGTGATTGCCTTGATCTTGTCCGAGTTAGCCTCAATGCCTCTATTAGAAACCAGAAAACCCAAGAGCTTTCCTGCAGGTACACCAAAAACGCACTTGTCTGGGTTAAGCATCATCTAGTAGACCCGGAGATTATCAAAGGTCTCCTTTAAATCATCTATCAAGGTCTCCTTCTCTCTGGACTTCACTACAATGTCGTCCACCCTAAGCATGAAAATTGCGCCCAATCTGATTGTGAAGACAGTTCTGTACACATCGCTGATAAGTCGCCTGGGTGCTCTTAAGCCCAAAAGGCATAGACACATAGCAGAAGGCTCCAAATGGAGTAATAAAAGCCGTCTTCTCCTGGTCCTTAACTACCATCTTGATCTGATGATAACCAGAAAAAGCATCCAAAAAGCTCAAGCGCTCACAAGCCGCCGTAGCATCAATGATCTGATCAATACAAGGGAGAGTGAAAGGATCAGCCGGACAAGCTTTGTTTAAATCCGTATAATCCACACACATACGCCAAGTGTCGTTCTTCTTCAGCACCAGCACCGGGATAGCCAACCATTATGGATGAAAGACTTCAATAATGAACCCGACCGTCAAGAGCCGGGCCACTTCCTCACCAATGGCCTTGCGCCTCTCTTCATTGAACTGCCGAAGAAACTGCTTAACCGGCTTAAATTTTGGATCAATATTGAGAGTGTGCTCAGCGAGTTCTCTCGGTACACCCGGCATGTCAGAAGGTTTCCATGCAAAGATGTCCCGGTTCTCACGGATGAACTCGATGAGCGCGCTTTCCTATTTGGGATCCAGATTGGCACTGATACTGAACTGCATAGATGAGTCGCCTGGAACAAAATCAACAAGCTTGGTATCATCGGCCGACTTAAACTTCATTACCGGCTCATGCTCTATGGTCGGTTTCTTCAAAGATGTCATGTCTGCCGGGTCAACATTGTCCTTATAGAACTTCAACTCCTCTGTCGCGCAAACAGATTCAGCGTAAGCAGCATCACCTTCCTCACATTCCAAGGCTATTTTCCGGCTCCTATGCACTGTGATGGTGCCCTTATGACCCAGCATCTTGAGCTGCAGATAAACATAACACGGTCGTGCCATGAACTTGGCATAAGCCGGCCGTCCAAACAGGGCGTGATACAGGATCTTGATTTTGACCACCTCAAAGGTTAACTTCTCAGCACTAGAATCATGCTCATCTCCAAAGGCCACTTCCAATTCAATTTTACCCACTGGGTACGCCGACTTACCAAGGACCACCCGTAGTGTTGGAAGTCTTGAGATTTTTATCAGTCAAACCCATGCGGCGAAAAGTCTCATAATAGAGGATGTTGATGCTACTGCCTCCATCCATGAGCCCCTTAGTGAATTTATATCCACCAACCTGAGGTGCCACCACCAAGGCCAAGTGACCCGGATTGTCAACCCGGGGAGGGTGATCTTCTCTACTCCACAGAATAGGCTGCTCAGACCATCTCAAATAACTAGGAACTGCCGGCTCAAAATCGCTCACAGCCCTCTTATGAAGCTTCTGGCCCCGTTTGCACAAACTGGTGGTAAACACATGATATTGTCCACTATTCAGCTGCTTTGGATGACTCTGGTATCCAGCCTGCTGCTGCTGCTGACCTAACCACCTTGATTAGCTTCAGAATTTTGAAAATTGGAATTTGAACCGTCGCCCGGGCCATGAAAACCGCCGCCACCTGAGCCGCCGCCCTGCCCATGACTACCGTCGAACATGTTGGAATTCTTGAAAGCTTTCATGATCATACAGTCCTTCCATAAGTGAGTGGCCGGCTTCTGCAGAGTGTCGTGCCTTGGGCAGGGCTCATTCAGTAACTGCTCAAGCGTGGGGCTTGACCCGCCGGACCGAGGAGGTGGTCTTCCCTTGCGTTGTTGGTTGTTGCCCTGCGCATTGGTGTTAGCCACAAACTCCAAGCTACCATTAGCCTTACATTTATTATTACCTCCTTGATTTTCCGGGTTATGCTGAGGACCCTTAGCATTGCCGTTCTTCTTTCCCTTCCCTGTCATCTCATCATCAGACTCGGGATCCTTTGTACTATCAGAGTCGGCATATTTGACTAGAGCTGCCATCAGCTGGCCCATGTCATTACAATCGCGCTTGAGCCGCCCCAGCTTCATCTTCAGAGGTGCAAAACGACAACTTTTCTCCAACATTCAGACTGCAGAGCCAGCATCCATCTTATCAGACGAATGTATTATGGCTTTGACCCGACGCACCCAATGGGTCGTGGACTCACCCTCTTGTTGCTTGCAATTAGTCAAATCCACAATTGACATGGGTTGCTTGCATGTATCTTTGAAGTTCCGAATGAACCGGGCATTTAACTCTGCCCATGAACCAATGGAATTAGGCGGTAGCCCCTTCAACCAAGTGTGGGCAGTCCCATCCAACATCATGGTGAAGTACTTGGCCATCGCAGCATCACTGACTTCCGGTAGTTCCATAGCCATCTCATAGCTTTCAATCCATGCCCCAGGCTGTAAGTCGGCCGTATAATTAGGCACCTTTTGAGGAACTTTGAAATCCTTGGGCAAACGCTCATTACGCAGAGCAGGCACTAGACAGGGGACACCTCCGGTCCTAGTGGTCGCGCCTGCCTCAATAGAAGTCGTCGGATAAACCGGAAAAGGCTGGTAAACTGCCAGCTGATCCGCCTGCTCAGCCACCTGCTGAGCCGCCCGCTCAGCCTCTTGACATATTCTGCCCTGATCCACCAGGTTAAGAGCTCCATCACGCGCGGAGTCATGCCCGCACGGCTGGTCACGGCGCCGGGCATTGCTTGAAAAGGCCGCTGAATCCATATGCCTGCTATAACTCGGGCTCCGGCTTGGACGAGGGGTTGAATGTATCTTGTCTCGGCTATACGAGTAGCCTCCTGTTGTGCTAAAGCCGTCTGAATAAGTTCTCTGACCCTGCGAGTTTCAACCGCCGTCAGAGAGTTGCCCTCCACTGGGAGAGCCGCCAATCGTGCCGCCGCAACGATCATGTTCTCCAATGGGTTAGAATAATGACCCGGTGGTGTTGGTATATACTGAGGCGGAGCAGTATTCATCCGGGGAGGCTCCATCATACGCGGCTGAACCAGCGTCCCATCCCCGGGTGTTGCAACCCGGTTTACCTCCGGCGGGTTACTGGGCCCTGCCTCGGGCGTTCGGAAGAGATTTCGAGGATCATAAACCGGAGGCAGACGGGATTGACTCTTCTGGTACCTTCTCCTAGGCCTGGGCATTCGGTATAAATCGAAAGTTCGGTTAATACATTTCGGTATTTTTCACATTTCAGTTAGAGAAAATGCTAACCGAAGATGACTCAAAAAACTAGAAGACCGAAAATTCGGTTGACCGATCGGTTCGGTATTAAGTTTATACAGTTTTTACCGAAAGCTGGTTCGGCAGCATGTGTGCCTCGTACCTCTTGCGGCTTACCCTCTTATAGCTGAGCTACCTGCGCCCCTTCACGTTGCCAGCCGAGGTGGGACTAATCCCACGACCAGAACACGTCAAGATGGTTTTCTCACGTACATGCAAACTACATGGGCCACACAGTCCAATATAAAAGGCCCAAAAATTGTACGTGCCCTGCCAAGTTGCTCGCAGGGCTCATGGGAGACCGGGAATGATTTCCCCCTGATGCGCACAGGCTGGTCGCTGCGTGGCGCACCTTTTTGGCGAAGGGAGCAGCTCTCTTGATGCGCGCAGGTTGTACTGTTTATATGTACGGTTTTCTTGTTCGGTTACCCATGAGACACCGAACCGATCAAAATCAGTTTGGTTAACAGATGTAAAAACCGAAATTTCCATTACATGTATTAAAAACCGAAAATTCGGTTTTTTCGGTTTCGGCTTCAGTTCGGTCTTCGGTTTGTCGGTTTTTATGCCCACCCCTACCTTCTCCTCATGACCTCGTTTGATGCGTTCTGATCAATCGTGAGTTGGAAAGCCTGTGACTGAATCTGCTAAGCCTGAGCATCCAGAGCCGTTCGCTCTGCGGTTATCCTGACATCTTCCGCCGCCAGGTCCTCCTTAGCCTACACGATATCCTGTTTTAACTGTGCCACTTCCACATCATGTTGAGCTTGATCCGCCGGGTTGACCGTGGGGTCCGACAGAGCTGTCATCTTATCCATGAGATCCATCAGCACCTGAGCCGGCGGGCGCACAGGGCCTCCTGCCCCGGCTACCGCTGACCCGGATGTTATTGCTGCCGCAGTTGTAGAATTTTGAATGGGTTGCGTGCCAGCCATGAAGATCCCAATTCTGCTCGGCGGCTCAAGGAGATCTGGAATACTACTGCCATAGGAACATCCCCCAAGCCCTCCTTCTTGCAATTGATACAACGAATCTGTCTCACCTGTGGACAACTCACCATCAGAGTAGATGGTCGTCTCACTAGCCGACAAAGATCCATCAGGAAGTTCCCCTCCATGGATGCATCCCACGAAGGCATGCTTCACAGCAGGCTGAGCCCAGGCAGATCTCGCACGCTGAGCCATCTCGACGAGGTCGGTGCAGATGTCCGGCTCAGGGCCCGGCTCGCCGATCTTGCCGATGAATACGTGGATTCCACCGACGGGGACCCGGTACCCGTACTCAATTGAGCCGGCGTCGGGGCCCAATCCTGCATTGTTGATGTAGAGCTTGCCGCGACGACTCTTGGTCATCCGGCCCATAGCATAAGCCTTGAGCCCTTCGAATCTACCCTTCATGAACTCAAATCCACCGTGCGCTGGCCCCACGGTGGGCGCCAACCGTCGTGGAATTGTCACGTCAGATGTCCTAGTGAAAGGACTTAGTCGTGGAGCCATCGCAACTAGGAAGCTTAAAGGGGTTAATCAGGACAAAGGACACGGGGTTTATACTGGTTCAGCCCCTTACAGTGAAGGTAAAAGCCTACAATCCAGTTTTGAGTGGGATTGCTTATGTCTCGATTACCAGGGAGCAAAATCGCTTGACCTAGCTCTCAATCTGTTGTTACTTGCCCTGAACCACCGCCGGGTCGTCCCTTTATATACATAGGTCAATGCCCAGCGGCTCACAGAGTCCCAGCCGGATCATGAACAGTATATGGAGATATAACTATTCTTGCCTTACAATACATGTCATGTACATATGGCGGTTTATCTCTATGGGCCTTAAGTCGCCTTTGGGCTTTGGGCCCTTAGCAGAAACGCCATCTTCAAGTGTCGTCTTGGGCTTCATAACCTTGAGTTGCCATTGGTATAACCCGGCCCCTCCTGGGAGGGTCATACCTAATAGTTATATCCCCAACACTGTACACACCTTTTGAGAGAGAGACACGCATGGATCGTGATTTATTAGAATACTCTATGTGCTTCACTTATATCTTTTGAGCTAGGCAATATTGCTCTAGTGCTTCACTTATATCTTTTTGGAGCATAACTGTGGCTTTATTTTTTTGAAATTTATGAACTATCTTGCTTCACTTATATTGTTTCGAGAGTCTTTTAGAACAGCATGGTAATTTTCTTTGGTTGTAAATTTAGTCCTAATATGATAGGCATCCAAGAGGGCTATAATAAAAACTTTTATATAAAGTGCATTGAATACTATGAGAAGTTTGATTCTTCATGATTGTTTTGAGATATGACGATGGTGATATTAGAGTCATGCTAGTGGAGTAATTGTGAATTTGAGAAATACTTGTGTTGAGGTTTGTGAGTCTCGTAGCATGCATGTATGGTGAACTATTGTGTAACGAAGTTGAAGCATGAAGTATTTATTGATTGTCTTCCTTATGAGTGGCAGTCGGGGAGGAGCGATGGTATTTTCCTACCAATCTATCCCCCTAGGAGCATGCGCCTAGTACTTCATTCAATGACTAATAGGGTTTTGCAATAAGTATGTGAGTAATTTTTGACTAATGTTTAGTCCATGGATTATACGCACCCTCACCCTTCCACCATTGCTAGCCTCTCTTGTGCCATGCAGCTTTTTCCGGTACCATACACCGACCATATACCTACCTATTATGGCATTTCCATAGCCATTCCGAGATATATTGCCATGCAACTTTCAACCGTTCCATTTATTATGACATGCTTCATCATTGTCATATTGCTTTGCATGATCATGTAGTTGACATCATATTTGTGGCAAAGCGACCTTTCATAATTCTTTCATACATATCACTCTTGATTCATTGCACATCCCAGTACACTACTGGAGGCATTCACATAGAGTCATATTTTATTCTAAGCATTGAGTTGTAATTTTTCAAGTTGTAAGTAAATAGAAGTGTGATGATCATCATTATTAGAGCATTGTCCCATGTGAGGAAAAACAGAAAAAAAGAGGCCAAAGAAGCCAAAATAAAAAAGAGGCCAAAGAAGCCAAGAAAAAAAGAAAAAAAAAGAAAAAGAAAGAGAAAAAGAAATTTTTTTGGAGAAAAAGATAGAAGGGGTAATGTTATTATCCTTTTTCCACACTTGTGCTTCAAAGTAGCATTGTGATCTTCATGATAGAGAGTATCTTATTTTGTCACTTTCATATACTAGTGGGAATTTTTCATTATAGAACATGGCTTGTCTATTCCAATGATGGGCTTCCTCAACTGCCCTAGGTCTTCATGAGCAAGCAAGTTGGATGTACACCCACTTAGTTTCTTTTTGAGCTTTCATACACTTATAGCTCTAGTGCATCCGTTGCATGGCAATCCCTACTCACTCACATTGATATCTATTGATGGGCATCTCCATAGCCCGTTGATACTCCTAGTTGATGTGAGACTATCTTCCTCTTTTTGTCTTCTCCACAACCACCATATTCTCTTCCACCATAGTGCCATGTCCATGGCTCAAGCTCATGTATTACGTGAAAGTTGAAAAGGTTTGAGAACATCAAAGTATGAAACAATTTCTTAGCTTGTCATGATTTGAGTATTTTGTGTGATGAAGATGGAGCATAGCAAGACTATATGATTTTGTAGGGATAAGCTTTCTTTGGACATGTTATTTTGAGAAGACATAATTGCCTTGTTAGTATCCTTGAAGTATTATTGTTTTTATGTCAATATTAAACTTTTGTTTTGAATCTTACAGGTCTGAACATTCATGCCACAATAAAGAGAATTACATGGATAAATATGTTAGGTAGCATTCCACATAAAAAATTCTATTTTTATCATTTACCTACTCGAGGACGAGCAGGAATTAAGCTTGGGGATGCTTGATACATATCCAACCTATCTATAATTTTTGATTGTTCCATGCTATTATATTATCTGTTGTGGATATTTAATATGCATGTATATGCTATTTTATATTATTTTGGGGACTAACCCATTAACTTAGAGCCTAGTGCCAGTTTCTGTTTTTCGACTGCTTTAGAGTTTCGCAGAAAAGGAATATCAAAATGAGTCCAAACGGAATTAAACTTTCACGATGATCTTTCTTGGACCAGAAGCAAACCAGGAGACTTGGAGATAAAGTCGGAGACCCAACGAGGCGGACACGAGGGTGGAGGGCGTGTTCAGGGGGTAGGGCGTGCCCCCTACCTCCTGGGCCCCTCAGAGCTCTCTTGACCTAGTTCCTTCGCCTATATATACTCTTATACCCCAACAACATCAAGGGGAGCCACGAAAACACTTTTCCACCGCCGCAACGTTCCTATCTAGGGGCCTTTTTTGGCATCCTGCCGGAGGGGGATTCGATCATGGAGGGCTTCTACATCAACAACATTACCCTTCAGATGAAGCATGAGTAGTTTACCACAGACCTACGGGTCCATAGCTAGTAGCTAGATGGATTCTTCTCTCTCTTGGATTCTCAATAACATGTTCTCCTCGATGTTTTTGGAGATCTATTCGATGTAATACTCTTTTGCGGTGTGTTTACCAAGATTCGATGAATTGTGGATTTATGATCAGATTATCTATGAATATTATTTGAGTCTTCTCTGAATTCTTATATGCATGTTTTGATATCTTTGCAAGTCTCTTCGAATTATCGGTTTAGTTTGGCCTACTACATTGGCTTTTTTGCAATGGGAGAAGTGATTAGCTTTGGGTTCAATCTTGCGGTGTCTATTCCCAGTGACAGTAGGGGCAGCAAGGCACGTATTGTATTGTTGCCATCAAGGATAAAAAGATGGGGTTTTCATCATATTGCTTGAGTTAATTCCTCTACATCATGTCAGCTTACCTAATGCGTTACTCTGTTCTTCATGCACTTAATACTCTAGATGCAGGCAGGAGTCAGTCAATGTCTGGATTAATAGCAGTAGATGCAGAATCGTTTCAGTCTACTTGACACGGACGTGATGCCTATATTCATGATCATTGCCTTATATATCGTCATAATTATGCGCTCTTCTATCAATTGCTCGGCAGTAATTTGTTCACCCACCGTAAGATTTGTTATCTTGAGAGAAGCCACTAGTGAAACCTATGGCCCCTGGGTCTATTTTACATCATATTAGTTTCCTGTTAACTTGCCAATTTCTGTCGCCGTTTCTCTACTTTGCAATCTTTTACTTTCCATTCTATAAACCAAAAATACCAAAATATTTACTTTACCATTTATCTATCTATATTGGATCTCACTTTGGCAAGTAACCGTGAAGCGATTGACAACCCCTTATCGCGTCGGGTGCAAGTTTGTTATTTGTTTGTGCAGGTATTTGGTGACTTGTGCGTTGTCTCCAACTGGATTGATACCTTGGTTCTCAAACTAAGAGAAATACTTACTCTACTTTACTGCATCACCCTTTCCTCTTAAAGGGAAAAACCAACGCAAGCTCAAGAAGTAGCATTCGATGGTGGGCGTAAAGGGGGAATCTGAGGGAGCAGACCACTCCTATTTACCCCTTGAGGTCTTTTCTCTAACTTGCCATGCTGATGTTGTTCATATCATGCATATGGTGCCTTGCATTGCTTACTTTATACATTAAAAATGTCATCTTCTTAGTTGTGACATACTTTGTGTGAATGCCATCTATTTACTTTCTATATCATATATGTGAATTATGCAATACCGTCTTATTTAGCCCGTCATCATATATGTGAATTTTGCAGTGCCATCATGCTTAGCTAGTCATGTTACATGTGAATTATATCATGCCATCATTTTTTTTCATTACGTAGTACATTTGTCAAAAATTTAAGTACATTCAACTACTCTTCATGTGCACTAGCCATTTGACATGGTGATGGAAAAATCTAGAGTGAAAACAAGGTCTTCAGAGCAGATAATGCTATCTCATGAAGTGCATATTTGCTGGTTACGGATAGCTCCTCAGAGGAGTATTGAAAGACAGATGACCAATCCTATTTCCCCCCGAGGTGTATGATCTTAACTTGGCATGGTTATCTTGCCCATATCGTGCATACGGTGTCTTGCCGTGCTATGTCAATTGCTTAGTTTAGACATTCTTTGTGTCAATGCCACATGTTTAGTGTCTAATTACCATATATATAGGGCTGGACTATTCTGTTACCGGTAACAGAATATTATTCTGTTACCCCTCGCCCCTATATACAGAGCCCTCGATCAAAAACAAAAGAATGAAAACCTCTTATCCACTCCCCACCATGCAGCCTCCCGATTCACCTCCACATTCCACCGTCGGGCGCCGTCCCCCACAACCCTCCCCAGCTCCGGCGGCCTCCTTCCCACGCTCAAGCCGCCTCCCTCCCCAGCTCCGGCGGCTGCCTTCCCCCGCTCAGGCCGCCTCCCTCCCCAGCTCCGGCGGCCGCCTTCCCCCGCTCAGGCCGCCTCCCTCACCCGCTCAGGCCACCTCCCTCCCTAGCTCTGGCCGCCTCCCTCCTCAGCTCCGACCGCCTCCCTCCCCAACGCCGGCCTCCTACCCAGCACGCCGCCGGCCGGCCTCCCTCCCAGTGCGCCGCAAGCCGGCCTCCTCCCAGCGCGCCTCCGGCCAGCCTCGCCTCAAGCGCGCCGCCCTCCAACCTTCTCCCGAGTGCGCCATCGGCCGGCCTTCTCCCAGTGCGACGTCGGCCGTCCCTCCCTCCAGCGCGCCGCCGTCGGCCAATTCTCCTAGCACGCCACCACCCCGCGCCCTCCCTCAGCGCGCCACCGAGCGCCCCACTACCACCAGAATCGCTGCCGTCCTGTCCCCACTTCGTCATCGCTGCACACCATCGTGGTGGAGGCGCAGCACCGCCTTCGAGATGCTCCACCAGGTTCTCCTCCCGTGCTAACTCGAACTACCGCGCATCGTCCTTCGAACAGTCGGGCCTCCTGTCCCCGAGCTGGCAGTCCCCTGTCATCCGGCAGGCCTTCGTCTCCGGCCGTCAGCATGGCGCACAGGTCGTTCACCACTGGCACCACAGGCCGTTCAGCGTCAACACTCGTGGTCGTTCGACGACTCTCCTTTGCAACATATGTTTTCTAGATTTATTAAAACATGCAGAGGTAAGAAATGTGACAAGTTCAAGAGCATTGAGATTAACATACACTGCTCTTCTAATCCCTACACTGCTTACTTAGTACTAGTTCCAATCATGCCCTGTACAAAAAAGGAAACATACACTAGGTGTCACAGTTCACTATGGATTTTATCATCAGTTCATGATTAATCATAGAAAAAAGATCAATGTGTGTTACTGCCGTGGGAGGCTCCCCTGCTAGATGTCGGTGCCGAAGGGGCATCCCCATGGCCATAGACTTCTCTTCTCTCCTGCAATTCAAGGTTGATTTCCCTCTTAAACATTCACATAGAATGAATAGAGCTACTCCGTACACATTGTGCGCCGGCGTCACAACATGTTATACTAATTAGTAAGTTCAGGAACTATGTTCTAAACTGAAGCATTTGATCTTTGAGCTTAAATGCATTTATTCCCTGAACATAAACGGGTTGGTTCTCTGAACTTAAGTGTGTGCATTTTGTGTGTATTGGAGTATTACATATATTCAGTTTTGTTGTTGGATTTGGGCCATCGTAGTGACTGTTGAGCTTAATTTTCGGCGCAGGTCATGGCTTAGCTGTGGCACGCCTCACATTGCTTCTCCTCGCTGGACTAGTCGACCTACAAGATATCAACTCAAACAAAAATACACAAGGTGAAATTAAACCGAATTAGTGATGCTTGATGAAAGCCTTAAGTCCGATCCCAATACCTAAGGCCGTTCACCTCCGCCATGGACGAGGTCAGTTCAACTTCACTTACTACACCTATTGCCACTGAAAACTGAACTCTGATTACTGCCACTGATTTCTTTTACTTCCTTCCACGAAATAACCTGACAAAAGAATACTGAACATTGTGCACTAAGATGAAGAAGTGTTGTCAGTACATGATTTTTTTGTAAAAAACGTCAATTCATGAAGAAAGAAAAAAACACAAATAGACATTGTTCTCTTGTCCGTTGGGTATGTATTCAGTCATCAGTTCAAAGAGAAGAAATTCCTTTTTATTCAATGTGTATTCCATCGTCAGTTCGGTGTGTATTTTTGTTCTTTGTTCTCCGGTACACAGAGAAGAAAATATCGTCAGTGCATGAAAAGAGAATTTCTGTACTAAACTCAGTATTAGTTTGGTGTGTATTCTGTTGTCAGTTTGGTGTGTAAAATGTATTCATTCTCATGATTTTATAAAACCGCATGCACTCTCTGTACAACTGAGTTCGGTCAAAAAGGCACTTTGTAAAATGAGTAGACCTAGCACACAAGACATGGTGAGGATCCCTCCGTTCATGAACATGACTGAATGACTGGTACCTCACTTTTCCAACACATGCACACATACTGGTTCGATGGAAAAATGGTTTTAATTAAAAGCAATGACTAGTACGAATTAAAAACAATGATCAGTTTGAAATAAAAGAAATGATTAGTTTGAAATAAAAGAAATGATAACTTCAAATTAAAAGATGCCACTGCACCGTCCAGCCGCCACACGGCCTCCGTCGTCGCGGTCCGCCCGGTGACATGCACCATCATCCATGGTGGCCCGTGCCCCCACCACGGCCACCCGACCTCGAACACCGTCACTGATGCCTTTAGTTCAACCCAGCTCCCCTTTTTGAAAATCTTTTCCTTCAGTTCCATTGTATCTAGAAAATCAGTTAAATCCATCTCCCGTTTCATCAAATAGAGCACATGAAACCGAAGTCAGTACTCAGTAATGTCAATTTTGTGATGCATCTTCTTTACGTTTAGGACCTGCACTCGTTTTGGCCAAGGAACCATCATCGGGCAGCAGGGTGTCCCCTGAGTTCTGTGCAACAATGGTCATTGAACTCGGTAAGCCTTGCACAGATAGCCTGTGCAATGATGAATGCATGAAGATCTTTCCAGGTCCTGGCGACTGTGAGAAAGGCAAGTGCTTATGCGGCTTTTTCTGAAGAAGAAAGGCCTAGCCTAACTGGCGTAGCAGTACTCAAATCAGGTGTCGATGTTGTGGAGGCTTTGGATCTTTCCCTAGTTGCTTGACTCCAATAATTATGCCTTTTGAGATTGTACCATTTGGTCGTCCTTTGGCCTTGTATCGAACTTCTAGTCATCTTGTTACATCAGTTCAAAAGCATAGAGGTGGTAATGCTGTAGCGATATTGTCCGCGGCCACATGGATCTTGTTTTGTTTAATGTTGTTTAATGTTCGTAGATACACGTAAAAGTTCGCCTTTATAGACTGAAAAAATTTAGAGAAGGAAAAAAGTTCAAAAAAAGAAACCTGTGATGTGTAGCTTTTCTTGCTTGTTTTTAACTTCATGGGAAAGAGCTTTTGCTCAATAGTTGTATGAACTTATGCATGACCATGGAAGTAGAAGAAAACAAATATCAAGTCTAGCTGGTGGATGTGGAGGTGATTTATGTATGTAAAATCACATGTGCTTTTCTCTCCAATTGATTGTTTGTTAAAGGTAGCATGTGGAGGTGATTTTTGTATCAAAAATCATTTGTGATTTTCTCTCCAATTGATTGTTTGTTAAAGGTAGCGAGGAGAAGCTACAGGAGAGAAGTGTGTATGATCATGGAGCTGTGCATGTGTTGTGTAATGTTTGTTGTAAGTGTGTGAACAGAAAGGAAAATGATGTATGTTGATTGATGAAAGTTCAATGTAAAATAATTGTTCACATGGATAGATTTTTTAGCTATGGTGTAGCAGTTCAACATGTATTATATCATCAATGCATAAAAAACACGTACAAAGTTCAATATGTGTATAGAGAAATTTGATACCAGTTCAAAGAAAAACATAGCATCAGTACTCAATATGTGTATAAAGAAACATCTACAAAGTTCTGTACAAGAATAGGGCGATGAATTTTGTGTTGAGGTCGGTCCTATGGGTAATATGATTCATGTACATGTATTATGTGTGGAAAAAATTTCTGTCAAATGAAAGAAAAAATGGTTTAATTAAAAATATTGATGAGTACGAGTTAAAAATGGTGGTCTGTTCGAAATAAAAGAAATAACAGAAATTCAAATTGTAAAAGTTCAAGCAAAAAGAAACCCCATGCAATTCAAATGGGAAAAGTAGAAGTCGTAAAAAAAAAAGAGAAGTCCAAAACACCATTGTAAAAAAAATGTTTAGTTCAAAAAAAAGAATAAAAAACATTTTCTTTCTGAAAAAATATCATCCAGTTTGATGATATAAACCATGCAAGTACAGAGGCGACTATACAATAAAACCGTTGAAAACTTACGAGCAAAAATATTACCCAAAACAGAGTAAAGTCTAGTATGTTAAAACACGCTCAGTACGAAAACCATATGGACATCAGTTCAAGTACTCTTGTTTTGGAACCTTTCAAAATTAGTCTCTGAAGAATACATCAGTACAAATGCACACATAGATCAGTACAAGTACTCTGTTTGTTTCTGACGGGAAAATAGCACGATGGGTCTCACCGTAATCCAAATTACTCTTCAACGGTTGCGAATTTGGAAAAACGTTCAACATGACTAAGTTTTGTATTTTCGATATCTTTCCAATGGTATATTATTTACCTCATTTCGACAAACTTTTAAAAAAATCGCGTCCAAAATCAAATTTGACCGTATTCAAATTTGTTTTTAAACCGTAAGGAATTAGAAAAACATTTCAATACAAAACATTTGCGCATTTTCCATAGCTTTCCAACTCCGTATCATTTGCATCAATCCGACAAACCGTTTGCAAAAAATCGTGAAAATACGTTTCGCCCAGAATTTTACGATTTTTCAAATTAATTTTAAATCGTGTAGAATTAGAAAAAGCAATAGATATATGAAAGATGCGGATTTTCACTAGCTTTCCAACGCCATCTTATTTGCTCAATTCCGACAAACCGTTTGAAAATTCAGTCCAAAATACGATTCATGTTTTTGGTTTTGAAAAAAAAACGGATTTTTCAAAACTGCTCTTAAACCATAATGATTTTGCAAAACCGTTCAATATACTTGAAATATAGTTGTCAAGAGCTTTCCAACGATATATTACACGCTCCGTTCCGACAAAAAAATTGCAAACATTTTTTGAACTAAAAAAGACGACCTGTTAAACAAAATTGAAAGCA
>NC_041393.1:153494685-153512988 GCF_002162155.2 Triticum dicoccoides | reverse complement strand
TGAATTACACAATGCCATCTTGTTCCAAGGCATTATATATGTGAATTATGCAATGCTATCTTGTTGGAAGGCATTATGTATTTGAATTATGCAATGCCATGTTGTTTAGCCAAGCATCATATATGTGAATTATATAATGTCATCCTTTTTTTGTATCACGTATCCCATTTGTCGATAATGTTCTTATATTCAACTATTCTTCCCGTGCATCAACCATTTGAATTGGTGATGAAAAATTTGGTGTGAAAACAAGGTCTTCAGAGCAGACAACTCTCCCTGCTGAAGCAGATATCTTGCAGGTTACAGATAGCTCCTCAGAAGAGGATTCTGAGACAGATGACCAGTCCTATTTTCCCCCTGAGGTGTATGCTCAAACTTGGCAGGGTTATATCACTCATATCATGTGTATGTTGTCTTGCATTGCTTAGTTTTGAAATCATATACAAAATATTGAATGTCATCTGCTTAGTTTAGACATCATATATGCGCTTGCCATCTGGTTACTTGCTTAGTATATAAATCATATACTTGAATTATATCATGCCATCATGTTTACATAGACAGCATGTATTTGACTTATGCCATGCCATCCCATTTAATAAAGACATCATATTAGTTATATCATCTCATCTTGTTTGCATAGTCATGATATTTTGAATTTTGTCATTCTATCCGCTAATTATATCATGCTATCTGGTTTCCATAGACGACATGTATGTGAATTATAGCATGCCAACCACTTTAATAGACACATCATATAATTATATCATGTCATTCTATCCTGTTTAATTATCCATCATATATGTGAAATTGTGCCATGCTATCCTGTTTAGTTATCCATCATATATTTGAAATTGTGTCATGCTATGTTGTTTGATTAGACAACATAAATGTGAATTATGTTATGCCCTCTTTTATTCCCCACTATCCTTTGCACCTGTATATCATATAGTGTCTTTACATTCAATTACTTTTCTTATTTACCAACCATTTGAATTGGAGGGGTGATGGTAGTATCTAAGGGAGTAAAAACATGTTCTTCAGAAAAGGTAGTGCTACTTGTCGATGCAGATAGAACCACGGTTGTACTTGCCCAAGAACCAGCACCACCACACATAACCCAGACTCTTGCAGATTGTACCCCTACCCAGTTCAATGTTCAACCAGCTACACCTCTTCTAACCCCAACCCCAGCAGATAGTAACCCTGTTCAAGTTGACACACCACCGTATCCACCACAAAGCACCCAAACACGAGCAGTTAGTAAGGAAACTGCAGTGCGGAAAGCACGAGGACGACCACTCTGAACCCCAACTCGGCGCTTAAAGAAGAAGAAGAATTGTTCTCAGGTAAGGTTCCGTAGCTATGATTCATACTCCTTTGCTCTTTCATCACTATATTTACTCATACCAACTAATTTCAAATTTCAAGGATGCAATTGAAACTCCAATGGCGCAACTGGTATGTTTTAAATGTGTTTCTTTAACTGGTTTGTTGTTGTAACTTGCTCTATGTTGACTTCAGTTTCAATTGAATAAACAGTTATGTTCTCGTGTGATATTGCGCACTTATATTCTGTCTATGCTGCTTCGTCTTAAACAGATATGATTTGAACTGACTCTATCTTTATTTGCCAACATACACTAGAATGATATAGACCATACAGTGACCATTGTGCTCAACTACATATATTATTTCCCAATGATATTTGGCTATCCTATGATGTTTGAGTAGATCCATTTTGTCCTGTGGGTTAATCGTGATCTTGGTTGGTATGATTGTATATTTTATTTATGGTGTTGTCCTATGGCGCCCTCCGTCTCGTGCAATCATGAGGGGCCCCCGCTGTAGGGTGTTGCAATATGTTCATGGTTTGCTTATTGTCGGTGTTGCGGGGGTGACAGCAGCCTAAACGCGGATAAGTGGGTCATGGTGTATGGGAGTAAAGAGGACTTGATACTTAATGCTATGGTTGGGTTTCATGACCTTAATGATCTTTAGTAGTTGCGGATTCTTGCTAGGGGTTCAATCATAAGTGTATATGATCCAATTATAGAAAGTATGGTAGCTCATGCCTCTCCCTCGTATAAAATTGCAAGAATGATTACCGGTACTTGTTATCGATTGCCTAGGGACAAATGACTTTCTTGTTGACAAAAGATATCCACTTTTATTAGCTTGCAATTTATTTGTAGATTTATTATCGCTAAGTACTCGTAGTTTTACTCTTGCAAAATAGTTTCATACTTGTTCTAGGTAAAGCAAACGTCAAGTGTGTGTAGAGTTGTATTGGTGGTCAATAGAACTTGAGGGGATATTTGTTCTACCTTTAGCTCCTCGTTGGGTTTGACACTCTTATTTATCAAAGAAGGCTACAAACGATCCCCTATACTTGTGGGTTATCAATGGAGAAGGGGGTGGAGGGGTATATATAGGCTCCACACAAAATCTACCCGTTACACACAATTTACCAAACTCGGTGGGACCGAATAGTGAAACTCGGTGGGACCGACCTGGTTAAAAATGTGAACATTAGGCTTTTCGGTGGGCCGACAATACCAACTCGGTGAGACCGATGCACTAGGGTTAGGGAAAAACTTCATCTCGGTGAGACCGATCACATGAAATCAGTGAGACCGATTTCAGTAATAAGCAAACAGAAACTTGGTCAGGAAAACTCGAGGGAATCGACCGCTCATTTCGGTGAGATCGAAACGTTACGAAAAGGAAACAGAGAGTTTGTACTACGAACTCGGCGGGACCGATTGCTGATCTCGGTTAGGCCGAAACGTTACGAAGGGAAACAAAGAGTTTGCAATCCCATCTCGATGAGACCGAGATCCCTATCGGTGAGACCGAACTGATTAGGGTTTCTGGCTATGGCTAGGTCAAGTGAACTCGGTGGCGCCGGATAGGTCAAATCGGTGGGGCCGAGTTTGACTTTAGATTTAGGACATATGTGGAAATGAGAAAGTGGTTGAGGGATTTGGAGCATATCACTAAGCATTTCAAGCAAGCCATGAAGAAACACCTCATCCCCTTTTAATAGTATTGGCTTTTCCTATGGACTCAATGTGATCTTGGATCACTAAAATGAAAATGAAGAGTCTTGAGCTTATGCCAATATGTGTCCTTAGCATTTTGAGGGGTCCACATCTCTAGTCCATGCCATACCAATCATTGAACTTTCTGAAATATTAATCTTGAATGAATATTATTTCAATGAGCTATATGTTGTTATGAATTACCAAAACCACCCGGGGATTAGTTGCACTTTCAACTGCTCAGTAGTCGGCCCGAATCTCGGGGGCTACACCTAGTGGGTGCGCTTGCGCGCCCCATTGGAAGCCGGCTTACGTACCTCGGCTCTGGGTCAACTCAGCGGTCTGGGTGGTGAGCGTCCGGTTCTGCGTGTTGTAGGCGGCCGCCCGCATGTTGTGGTAGTCCTACAACAAGAGCAGCTTTTCAGCAAACAGAAGAACGCCTTTAAGTTCCAACCTGCCTGCTCAACAGTCGACTTGGAACTCGGGGGCTACAGCCAGTGGGTGCACTTGCGCGCCCCCACTGAAGATTACAAGAAAGAAGCAAAGCAAGATGAACGTACCTGGACGGACGCCTGCATCGCCAACAACTCCTCCCTCACCTTCAGTAGAGTGACGTTGTGGGCGAGGAACTTGTCATGCATGTTCTGCACCGCAAGGTTCAGGGCGGTCGGGCCGGCCCCCGCCGTCCGACCCGGAGGGGCAGCACTTGTGGCTCTGGCGTTGGCCCCTTGCGAGATCAAGGCCACGGTCTCCACCGGCGTCGGCTCCGAAGTCGCCTGCGTCGAGCGCAAGCGCAAGGAAGCGCACGACACCAAGGCCTGGCTTGTCGCCTGCCCAGCACCAGTCGGCGGCACCTCCGGATGGCCGGGCTCGCCTCCTCCTCGCCCTCCAGCACCCGACGCGTGCTGGGACCCCTCCGCCTCCAGGATGGCGGTGTTGACGACCGCCTGCTTCGGCACCGACTGATCATCTCTGGCTGCCCCAGCAGGCGTCCGGTTCTCCCCCATCTGCACCTCGGGCTGTTCGAGGATGGTGGTCTCCGGGACCCCACCACCAGCCGGATCCACCATGGCCCTGGCGTCGGCCTCCGTCTACGCCTTGGCCGCCACCTCCCTCCGCCCTCGCTGCGGCTCGGGCCTACGTCTACACTGCTTCAACCGCCTGGGTGTCAGCCTGCGCCTTCTCCATGGCATCCCGATTCTCGCGCGCCTCCCGCGCTTTCCTTGTCGTCGCCTCCCGAAGGGCGGCAGCCGGATCCATGTGTAGGGAATCCTCAGAGCCGCCAGCTAGATCAATCAGCGAGGCGGATGGAGTCCTTGTGGTGGCACAGGCTATCCTGCTCAGCAAGAAAGCAAAAATGAGAAAACCCCCAACAGAAAGAAGAAAAATATGAAGCCAGTGCAACAAGTGCGCTTATCCGGACACGTACGACAGTGGCTTAGGGCCCTTCCGGGCAGCGGCCACCTTCGTGGCCTCTTGCCGCTTAGTCGCAGCCGCCTTCTTGGCCTTCTTCGCCGGGTGGCTGCCGTACCTCCCCTCAGAGCAGCGCTTGTGTGCGCCGGGTGCAGCAGCCGACCGCGGCGTCGATGGGATGGCTCCTGTCCTCACGGCCCATCCAAGCCGGTGCTACTCCTTGTCGTCCTTGTCGTCATCTAGCCAAGACCGGACGTCACCGACTCCTCCCCCTCCGTCTCCTGAAGAGCTGCCTCCTCCGGCGCCGCCTCCTCAAGTGGTGTAGTCCTCGCCGTCGACGTCCCAGGCGGCCTCCGCCAACTCAGGGTCGCCCACGTCGCTATCTTCCTGGTCCAACATGCACTGCCGGCCCAGAGTCGACACGCCTTGTCCCGCGAAGCACTGCCACGAGGCCGGGTGGTCGGATCGGATGCAAGGTACAACATGAGCAAAGAAGCTGGACCAGGCACTTAATAGTGGGGGTGGGTTGGCACGGCTGTACGGCTCCTTGCCGATGTGCCAATCCTCCTCGCTGAGCTTGCTGTTGGAGAAGTAGTTCACATGCCAGACCACCTCGACAGTCGGCATCTCCTTGGTGATCATCTGGCTCGGGTCCCGGCGGCCTCTCATCTCACTGATCAGATGCGGCCGGAGCTGGAGAGGCGAGACCCGATACTGGACGAAGGCGGCTAGCAAGTTAGCTGGCTTGAGCCCCTCCCATTCTGTCATCTCCTAGGGCCGGGCAACGACGTTGACGATGGCGAGCAGCAGGCGCTTGGGGGGCTGCTGGCTCCAGTTCTCCCGCGGCCCAGTAGGCGGCCCGATCTCGAAGGCCGGCAGGTTGATGTAGTCGGTCGTTGGGTGGAGGTTCTAGACGTAGAAGTATGACTTCTGCCAGAGTTTGGCCGAATCCAGCAGCGCGATGGCCAGGAAGCGGGTCTCGCCTCCTACGCGCCGCATGGCAACGCAAGCTCCGCACTGAGCTGGCTCGTTTTTCGCCAATGTGCCCAGCTTGAGGTAGAAGAATCTACCCTACAGCTCTAGCGAGGGAAGGACGCTGTGGTACCCCTCGCAGAACATCACGAAGGCGGAAAGCAGCAGCACCTTGTTGGGGGTGAGGTGGTGCGGCTGCAGAAGATAGTAGTCGAGGAAGGACCGGAGGAAATTACTCACCGGCAGCGCAAAGCCCCTGAGGAAATGGGTGCAGAAGACGACGAACTCACTGGGCTGCAGAGCCGGTGAGATCTCCCGCTCGACGGGGAGACACACCTCCACGACGCTGGCATGGGGAAGCCTCCGCGTCACGTGGAGGAACTTGATGTGCTCCCCGTGCACGTTCGAGCCGTCCCAGCCGCTCTTCGCCATGGCTCGGTGGTGGCTCAGAGGAGCTCGGAGAAGACGACGCTGCAACGACGCAACGGTGGCGAGCGGCGGCAGGTGTGGAGCGGATGAGGCAGCGGAGCAGCGACTCGGCGTAGCAGCAGCAGCGGTGCACCAGCACCAGCAGAGGAGAAAGGAAGGAGATGAAGATGGAGGAGGCGCGCATGCGTTCTGCCACCCCTCCTCTCCCCCTACTTATAGGGGGGCCCCGGCGAAGCCGAGGCGACGTGGGAGCTGCGCAGGATTAACTGCACACACTCCCCACACGGCCCCGCAAATTCCGCACCATAAAGGCGCAGTAATGCTGCCACAGAAGGGCAACCGCCCACCTCGGCCGCAGCAGATCTATGCGCGTGCCGAGGCCCTGTAGTGCTGGGCCCCAGCCAGCGGTGATGTCCCATCGTGCGCGTGGGCTGGCAGGCTGGCCTGGTCTGTCAGCACCGTGTGTCGCGCAAGCGATGGGCGGCACCTCTTCAGCACTCGCCGCGCCGATTCAAATTCCACCAGGCGGCCGCATCTGCGACCGGCTCCTGGCACCCGGCTTCTCCCAACCGGACAGGGCAAAAGCAAAGGATCCCTTGAAGGGGAAACTGCTGAGGCACTCTGCTTGCCATCCGTAGATCCTCACCAGCTTCGGGGACTACTGTCGGGGGGACGGCCCCGGGTAGCTTCACCACACTTAAAAGAGATTCCAAGACATCGGGGCAGGCCAAGCCCGTCAGGCCGACTGGTCCCATGGCCGGTTGGTGCCGCACGGCTGGCTTCCAGAAGACGGGGAGCTTCCAAGAGGCAGCTCGAGCGCGGGCCAGCTTCCAGCAGGCGGCCCTTCCTTCTGCTTGGAATCTGAGCCCGACCAAGCGATAGGCTGGGGCATGGCAATAATTCCCTACGCCCTCCCCATGTCCCGGCTGGGCATGGCTACAGTAAGCGCTGCCAGGCGGCCGCCGACCCACCCGGCGCGGCACTGTAGCCATGTAGCGCCCGACACGGCCTCCGTCAGCACGGGCGGCACTGCAGTGAAGAGCCGTCGTTGGGGCCCGCAGGCGGCCGGCCCCACCTGTCAGCTGGATCCTCGGTAGTCGGCGGGGCCCTCTAGAGGCGGGCCCCAGCTACGGGCGGAGAACCCGGCCACCGGAGACACTGACGGCTGGGTCCTACACCCGGCCACATTGCCATTGTACCTCTAGGGGTTTGGCCTATAAGACCCCCCAGGCCTCACCCATGCAAAGGGTTCCAACTTCATTCCACCACACAGACAGCTAGGGAGAAGAGAGCTAGCCCTGCCCTTCTTCCTTCTCTAGCAATACAGCTCTAGGAGCACCCTTGTACTCTTTGTGATCATAGTCATCATGCAGAGACCCCGCAGAGCTGGATTAGGGGTTTCATATCTCCGGAGAGCCTTAAACCTGGGCACGTCTCATGTCCGCCCGAGCTCATGCTCACTCCCTCCTCCAGGACCCGATGACGTTCTCTTGGGCCCATCCATGATAAGCCACCCCCTAGCATCTGACATGAGATTACCATGACACGTAGCCGCTCTTGTCCCAAGGCGACTCTGCCAGGCTAGAGCACAGGGTCCTCCACCACAATCCATTCATCAATCCACCAAAGCAGGAGTAGGGTTTTACGCCTGACGACGGCTTGAACCTGGGTAAAAACTGCCCGTGTCATCGCTGGCGTGCTACTCTGCACCCTCCGCTCTTTGTGCAATGTGCTCATCCCCCCTACCGAACACAAAGGGGGTGATGGCCCCATAGGTGGTGGTTTTTTCCCATGACACTGTAATGGGGGACCAGCGATATAGGAAAGGTGTCGCCAGTGTGGCTGAACACTGCATTTCTCCAGAAGAAGGTTGATTGGTCCTGGAAGAGATTCACTCAGGAACTTGTGGGCACCACGCATCCTCTTGGCCAATCGTGTCTAAATCTTACCAAGCCGATTTTTACTGGCCGCACGCCAACGAAGCTACCCAAGAGATAGTCCAGCATTGCCCCAGGTACTAGTTCTATGCGAACTTCTCACACAGGCCCACATTTGCTTTGAAGACTATCCCACCCGTCTGGCCGTTTGCGGTTTGGGGGGTCGACATGGTAGGGCCCAACACGACAGGAGCGAGTTGGTTCACTCATTTACTTGTTGTAGTCGACAAGCTCACCAAGTGGATCGAGGCCAAACACATCAAGAAGCTGGATTCTTGGACTGCCATCAATTTTATGAAAGAGTTAGTCTTCAGGTATGAGGTACCCCACAACATCATTACCGACAATGGCTCAAACTTTGACTCGGAAGAGTTCAGAGCATTCTGCACCACCCAAGGCACTTGGGTAGTTTATGCATCTGTCGCACATCCGCAGTCAAACGGTCAGGATGAGAGAGCGGACGGCCTAATTCTACAAGGGTTGAAACCGCGGCTCATGCGTGATTTGGAACATGCGGTCAGAGCCTGGGTCACCGAGTTACCATCAGTTTTGTGGGGCCTAAGGACGACTCCCAACCAGTCCACCAATCGCACTCCCTTCTTCATGGTGGAGTCGAGCTTGTTTTGCCGAGTGATATCCACCACAATTCGCCTCGACTGGATCTATATTTCAAAGATGAAGCTGCACAAGCACGACAAGATGTCGTGTATATCCTTGAGGAAGAGCGAGAGATGGCCCTTATTCGGTCAGCCATGTACCAGCAAGACCTGTGACATTTTCACGACAGACACATCAGAGGTCACGCCTTTCAAGAAGGAGACCTTGTGCTCCGAGTGGATTAGCAGAGATGTCACAAGCTTGCTCCTGCATGGGAAGGTCCTTTTGTTGTTTCCAAAGTGCTGCATAATGGAGCCTACCATCTATACAACCTCACGAAGAAAGTTGATGAGCCCCGCACTTGGAATGCCGATCAACTTCGACGATTCTATTCTTTATGATTGAGATGCCAAGATGTAATAAAAGCACATGAGTGATATTTGATGAATAAAGGCATGACTTTTTTCAGTACATCATCGGGTTCACTCATATGCATTTACCAACTTAAAACTCCCAATGGGTTCGCTTAGCTATCAACCAGCCTTCGCCTAAGTTAAAAAACTACTCCGAGTGACGAGCGTTCCTCTCACTCAGGAGCTCAGCTACCAACTAGCCTTTTCCTAAGTTAAAAACTTCTCCGAGTGACAAGTGTTCCTCTCACTCAAGGGCTTAGCTACGAACCAGCCTTTGCCTAAGTTAAAAAATTCTCTGAGTGACGAGCGTTCCTCTCACTCGGAGGCTGAGCTGCTAGAACTACGTCAGTATTTCCCCAAAGCGGAAGGGATGATGCAGTATAGCGACGGTAGGTATTTCCCTCAGTAATGAGACAAAGGTTATCGAACTAGTAGGAGAACCACCTCACACCACGTAAATAGCACCTGCACACAAATAACAAATACTCCCACCCCGACGTGTTAAAGGGGTTGGCAATCCCTTTCGGGTACGGCGCCTCAAGTAGGCAAATAACATGAGGTAAAAAGTGGTAGATAGGATAAATATATCGCGGAACAAATAAATTGCAGCAAGGTATTTTTGTATTTTTGGTTTAATAGATGTGAAAATAAATGCAAGAGAAAATATATCGCAAAGGCAAATATGATGAAAAGAGACCCGGTGGTCGTAGGTTTCATTTGTGGCTTCTCTCGAGAAAAATAGCAAACGGTGGGAAAACAGTTACTGTTGGAGAATTGATAGAACTTCAAATAATTATGATGATATCCAGGCAATGATCATTATATAGGCATCACGTCCAAGATTAGTAGACCGACTCCTGCCTGCATCTACTACTATTGCTCCACACACCGACCGCTATCCAGCATGCATCTAGTGTATTAAGTTTATGAGAAAACAGAGTAATGCAATAAGAACGATGACATGATGTAGACGAGATCCGTTTATCTATTGCGGCAGATATAGATCTCATCTTGGTATCCTTAGTAGCGACGATACATACGTGTCGGTTCCCCTTCTGTCACTAGGATCAAGCACCGTAAGATCGAACCCACTGAAAAGCACCTCTTCCCATTGCAAGATAAATAGAGCAAGTTGGCAAAACAAGACCCAAATATTGGTGAAGAAATACGAGGCTATAAGCAATCATGCATATAATTGATCAAAGAAGACTCAAATAACTTTCATGGATAAAAACATACATCTAATCATAAACTCAAAGTTCATTGGATCCCAACAAACACACCGCCAAAAGACTTACATCTTATGGATCTCCAAGAGACCATTATATTGATAACCAAGAGAGAGAGAGAGGAAGCCATCTAGCTACTAACTACGAAGATGTAGGTCTACAAAGAACTACTCATGCATCATAAGAGAGGCACCAATGGAAGTGGTGAACCCCTCCATGACGGTGTCTAGATTGGATCTGCTCGTTCTGGAATCTGCGGTGGCTGGATCAATATTTCGGCGACTCCCCTAGTGTTTCTAGAATATTGTGGTATTTATAGAGCAAAGAGGCGGTTCGAGGGGCACCCGAGGTGGGCACAACCCACCAGGGCGTGCCTGGGCCCCCTGGCGCGCCCTGGTGGGTGCTGCTCCCCTCATGTGCTTCCTTGTCCCATTGGCTTTCTTCTGGCCCAAAAGAATCCTCCAGGAGTTGCGTTGTGTTTGGACTCCGTTTGATATTGATTTCCTGTGACGTAAAAACATGCAGAAAACAACAACTGGCACTGGGAACTATGTCAATAGGTTAGTACCAAAACATGATATAAAATGACTATAAAATGATTTTAGAACATCCAAGAATGATAATATAATAGCATGGAACAATAAAAAATTATAGATATGTTGGAGACGTATCAGCATCCCCAAGCTTAATTCCTGCTCGTCCTCAAGTATGTAAATGATAAAAACAGAATTTTTCATGTGGAATGATGCTACGTCTTGAGCTTGCGTTGGTTTTCCTTGAAGAGGAAACGGTGATGCAGCAATAGTAGCGTAAGTATTTCCCTCGGTTTTTGAGAACCAAGGTATCAATCCAGTAGGAGGCTCCTCAGAAGTCCCACGCACCTACACAAACAAACAAAGAACTCGCAACCAATGCAATAAAGGGGTTGTCAATCCCTTCACGGCCACTTGTGAAAGTGAGATCTGATAGAGATAGTATGATAAGATAAATATATTTTTGGTATTTTATAATATAGATTAGAAAAATTAAAGATGCAAATAAAAGTATATTGAAAGCTTATATGATAAAAGATAGACCCGGGGGCCATAGGTTTCACTAGTGGCTTCTCTCAAGATAGCATAAGTATTACGGTGGGTGAACAAATTACTGCCGAGCAATTGATAGAAAAGCGAATAATTATGAGATTATCTAGGCATGATCATGTATATAGGAATCACGTCCACAATAAGTAGACCGACTCCTGCCTGCATCTACTACTATTACTCCACACATCGACCGTTATCCAGCATGCATCTAGAGTATTAATTTCATAAGAACAGAGTAACGCATTAAGAAAGATGACATGATGTAGAGGGATGAACTCAAGCAATATGATATAAACCCCATCTTTTTATCCTCGATGGCAACAATACAATACGTGCATTGCAACCCCTGCTGTCACTGGGTAAGGACACCGCAAGATTGAACCCAAAGCTAAGCACTTCTCCCATGGCAAGAAAGATCAATCTAGTAGGCCAAACCAAACTGATAATTCGGAGAGACTTGCAAAGATAACTCAATCATACATAAAAGAATTCAGAGGAGATTCAAATATTTCTCAAAGATAAAATTGATCATAAACCCACAATTCATCGGATCTCGACAAACACACCGCAAAAAGAGTTACATCAAATAGATCTCCACAAGAGAGGGGGAGAACATGGTATTGAGATCCATTAAGAGAGAAGAAGCCATCTAGCTAATAACTATGGACCCGAATGTCTATGGTAAACTACTCACAACTCATCGGAGGGGCTATGGTGTTGGTGTAGAAGCCCTCCATGGTCGATTCCCCCTCCGGCGGAGCACCGATGAAGGCTCCAAGATGGGATCTCGCGGATACAAAAGGTTACGGCGGTGGAAATCATTTTTCGTTGGCTCCCTGGATGTTTTCGGGGTACGTGGGTATATATAGGAGGAAGAAGTACGTCGGTGGCCGCCCGAGGGGCCCACGAGACAGGGGGCGCGCCCTGTAGGAGTGGGTGCGCCCTCGTATCTCGTGGCTGCCTCGGCTTGCACTTCAAGTCCTCTGGATCACGTTCGTTCCAAAAATCACGCTCCCGAAGGTTTCATTCCGTTTGGACTCCGTTTGATAGTCCTTTTCTTCAAAATACTGAAATAGGCAAAAAATAGCAATACGGGTTGGGCCTCCGGTTAGTAGGTTAGTGATATAAATGTGTAAAATAAAGCCCATAAACATCCAAAAGGGGTAATATAATAGCATGGAACAATAAAAAATTATAGATACGTTGGAGACATATCAAATGCTGCCTAACATGTTCATCACATTCTTTTCTTTATAGCATGGACATATGGACTTTTATATGATTCAAAGCAATAGTCTAGTTTTGACATGAAGACTTTACTACTCATGCATACCAACAAGCAACCATATCAATACTAAAGCAAGTTATCCCTAGCCCATCATGCTCAATGATTGATTCATTCATGAAACACACTCGAATATTAGCTACACCCAATGCTCAAATACGATCATAGTGCCCCTTAGTTGGTGCTTTATAAGAGAAGATGGATACTGAAATTCAAAATAAAAATTGCATAAGTAAAAGAAAGGCCCTTCGCGGAGGGCAGTAGTGATTTGTAGAGGTGCTAGATCTCAAAGCTTAAATTGATAGATAAAATTATTTTTGAGAGGCATACTTTTCCTACCAACAAAAACGACTTGGAGCATCCCAACACTTTCCTTGCTAGATACATCATAGGCGGTTCCCAAACAAAAAATAAAGTTTATTCCTTTTTCCACCATAACTTTCGCTTTCCATGGCTAACCCTATCATCGGGTGCCCTCCATACCAACACTTTCCAAGGAATTTATTATTTGACAACATAAAGTAAATTCATTTATTCATTTCGGGACTAGGCATCCCTAGTACCTTTGTCGTACTCTTGTCCAATGACAAGTGAATAAACAGTCATCGTGAGAATAACACATCTAGCATGGAAAATATTGGCTACCCTTTACCGCCTCGCGAGTAGTAGAGCATACAAAAGAGAAATTTATTTTGAACATTAGAGATGGCACATGCAAATTTGCTTAGAACGGCATGGAAATACCACATATAGGTAGGTATAGTGGACTGATAAGGCAAAACTAGTTTAAAGGGTTTTGGATCCACAAGTAGTGATCATACTTAGTGCAAAATGAAGGCTAGCAAAAAGATTGAGAAAGCGATCAACGAAAAAGCCAAAAATCTCATACCCAAGCATTAAGCATAAGTAACACCGAATAATGCACCATAAGTAGGATATAAATTTCATTGCATAACTATTGACTTTCATTCTTGCATAGCAAATCACAAACCTTAACATCAATATTCTTACTAAAGCACAATTACTCATCAACATGACTTACATAATATATCGTCATATCTCAAAACCATTACTAGGAATCAAGTTTATTTTGTCCAATGATCTTCATGAAAGTTTTTATTATATCCTCCTTGTATATCTATCACTTTGGGACTATTTTCATATGTTGCTTTTGATAAGCTCAAACAAATATAAGTGAAGATCATGAGCATAATTTGTTCTTCTCTCAAAATAATCTAAGTGAAGCAAGAGAGAATTTCTTAAAAATTTACTAACACCCAAATAAATCTAAGTGAAGCATTGGAGTATTTCTTGAAAATTAACAAAGCACACCATGCTCAAAAAGATATAAGTGAAGTACTAGATCAAGTCCATGGCTCTAAAAATTTAAGTGAAGCATAGGAGCAAGCATAGCATAATTTTTGGCTCTCTTAAAAGGGTGTGTCCAGTAAGGATTCAAAACTTAAAACACAAAGCAAAACAAGAAAATACTCATATCATACAAGACGCTCCAAGCAAAACTCATATCATGTGACGAATAAAAATATAGTTTCAAGTAAAATACCGATGGTCGTTAGAATAAAGCAGGGATGCTACTCGGGGGCATCCCCAAGGTTAGTTGGTTGCTACTTCTTTGAATATTATCTTAGGGTGCCTTGGGCATCCCCAAGCTTAACCTTTTTCTTATCCTTATTCCTTCATCCATCGTAAGATAACCCAAAACTTGAAAACTTCAATCACACAAAACTCAAACAAAACCATCGTGAGATCCGTTAGTATAAGAAACCAAACAACTACTATAAGTACTGTAGAAAACCTATTCTTATTTTGTTTTGCATTATATCTACTGTATTCCAACTTTTGTATGGAAAAAACTCATCAAATAAAACCATAGAATCATCAAAACAAGCACACGACGCAAAGAAAACAGAATCTGTCAAAAACAGAAGAGTCTGAATCAATCTGAAAATTTCGAATACTTATGTAACTCCAAAAATTATGAAATACATTGTTGGACATGAGGAATTTGTCTATTAATCTTATGCAAAAAGAATCAACTTAAAATCACTGTTCTGTAAAAAATGACAACGAATCTCGTGAGTGCAAAAGTTTCTGCTTTTCAGCAAGATCAAATAAACTTTCACCCAAGTCTTCCCAAAGGCATTGCTTGGCACAAACACTAACTAAAACACAAAAAACACAATCATAACAGTAGCATAATTGTGCTAACACTCAAGAACAGAAAGCAAAAAGCAAAAATAATTTTTATTCATTGGGTGGCCTCCCAACAAGCGCTATCGTTTTACGCCCCTAGCTAGGCATAACGCGTAGGATCTAAGTTTTGTCGTCTTTCTTCTCCAATTCTTTAAGCACACAACCAGATTTATTTGGAGAATTGGCAAGTAAAATAACAAAACTTCTAGGCATAAAGTTGAGGAAATCATTCTTATCAATAGGATCTCTTATAGTTCCAACAAAATTTGGGTGAATACTAATCATTTTAAGGTCCCCTTTGTCATTGCTAGAAGTTGCACCTTTGTTTTGAATGACTTGAGTAGTCTTATTACTAATTTTCAAGGGAGTTTTAGCGGAAGCAAAAGCCGTACCTAGATTAGAAAAGATTTCTTCCAGTTTATCAATCCTAGACGGACTTTCTTCGATTCTTTCATGAATTATAGTTCCCTTTTCTTTCAACAACTTAAAAACGTCTCCCGCTTTTGACCCAACTTTAGTAGCATAACTTTGCATTTTTCTATCCAAATTTTCAATATGTTCTACGGTAAGCATTTTCTTTTCAATAGCATCTAGTCTTTCCATAACATTCTCAAGAGTCAATATTGTTTCATTTATCACGAGTGGGACATCAAGAGAAGCATTAAAAGCATTAAAAGCATCTAGAGAAGGACACATCAAGAAATTCCCACCGGTAAGCGTGTCAAGGACGAATCTATACCAAGTGGTGATGCCCACATAAAAATAACGGAGAAGAACAACGGTAGATTGCTTACGGGTAGATCTATTATGAGCATTGCAAATCCTATACCAAGCATCTTTTAAATTTTCTCCTCCCCTTTGTTTGAAGCTGAGAATCTCATTCTCGGGGGTGCACGCAATAGAAGAATAACAATTCCATAACAACAAAAAGTGATAACCAAGATTGCACACGAGAAATAGATCTGATGAGAAAACGGCGAACAAAAAAGAGGGCGAATAAAACGACAAAGTTTTGTCAAGTGGGGGAGAGGAAAACGGGAGGCAAATGGAAAATAATGTGAATTGCGAGGAGATGAGATTTGTGATTAGGAACCTGGTTGATGTTGAAGATCCTCCCCGGCAACGGCGCCAGAAATTTCCTTTTGATGTATGCTAGAACTACATCGGTATTTCCCCAAAGAGGAAGGGATGGTGCAGTATAGCGACGGTAGGTATTTCCATCAGTGATGAGACCAAGGTTATCGAACCAGTAGGAGAACCTCCTCACACCATGTAAACAACACCTGCACACAAATAACTAATACTCGCAACCCAATGTGTTAAAGGGGTTGTCAATCCCTTTTGGGTACGGCGCCTCAAGTAGGCAAATAACATGAGGTAAAAAGTGGTAGATAGGATAAATAGATCGCAGAAAAAATAAATGCAGCAAGGTATTTTTGTACTTTTGGTTCAATAGATCTAAAACTTAATGCAAGAGCAAATAGATCGCAAAGGCAAATATGATGAAAAGAGACCCGGGGGCCGTAGGTTTCACTAGTGGCTTCTCTCGAGAAAAATAGCAAACGGTGGGAAAACAATTACTGTTAGGCAGTTGCTATTCAAATAATTATGATGATATCCAGGCAATGATCATTATATAGGCATCACGTCCAAGATTAGTAGACCGACTCCTGCCTACATCTACTACTATTAGTCCACACATCGACTGCTATCCAGCATGCATCTAGTGTATTAAGTTCATGAGAAAATGGTGTAATGCAATAAGAACGATGACATGATGTAGACAAGATCTGTTTATCTATTGCGGCAGATATAGATCTCATCTTGTTATACTTAGTAGCAATGATACATACGTGTCGGTTCCCCTTCTGACACTGGGATCAAGCACCGTAAGATCGAACCCACTACAAAGCACCTCTTCCCATTGCAAGATAAATAGATCAATTTGGCCAAACAAAACCCAAATATCGGAGAAGAAATACGAGACTATAAGAAATCATGCATATAAGAGATCAAAGAAGACTCAAATAACTTTCATGGATAAAAACATTGATATGATCATAAACTCAAAGTTCATCGGATCCCAACAAACACACCACCAAAAGACTTACATCATATGGATCTCCAAGAGACCATTGTATTGATAATCAAGAGAGAGAGAGGAAGCCATCTAGCTACTAACTACGGACCCGTAGGCCTACAAAGAACTACTCACGCATCATAAGTGAGGCACCAATGGAAGTGGTGAACCCCTCCATGATGGTGTCTAGATTGGATCTAGTGGTTCTGGTCTCTGCGGCGGCTGGATCAATATTTCATCGACTCCCTAGGGTTTCTAGAATACTGTGGTATTTATAGAGCAAAGAGGTGGTTTGGGGGGGGCACCCGAGGTGGGCACAACCCACCGGGGCGCGCCCTGGTGGGTGCTGCTCCCCTCGAGCAGCCCTTCAGGTGCTTCCTTGGCCCATTGGCTTTCTTCTGGCCCAAAACAATTCCTTCGGGAGTTGCCTTGCATTTGGACTCCGTTTGATATTGATTTCCTGCGATGTAAAAAACATGCAGAAAACAGAAACTAGCACTGGGCACTATGTCAATAGGTTAGTACAAAAAAATGATATAAAATGACTATAAAATGATTGTAAAACATCCAAGAATGATAATATAACAGCATGGAACAATCAAAAATTATAGATACGTTGGAGATGTATCAGAGGCTTAGCTGTGAACTATCCTTCACCTAATTAAAAACTTCTCCGTGTGATGAGCGTTCCCCTCACTTGGGGGTTTAACTGTTAACCAGCCTATGCCTAAGTTAAAAACTTCTTCGAGTGTCGAGCGTTCCTCTCACTCGAGGGCTTCGCTGCGGACCAGCCTTCGCCTAAGTTAAAACTTCTCCGAGTGATGAGCGTTCCCCTCAATCAGGGACTTAGCTGCGAACCAGCCTTCACCTAAGTTAAAAACTTCTCCCAATGACGAGCATTCCTCTCACTCGGGGATTTCGCTGCGAACTGACCTTCGCCTAAGTTAAAAACTTCTCCGAGTGATGAGCGATCCTCTCAATCAGAGGCTTATCTACGAACCGGCCTTCGCCTAAGTTAAAAACTTCTTTGAGTGGCGATCGTTCCTCTAACTCGAGGGCTTTGCTATGAACCAGCCTTCGCCTAAGTTAAAAACTTCTTTGAGTGACGAGTGTTCTTCTCCCTCGGGGGGGAGGGGGGCTTAGCTAAGAACCAGCCTTCGCGTAAGTTAAAAACTTCTCCGAGTGATGAGCGTTCCTCTCACTTGGGGGCTTAGCTGCGAACCAGCCTTCGCCTAAGTTAAAAACTTCTCCGAGTGTTTAGCGTTCCTCCCATTCGAGAGCTTAGCTGCGAACCAGTCTTCGCCTAAGTTAAAACGAGCGTTCCCCTCACTCAGGGGCTTACCTACGAACCAGCCTTTGCCTAAGTTAAAAACTTCTCCGAGTGACGAGTGTTCCTATAACTCGGGTACTTAGCTGCGGCTCCTCCTTCGCCTAAGCTAAAAACTTCTCTGAGTGATGAGCGTTCCTCACACTCAAAGGCTTAGCTGCGAATAAACCTTCACCTAAGTTAAAAACTTCTCTGAGTGGCGATCGTTCCTCTAACTCGAGGGCTTTGCTATGAACCAGCATTCGCCTAAGTTAAAAACTTCTTTGAGTGACGAGTGT
>NC_041393.1:153477189-153494445 GCF_002162155.2 Triticum dicoccoides | reverse complement strand
GGCTTAGCTGCGAACCAGCCTTCGCCTAAGTTAAAAACTTCTCCGAGTGTTTAGCGTTCCTCCCATTCGAGAGCTTAGCTGCGAACCAGCCTTCGCCTAAGTTAAAACGAGCATTCCCCTCACTCGAGGGCTTAGCTGCGAACCAGCCTTCGCCTAAGTTAAAAACTTCTCTGAGTGACGAGTGTTCCTATAACTCGGGGACTTAGCTACGGCTCCGCCTTCGCCTAAGCTAAAAACTTCTCTGAGTGACGAGCGTTCCTCACACTCAAAGGCTTAGCTGCGAATAAACCTTCACCTAAGTGAAAGACTTCTCCGAGTAACAAGCGTTCCTCTCACTCGAGGGCTTAGCTACGAACCAACCTTCGCCTAAGTTAAAAACTTCTCCGAGTGACGCGTGTTCCCCTCACTCGGGAGCTTAGCTGCAAACCAGCCTTCACCTAAGTAAAAAGCTTCTCTGAGTGATGAGTGTTCCTCTCACTCGGGAACTTAGCTGCGAACCGGCCTTCACCTAACTCAAAAACTTTTCTGAGTGATGAGCGTTCCTCTCACACCGAGGCTTAGCTGCAGATCGGCCTTCACCTAAGTTAAATTTCTCCGAGATACGAGCGTTCAACTCACTCGGAGGCTTAGTTGTGAACCAGCCTTTGCCTAAGTTAAACACTTCTTCGAGTGACAAGCGTTCTTCTCACTCAGGGACTTTGCTGTGAACTAGCCTTCGCCTAAGTTAAAAATTGTTGGCGTTCTGGATACGGGGGTACCCAGACTTGCCTGTCTATGGCCCACTGTGTGGCTCCATCGATGGCCTGGTACAACCCAGCTTCAGCATCAACAAACTCAAGACCCTCACGAGGGGCCAAGCCTCGCGAGGCGGACGATACCCAGACCTCTAAGGGGATCGGCCTCCTCTGGCTGGCTCCCGAGGAGCGGAGACTTCTATGCAAGGTGCACCTCACGAGGCTCAGCTGACGTGACCCGTGACGACCAAGACCGGGCGGGCGCCAGCGAGCGCAGAGTACTAGTTTCCTCTTTGGTGCAAAGGAGGCAAGCAGCAGGCGCGGAGTCCCGAGGAATCAGCCAAAGGTTTCCATTCTGGTGCAACAAGACCAAGACCGCTAGGACTGCAGGACGGAGGTTACCGCAGTGTCATGACTAGAGGCTTTTGATAGGCGAAGACCACTTTAGTCAGGATAGGGTGTACTTCTTGTCCCCCTTCAAATCTGGCCCTTGTGGGATCCCTTCCCGCCAACATTTGGGAAGAGGACCAAGGCCACTATAAATAGAACTTAGCCACCACCATAGAAGGGGATTCTAACCCGACCACCTCACGAGCTCTCTTGAGCTCAAGAACACCTCACCTCCTGAGGCTTGTTCATCCGCTATGCTAGTTCATCTTCAGCCCCTCGAGGCAATCCACCAAAAAGCTGGAGTAGGGTTTTACACCACAAGGTGGCCCGAACCAGGATAAACTGTTGTGTCTCTTTGTCCCCTTGAGCTCGACACGCTAGGCTTTGAGGAATCGCGAGTAGGCACGCTGGGTAGGTTGAGATCTCCGCACGCACCCCAGATTTCAAACCTATCAAGGGTTTGCGGAACCCAAAATCCGAAAAAAACTTCTCTGAGTGATGAGCGTTCCTCTCACTCGGGGGGCTTAGCTGTGAACCAGCCTTCGCCTAAGTTAAGAACTTCTCTGAGTGACGAGCGTTCCTCTCACTTGGGGGCTTAGCTGTGAACCAGCCTTCGCCTAAGTAAAAAACTTCATCGAGTGATGAGCATTCCTCGCAGTCGGGAGCTTAGCTGTGAACCAGCCTTCACCTAGGTTGAAAACTTCTCCGAGTGATGAGTGTTCCCCTCACTTCGAGGCTTAGCTGCGAACCAGCTTTCGCCACAAACATTCAAAAATTCCAGGAAAAGCATTCGGATAAATCAAGAAGTTCAAAAGTAAATGCAAGTACTCAGGTCTGAAGCCTGAAAGAGTTTAATGGGTACAAAGTCACTCGGCATACCGAGGCGAATGGCTAAAACTTTAAGTTTTCTCACGCATCAGAAGGACTAGCTGGCTCGACAAAAGTGTCCAGATCGATGTCGTCCGTAATCCGGGTAGCTTCCTTCATGAACGTGTCCATAAATTCCTCGGACATGAGCTTCTTCATGTTGGTGACTTGGAGAGACTTCAGCTTCTCCTCCTTCGTGTCCTTGAAGTGGACACAGACGGGGGAGATAGCAACAACAGCCCCACAATAGGCGGCGAACTTCTTCCATGCTTGCACTCGGCGAGGGATTTCATTAAGACGAGTCATCATCGACTCTAGATCACTCTGGAGCGTATCTATAGCTCTTTGTCCATTCTTGCTAGCGCAGCCCACAGACGGGTGATGTACCCCACAGCATCGTCGACGCGGGCTTCGAGTCGTAGAATGCCTAGAGCTGCCTCACCTTTGACGAGTGACCTAGCGGGGTCCAAGTCCCTCTCAATCCAGCCAGTCTCCATCTTGAAGTCGCGACAGTACTGTATGAACAAATAAAGGAAAGACTCAAATGTCGTCACTTGCGAGGGCTGCTCAACAACTAACAAAAATTCGCTACGAAAATACAAGGTGCGTACAAGTTTGGTGTACATCTCTTTCGTGAAGTCTTGTATATACTTTTCCAGGGAGTCTTTCTTCTGGGCGAGCTGGTCAACCTTCTTGCTCCAAGTCTTCCTCGCTTGCTCGAAGGCACTTGCCTAAGTCTTGATCTTGTTATCCCACTCGGCTTGTTGCTTCTTGAGCTCGGCAACCTCCTTCTTCGCCTCCTCAACGGCAATCCTCAGAGATTTGTTCTCCCCTTAAAGTTTTTTGACTGAGGCCAACTTCTCTTCAACAGCCTTGGTCTTCTCCCTCGGCACCTTCCGTGCCTCCGCCAGCTCATTGTCCTTGTCAATGACCTGCTTCATGGTTTCTAAAGAAATAGCAGTCCTGAGCCGCACATAGAGTCGATGGTTTTCACTATGCACATTTGTTCAGTGAAGTCACTTTGTTTAAAGAATCAAAGAATATGAGAGCGGAATGCTTAGTTGCTGAGGTTTACCTCCCATGGTCTTCACCTCCACCTGTGCACGAGCTATGATCCTCTTCTCCACCTCCATATCTAGTCGGGACTGGTTCGTTTCCTTCTCTAGAGACACATACTGGGCCCTGAGCTCGCATGTTTTCTAAAAATCAAGAGGAAGTGGATCAGTTAACAATAAGAAGAACTCTGGATGTCGGGAGACCAGCACTCCTGAGAGGACCAAGCTAGACCAGCTCCCTTGGAGCAAGCTTGACTAGTACCAAATCCTAAAGTACCACCTGACCCCCGAGTCAGGGAGGAACAAGCTTGACTAGTACCAAATCCTAAAGTACCACCTGCCCTCCGAGTCAGGGAGGAACGAGCTTGACCAGTACCAAATCCTAAGGTACCCTTCAGTCTCTAACTCAAGAAGGAACAAGCTCGATTAGTACCAGATCCTGAGATGTCCTCAGAAATGAGTCGCAAGAGCAAACCACTCAGTGAGTCGAGAAGATACTAATTCTATTAGACTTCCACTGACTGCCCGTAGTCGATGGTAGGCTCGGGGACTACACCCAGTGGATTCACTCAACGTGCCCCCACTGGAGAGTGACTCATGATTAATGAGCCCAAAAAAAGAAGAAGCTTTCTTGTATGATTCTATGAGACTCCCTCCGACTGCCCGCAGTCGACGGCAGTCTAGAGGACTACACCCAGTGGGTCCACTCAGCGTTCCCCCACTAGAATGGTACGCACTAGGAATAGTCTGCCCAATCCGAGTGATGGCTAACACATAAAAAAAGGGCAGAGGAAATTCAGAAACACAACAAGTTCTAAGACTCCTGCCGATTACTAGCATTTGACGGCAATCTCGGGGACTACACCCTGTGGGTGCACTCGGCATGCCCCCAGAGATAGAAACCTTAGTGGGTATACCAGAAGCAAGAAAAATAATAATCAGAGACTAACTTACGATGGCACTTGCTGGGACATTCGCTTGGGTCAGCCGTATGAAATAGAATAGTCTTTCTGATCATAGAGAAGCCGTATGAAGCTAAGGTTTCATGTACGGTTTTGAAATAGCGGTGGGAACTGTGATGTTATCATCGACTATGATTATCTAACAGTTCAAAACAGTTGATATAGTTGAAGCACAGTCAAAATACGGTTTTTTTGGATGGAATATTTGGCGTCAGCCTATAGGTTTTCTGGTTTTTTTAATTTCTTCTTTGGCAGAATGTGAAAGATTACCCTTTGATTTACCAGAAGCGGAGGAAGAATTAGTAGCAGGTTACCAAACTGAATATTCCGATAACAAATATGGTTTATTTTATCTTGTTTCTTACCTAAATTTATTAGTTTCCTCTTTATTTGTAACAGTTCTCTACTTGGGCGGATGGAATTTATCTATTCCCTATATATCCTTTTTTGATTTTTTTTCCAAATGAATAAAGCAGTTGGAATTTTGGAAATGACAATGGGTATATTTATTACATTAACTAAAGCTTATTTATTTCTCTTCATTTCTATCACAATAAGATGGACTTTACCGAGGATGAGAATGGATCAGTTATTAAATCTTGGATGGAAATTTCTTTTACCTATTTCCATGGGCAATCTCTTATTAACAACCTCTTCTCAACTTGTTTCACTATAAATAAGATAATACAATAATAGTAAGAATATTTTCAACACAAAAGTTGTCTCAAACAAGAGAAAGAAACATATCTTTTTCATAGATATTTAGAATGAATATGTTCCCTATGGTAACTGGGTTCATGAGTTATGGTCAACAAACAATACATGCTACAAGGTACATAGGTCAAAGTTTCATAACTACCTTATCCCACACAAATCGTTTACCTATAACGATTCACTACCCTTATGAAAAATCAATTACACCAGAGCGTTTTCGAGGGCGAATCCACTTTGAATTTGGTAAATGTATTGCTTGTGAAGTATGTGTTCGCGTATGTCCGATAGATCTACCCGTTATGGATTGGAGATTTGAAAAGGATATTAAAAGAAAACAATTGCTTAATTATAGTATTGATTTTGGAGTTTGTATATTTTGTGGCAATTGTGTTGAGTACTGTCCAACAAGCTGTTTATCAATGACTGAAGAATATGAACTTTCTACCTATGATCATCATGTATTGAATCACAATCAAATTGCTTTAAGTCGGTTACCAATCTCCATAATGGGAGATTACATAATTCAAACAATTAGGAATTCGTCTGAAAGTAAAATAAACAAAGAAAAATCTTCGAATTCAAGAATGATTACTGATTACTAAATTTTGATTTTGTCTTTTTGTTATAAAAATCTAATAATTCTTTATTAAACTATAAAATTAAACTATAAAGAAAAATGAAAAACTACTGCTTATTGGAAATTCTTTCTTATTTTAAATCAGACTATATTTTCGTGATATAATATAATTTATAACTATACAGTTTATACACCCAAAAAAACCCTAATCTTTTTTCCCTTCCTTGAATCCTTTAGTTTTAGTCAGTTCATGAAAATTTTTACACTATTAATTTCTTTTTATCCACAATGGATTTACCTGGACCAATACATGAGATTATTATGCTATTTGGGGGATTTGTTCTTCTACTAGGGGGTCTAGGAGTAGTATTACTTACCAACCCCATTTATTCCGCCTTTTCGCTGGGATTAGTTCTTGTTTGTATATCTTTATTCTATTTTTTAGTAAATTCCTACTTTGTAGCTGTCGGACAACTTCTTATTTATGTGGGAGCCATAAATGTCTTGATCATATTCGCTGTAATGTTTGTAAATGGCTCAGAATGGTCTAAAGATAAGAATTATTGGACTATTGGAGATGTGTTCACTTCACTCGTTTGTATAACTATTGTTTTTTCACTAATGACTACTATCCCAGATACGTCGTGGTATGGAATTCTTTGGACTACAAGATCAAACCAAATAGTAGAACAGGGTCTCATAAATAATGTTCAACAAATTGGAATTCATTTAGCAACCAATTTTTATCTTCCGTTTGAACTCATTTCCATAATTCTTCTAGTTTCTTTAATAGGTGCAATTACTATGGCTCGGCAATAAGAAAACGTAGAAAAAGTACAAATTATATGAATTGCAAATCTGAAATAAATAACTAAAGAATCACAATTTTGATTTAGTAAAACCCATCTACTGCCAACAAATACCTCCTTTATTTTCTCTTTTGTTGTGTAATTGTTCTATTGTAATTAATTGAATCGGTTCAATTCTTGCCCTCATATTGAAATGAATCGAGATTGATAAGGAGTTAGTTAATGATGTTTGAGCATGTACTTTTTTTGAGTGTCTATTTATTTTCGATTGGTATCTATGGATTGATCACAAGCCGAAACATGGTTAGAGCTCTAATATGTCTTGAACTTATACTGAATTCAATTAATCTAAATCTCGTAACATTTTCTGATCTATTTGATAGTCGCCAATTAAAAGGAGATATTTTCGCAATTTTTGTTATAGCCCTTGCGGCTGCTGAAGCCGCTATTGGACTATCCATTCTTTCTTCCATCCATCGTAATAGGAAATCCACTCGTATCAATCAATCTAATTTATTGAATAATTAGACTTTTGAATAATTAGACATAGAATCCTCTAAATAAAGGCGCACATATTAAAATAATATAGAAATCAATACTATTTTCTTAGTATTATTTGAGAATATCCATTTTTTAGTAGATTATTGCATAGTATTCTTTTTCACTTAAATGAATTTTTGTATTTGTAATTCATTGATATTGCAATTTTAATATTGCAATAATTTATATTGAAAAGACGATAGCCAATTTATTGGCTAATTCGAATTCGTCTATACAATTCATAAAATTCTTTCTTATTTCTTATTGTTGAAATCCAAAATTAAAGTCTCTTGGCTCTCTTCACGCTTTCTCACAAAAAGATTAAAAAATAGATTTTTATTTTTGAAGTTTGGATAAACCATTGCTTCGTCTGGTGTCTACAATACATATAACTCATTATAGTACTAATTTCATTTTTACCAGATCGAAAAATTTTATGTTGAAAAGAAAAATTTATAGATCCAATGTCACATTCCGTAAAAAATTACGATACATGTATAGGATGCACTCAATGTGTACGAGCTTGTCCAACAGATGTATTATAAATGATACCCTGGGATGGATGTAAAGCCAAGCAAATTTCTTCCGCACCGAGAACCAAAGATTGTGTGGGTTGTAAGAGATGTGAATCTGCGTGCCCGACAGATTTTTTAAGTGTCCGCGTTTATTTAGGGCCTGAAACAACACGTAGCATGGCTCTATCTTATTGATACGTTACAAAAAACTTCAATCGAATCGTCTGATTTCTCTTTACCGAAGAAGCCTGTGCTCGAAATAATCGAGCACGGGCTTTTCTGGTCAAAACGTATCTTGTATTTATCACTTTATCATGAGTTATTTTCCTTGTTTAACAATACTTGTTGTTTTGCCGATATTTGCAGGTTCATTAATTTTCTTTTTACCTCATAAGGGAAACAAAGTCGTTAGGTGGTATACTATATCTATTTGTTTACTAGAATTCCTTCTAATGACTTATGCGTTCTGTTATCATTTCCAACTGGAGGATCCCTTAATCCAATTAAAGGAGGATTATAAATGGATAGATGTCTTTGATTTCCACTGGAGATTGGGAATCGATGGACTTTCATTAGGATCTATTTTATTGACAGGATTTATCACTACTTTAGCTACTTTAGCAGCTTGGCCAATTACACAGAATTCGCGATTATTCTATTTCCTGATGCTCGCAATGTATAGTAGTCAAATAGGATTATTTTCTTCGCGAGACCTTTTACTTTTTTTATCATGTGGGAGTTAGAATTAATTCCTGTTTACTTACTTTTATCCATGTGGGGGGGGGGGGAAGAGGCGTCTATATTCAGCTACAAAGTTTATTTTGTATACTGCATGCGATTCCATTTTTTTCTTAATCGGAGTTCTGGGTATGGGCTTATATGGTGCCAACGAACCAGGATTAGATTTGGAAAGATGAATTAATCATCATACCCTGCAACCTTGGAAATACTTTTATATTTTGGCTTCCTTATTGCTTATGCTGTCAAATTTCTGATTATACCCCTACATACGTGGTTACCAGATACCCATGGGGAAGCACATTATAGTACATGTATGCTTTTAGCGGGAATATTATTAAAGATGGGAGCATATGGATTGATTCGGATCAACATGGAATTGTTACCTCATGCTCATTATCTATTTTCGCCCTGGTTAGTAATAATAGGAGCGATCCAAATAACCTATGCATCTTCAAGTTCTCTTGGTCAACGAAATTTCAAAAAAAAAGAATAGCTTATTCCTCTGTATCTCACATGGGTTTCATAATTATAGGAATTGGTTCCATAACCAACATTGGACTTAATGGACCTATTTTACAAATATTATCCCATGGATTTATTGGTGCTACACTTTTTTTCTTGGCAGGAACCGCTTCTGATAGAATGTGTCTTGTTTATCTCAAAGAACTGGGGGGAATATCTATCCCAATGCCTAAAATTTTTACCATGTTTAGTAGCTTTTCAATGGCTTCTCTTGCCTTACCAGGAATGAGTGGTTTTGTCGCAGAATTAGTAGTATTTTTTGGACTAATTACTAGTCCAAAATTTCTGTTAATGCCAAAAACACTAATTACTTTTGTAATGGCAATTGGAATGATATTAACTCCTATTTATTTATTATCTATGTTACGCCAGATGTTCTATGGATACAAGCTATTTAATGTTCCAAACGCAAATTTTGTGGATTCTAGACCACGAGAACTCTTTATTTTAATCTGTATCTTTTTACCAGTAATAGGAATTGGTATTTATCCAGATTTTGTTCTCTCCCTATCCGTTGACAGGGTAGAGGCTCTCTTATCCAATTATTATCCTAAATAGGTTTGTTTTTTTACTCGTCTGCTCTATTAATGCAGAAATAAGTAAAAAGGTATAATTAGATCTATCTCGAATTTTTGAGAACCCTTTGAGAAGGCGTTCAAGGGGTTCTCAAATAAAACATAAATGTAAAAACCTTCATTTCATGAAGGTTTTATTTTATGTAATCATTTAGGTGTTAATATAAACGGACCATAACTATGTAAGCCTATTCCTAATAGATTTATACCAAAATAACAAATCCAAATTATAAGAAATCCTATCGAAGCTATAAGTGCAGAATTTGTACCCTTCCAATTTGGATTTGTTCTACTATGTAAATAAATTGCGAATATGGTCCAAGTAATAAATGCCCAAGTTTCCTTAGGATCCCAATTCCAATAGGTTCCCCAGGCCTCATTAGCCCATACTGCTCCACAAAGAATACCTACAGTCAAAAGGGTAAATCCTAGGCTAATGACACGATAACTCCAAGAATCCAAACGCTCTGTTAATTGATATTTGTAATAATTTGGAAATGAAGGGACAGAGGTTCTTTTTAAAGCACTTCTTTTTGCATAAAAATATTTAATATCACTAAAGAGAAATGTTTTATTTAAAACATTTTTTCTTTTTAGAAAAGAAATGGAAATTATTTCGAAATCTAATGATTAGAATAGTGACAGATAATAAGGATCCGCACAAAAGAGTTGCATAGCTTAATAACATCATACTGACATGCATGATTAACCACTGAGATTGTAGAGCAGGTACTAGTATCGTGGATTGATGCATTTTAGTTAAAAGACCCGATGTGGCAAAGCCTTGCGTTAAAATAGTACTTGGCGTAGTTATTGTGCCTAAATCATTTTTAGAGTTCTATATTTTAGGAAGGGTATGAAGAATATACAGGGCCCATGAAAGGAAGATCAATGACTCATATAAATTACTTAATGGAAAATGTCCCGAGGAAGCCCAACGAGAAACTAAGAATCCTGTTATAGAGAAAAAAGTAACTATCATTCCTTTTTCTGACGAATCACGTAATCCTCCAAGTTCACGAACTAATAATGTTATCAAATGAATTGTAATCACAATTGAAATCGTTGAGAAAGAGATATGAGTTAGTATATGTTCTAAAGTTACAAATAGCATAAGGGGAAGGTCCCATTACAAAATTGTAAATTTTGAATTGATTTCTAATCTATTGTATTCTTTTTCAAGAATGCCGCCACTCGGATTCGAACCGAGATGCTTGAGCACTGCTTCCTAAGAGCAGCGTGTCTACCAATTTCACCATGGCAGCAAACTTCAAATAATAGGTAACTTAAAAGAATAATAGCTATTATCTTGGGAATCGTCGATATTGGGAAAGTCCATAAAATTTAGGAACATTAGAGTTTTCATTAAAATAGACTTCGTTTGGAAGTATCGTTTCCATTCTTTTTACAATAAACTCTTGCTTTGCCCAATAGAAACACAAACATTGTTGAAAGAGTTGGAACTTCTTTTTCCTAACTTGCAATTATAGAACTAATTTTTTCTAATTAATTTCTCATTTACATTTTGAAAATTCTTTCAATACAATGAAAAAAAAATCCAAAAAGGGTTTCTATTTAATGATGAAATTAAAATGGATAAATAGAAAAGGCTTTTTGGATTTTTTCAAAATTTCTAGAATGAAAGTCTTTATGCTCTTATTAATAAGATTTACTAACCTTATGATTTTGGAGAAGATAGGTAGAAGTTGTAAGTCTTATTGTAAGAATACTCCACTTTTCATAATTTTCATAATAAAATATGAGGATTCTATTATGAAAATTATGAAAAGTTCATTGATAGGAAAAGAATACTTAGCACATAGTATACCAACCAAAACTTTTTTTTCTTGTATACATAAGAGGGGTTTTTTGTTCTAAGAATATTGTACCGAGTAATTCGACACATAAAATTACATTCAAAGAAGAATCAAAATTATTAAATAATTGGAATTCTTTTTTGATAAGTCAATTCATATTATTCAAAAATCTTATTATTTGTTTGTTGCCCAGAAAAACCCTTTGGTTTTGGATGCTCATTACCGCTCGAAAATGATCTTGATTTTACTAAAGAATAAGATTGTACTATGGAAAAATAAGTCTTTTTCTTCCAAATATTTTTACGAATACGCTTTTTTGACATTGAAGTACGTTTTTTTGGAACTGCCATTCAAAAAGGAAATTACTTTTTTCTAGTTGTATGTGAAAGACATCTATTGCTACAAATCAATCCTTATTTATTCTTTTTATTAGTATTTATACTTAGATACTGAAAGATACTTAAATTTTGAATTATTTTTTACTTCATTTTGTCTAATGGGGATAAGACAACAAGAATTTTTTAACATTTTTTCTTTATATATTTTATTCTTGTTTTTTAATAATATAGAATATATAGAAGGGTTTCTCATTTGAATCTATTTATATCTATTTATATATCAAGTATACTCCATATATAGATATATGGTATGGAAGCCTATCCCCCATATAAGATAAGACGGGGGGATAAAAAGAAGGGAAAATGAAAATAGTTAATTAAGTTCAGAATGGTATTCCATAAAGGAAAGGAATTCCAATCAAAACAAAAAATACTGAGTCTCTTAAACAAGACATTCTAAAACTTAGGTAATTTATAGTCATTAGGATTTTAGTTCTATATGAAGTAAGGACTATTCGATAATTTCTTATAAACATAGGTTTTCATTGGAATTCACTCAATCAGTTAATTATGGAACAAGAGAGCTGTTTCATCTTTGTTTTAAAGAAATATAAAAATGAATTATGAATAGAAAGTAAAATGATTCAACTTTTTATTATTATTTTTATAAATATCTTTATTTAGGTAATAAAATAACTTCGTTACCTAGTTATTTTATTAACCTTTTGGATTTAACCAACTAAACCCATTCTTAATTTTTAATTATTTCAATGAGATAAATGTTTGAAAAATTAAGAATTTAAGTATTTTTTTCTTATTCTTTTTATTTATTCTTTCAGAAAGAGATAAGAATTGGTTTGGTGAATCGGAAACAACTTTATAGAAAAATTGAAGTAAAAATTGCAATTTCTTTTCTTATGGAACATACATATCAATATGCATGGGTAATCCCTCTTCTCCCACTTCCAGGTATTATGTCAATGGGATTTGCCTTATTCTTATTCCGACAGCAACAAAAAATCTTCATCGCATATGGGCTTTTCCTAGTGTTTTACTCTTAAGTATAGCTATGGTATTCTCAGTTCAACTGTCTATTCAACAAATAAATGGAAGTTCGATCTATCAATATCTATGGTCTTGGACCGTCAATAATGATTTTTCTTTAGAATTTGGATACTTGATTGACCCACTTACTTCTATTATGTTAATACTAATTACTACTGTAGGAATCCTGGTTCTTATTTATATTGATGGTTATATGTCTCACGATGAAGGATATTTGAGATTTTTTGTTTATATAAGTTTTTTCAATACTTCCATGTTGGGATTGGTTACTAGCTCCAATTTGATACAATTTTTTTTTGCGAACTCGTGGGAATGTGTTCTTATTTATTGATAGGCTTTTGGTTTACACAACCAATCGCAGCGAGTGCTTTTCAAAAAGCTTTTGTAACTAATCGTGTAGGGGATTTTGGTCTATTATTAGGAAATTTAGGTTTTTTTGGATAACAGGCAGTTTAGAGTTTAGGGATTTGTTCAAAATAGCTAATAACTGGATTCCTAATAATGGAGTTAACTCTTTACTTACTACTTTGTGTGCTTTTTTATTATTCCTTGGTGCAGTTGCGAAATCCGCACAATTCCCTCTTCACGTATGGTTACCCGATGCTATGGAAGGACCCACTCCTATTTCGGCTCTTATACACGCAGCAACTATGGTTGCTGCGGGAATTTTTCTTCTAGCTTGACTTCTTCCTCTTTTCATATCTTTACCTTTGATAATGAGTTTTATTTCTTTAGTAGGTACAATAACACTATTCTTAGAGCTACTTTAGCTCTTGCTCAGAGAGATATTAAAAGAAGCTTAGCCTATTCTACAATGTCTCAATTTGGTTATATGATGTTAGCTCTAGGTATAGGTTCTTATCAAGCTGCTTTATTCCATTTGATCACTCATGCTTATTCAAAAGCTTTATTGTTCTTGGGATCCGGATCCGTTATTCATTCAATGGAACCTCTTGTTGGATATTCACTAGATAAAAGTCAAAACATGGTTCTTATGGACGGTTTAAGAAAATACATTCCAATCACAAGAACTACTTTTTTATGGGGTACACTTTCTCTTTGTGGTATTCCACCTCTTGCTTGCTTCTGGTCCAAAGATGAAATCCTTAGTAATAGTTGGTTGTATTCTCCCTTTTTTGGAATAATAGCCTCCTTTACTGCAGGATTAACTGCCTTTTATATGTTTCGGATATATTTATTTACATTTGATGGGTATTTGCGTGTTCATTTTCAAAAATTACAGTAGCACTAAAGAGAGTTCCTTGTATTCAATATCCATATGGGGAAAAAGGATACCCAAAGGAGTGAATAGGGATTTTGTTTTATCAACAACGAAGAGTGGAGTTTCTTTTTTTTCACAAAATATACCAAAAATTCAAGGTAATACAAGAAATAGGATAGGATCCTTTACTACATCTTTTGGGGCTAAAAACACTTTTGCCTATCCGCATGAAACGGGAAATACTATGTTATTTCCTCTTCTTATATTACTACTTTTCACTTTGTTCATTGGATTCATAGGAATCTCTTTTGATAATGGAGGAATTGGTAATGGAATAGCAGAGTTAACCATATTATCAAAGTGGTTAACTCCCTCAATAAACTTTACTCAGGAAAGTTCTAATTCTTTTGTAAATTCATATGAATTTATTACTAATGCAATTTCTTCTGTAAGTCTAGCTATCTTTGGTTTATTCATAGCATATATCTTCTATGGATCTGCTTATTCTTTTTTTCAAAATTTGGATTTAATAAACTTTTTTTACAAAGGAAATCCTAAAAAAGAATTTTTAGATCAAGTAAAAAAATATACAGTTGGTCATATAATCGTGGTTATATAGATATTTTCTATACTAGGGTCCTTACCCTCGGTATAAGAGGGTTAACCGAACTAACGGAGTTTTTTGATAAGGGTGTTATTGATGGAATTACCAATGGAGTGGGTCTTGCTAGTTTTTGTATAGGAGAAGAAATTAAATATGTAGGGGGAGGTCGAATCTCGTCTTATTTATTCTTTTTTTTATGTTATGTATCTGTGTTTTTATTCTTTTTTCTTTCTTAAGTTAAGGAATTTACAACAAGTCTCTTGCAAAAATAACTATCCTATCCCTTTCTATAATCTCTCTATATCCTTGTTACATAAGGTAAGTATTGCATAATAGTTCGGTTTTCCGCAATTTTTTCCATTCCTCTATGTAAATAGCCTAATATGGGTTCACAATCAATAACATCCTCACCATCGAGAGTAACGATCAGTCGAAGAACACCATGCATTGATGGGTGTTGAGGGCCCATATTGACTATCATGAGATCTTTTCTTGTAAGCGGTAGACTCATATCCTTTCTTCCTTAATTCATTATTCCATGAAAATGGATTATTCCATGAATTCCTCAAAGCGAGGCTCATCAAAATGAAAAATCTAAGACTACTATAAGACTACTAAAAAAATAATAAAATAAGAAAAAAAATTGAACGATTAAATTACTGCTCCCGAATATTCAACTCACCGATTAATTTCTTATAATGTACTCTATTTCTCTTTGCCAAATAAGCCAGCAAACGTCGACGTTTTCCCAAAAGACTTCGTAGACCTCTTTCCGATGAAAAATCTTTTTTGTGTAATTCCAAATGTGAAGCAAGTCTCCGTATCTTATTGGTGAAACTGAATACTTGAAATTCAACAGAACCCCTGTTTTCTTCTTTTTCTTCTTTAACCATAAATCCAAAAAAAATTCTACCTCCTTTCTTTTTCATGTATTTTTCTGATCAGGAAAAATACAAAATTATGTCAGTTATTTTGAAGTTATTCTAATCTCGTACACACACAAATTTGCAATTATTCATCTACTACTGGAATTTGGATTTATTTTATCGATGCAAATTGGATTTGGATAGAAGGGTACATTCTTTCTAATATTTTAGATAGAAGAAACATTTCTTCTATCTAAAATATTAGAAAGAATTTTGCTGATTTATTTATGCTATATGCAATTTATGGAATTGATACACCATTTAATTGATATCATTTAGCAAAATGAAACACAGCATATGCATCCATCTTTTGGCCCGAGAATTTCACGGGATAGAGATATGGTATAAGAAATAGACTATTAAGTAACTCTAAATGAATTGTGGATACATATGTATCCTTCACATACTGAAACGATTGTCATTATTCGTATCAAACCAATAGCGATTCATACAAGCTAAATCTTCTAATCAATGGTGGGCCAATAATGAATTTTTTTGCATATGTATTAAGACGCTTGGCCTGATTTCGGAATTGTCCAGAGTTTTATATGTTGTTTTCATTGCAAAATGATGGGTCTCCTTCCAGAACTTTCCAATTACGAGTACGAGAATTGAAAGACATGAAGATTCTCAATTCTCTATGGCGTATGGTAGATAGAAACAAGAAAATCAGAAGAATCTTTCTCTCTATTCACTATCATTCCGCGTCTTCGACTTCTATTAGTTTCTTTTCTTCTTTAATGTAATAGCTATAGTTTGATATAAGAATCCATTTCTCAAAGTAATGGAAACCATTCTCTTATAGGAAATGGTTCGAAAATCGCTATTCCACCTTTTAGGTATCGTGAAAAGTGATACCTGTGAAGATCGTGCATTTCAGTCAAATTCAGATCCGTTTTTCGAGTCCATGATATAATATAACCAAATTGGATAGATCTTCCACCTGTTTAGCTAAGAAAGAATAGATACAGAGGTGGATAATAGATCGATATGAAGATCATGAGCTGCCCCCTAATGAAATCGCCAGTAGTCGCGAATATCTCCTTCTTGCCTAATCCAAGATTGGAGAAAGAAGATCTAAGAGGGACCTACGGAGAATGTAGTCAGAAATCCATAATAGAGTCCGACCACAACGACCGAATTAATTATCCTCATCAAGAAACTTAGACTACTAAATAGAAAAGATTTGAAAATCATGGCATGGATCTCCTTTTTTTCTTTCTTTAGAGTTTTATATATGCACAATTTCTCGATGTTTCGATGAGAATTTCTTGACTTTCCATATATAGAAAGAGATAGACAATAAATGACATCTCTTATGTCAATAAGACCAAAGGGATGGATATTAAATGATAGGAAGTGCTAGGAAGTGAAATAGAATGAAATAGAGCCACTTTGGGCTTCCCTATGAAATGAGGCATGGAACGGAGCCACTACGAAGAAATTATGGGAGTTACGAAAGAAGCTTCGGACTCATATTGTTCATGGGTTGAGAGCGGGAGTTGAACTCTAGGAGGTCAAATCCCCCCTTGTTCCTCAGTAGCTTAGTGGTAGAGCGGTCGGCTGTTAACTGACTGGTCATAGGTTCGAATCCTACTTGGGGAGATTTTATTCATTCTTTAATGTAAGAATTTTAATGTAAGAATAAATAATTGAATTAAAGGGCTTGCTTTGACCCTTAGGAGTAGGTAACCTGTTTGCTATCCTTGTTTCTATTTCTATTGCATTCTATCTCATTGTATCACATTCTGTTCTACGATTCCACTTCGACAAAAGGAAAGAGCACACCTAAGTTCAATAGCTTTACGTCCGCTATCCCGATCATGATTTTCCTACCCTCAGGGGGAAAGTAAAGGCCCTTCCCCCTTTGGAAGGCTGTGGGAGAGGAGGGATTCGAACCCCCGACACCGTGGTTCGTAGCCACGTGCTCTAATCCTCTGAGCTACAGGCCGAGCTGTCTCCACTGGATCTCTTTCCGGGGGTACCCCTTCATTTCAGGTTAAGAAGATGGGAAAGCACCTTTCTCTCTATAAGAACAGTGTGTTTCGAGGTGTGAAGTGGGAGAGAGGGGATGTGATGATTGAGGTTTTGAATAAGACGACCTTTGCATTTTAGATTTGGATCTTTTTCTTATTTTAAAATAGTGAAAAAGTCAAATAAGAGGTGTTAAGCTTTTTATCATTCCGGCATCGAGCTATTTTGCTGCAGGACCTCCCCTACAGTATCGTCACCGCAGTAGAGTTTAACCACCAAATTCGGGATGGATTGGTGTGGTTCCTCTAC
>NC_041393.1:153437871-153462871 GCF_002162155.2 Triticum dicoccoides | reverse complement strand
ACCGTGCCGGCCCAAATCATAATCTTCACCAACTTGGATTTGGTTCTCTCGCGAAAATCGCGAGTTGCAGAGATGAGAACCATGAAAAGCAAGATCCCGAATAAGAAAACAGAAACCAAGGAAGAGGAAACCACAAGAGTGAAGACTAGTAGAGTCTCGTCTTTTGTCATTCTTTGCTCCTTTTTCACTCAATGATTCCTTCGAATTTGCAGACCAAAAATTCTATGTCTATTCTATCTATGATATTTCTATATATATATAGAATATGATATCTAATATTACATCCGATTTGTCAAAGGGATTGGATTGGTGACTTACCCATTCAGTGACTTTGGCACTGGACGTTCCAAAAACGGGTAATATCGATCAGGTGAATTAGAGAATAGACAGAGGTCCGTTGGCATTTCAGCCTTTCTTCTCCTTTTAAGGCCTATCTGAAAGAGAATCCAGTACCTCTTGGTCCTGAATATCAGAATAGGATGAACGAACCGGCCTCCGCGGATATCTTTGCTTCGGAACAAAACCCTGCAATCAAATAGATTGTCCCAAGGGCGCCATATTCTAGGAGCCCAAGTTATGCTATTGAAAATTCGTTCCTCTAGCAGTTCCGGTTTGAGCATTCCGTTCCCTTTTTCAAACTCCACTTCTTTTCATATAGCAACCCCTGATCAAAGAGAGAACAAAATCCATTTCAAAACATTTCTAATAGATTCCTTAGTTCGGACCGACGAAGTAATGTCACTCGACTATTATCAACCTGACTGCAATCGTTTTCTGTCGGTAAGGATTGCACCAGAACACCTTCTACTTCTAATAGGCCATGAACTATAGATAGAGAAGAATCATTCTGAGCGAGTACATAAGAAGCGATCCACTTTTTTCATCGGTTCCAGGGGAAGACCAAAGATCTTGCGCGGCAGGTCCGCCAGAAAAACTCAAAAGAGAAAGAAGTCTCGTTAATCTCTTCATGCTCGTTCCAAGTTCGAAGTACCTTTTGGCCAAAGAAAAACCGGCTTCTCACACGATTGCCTCTTTATCTTTATATAGATAGATTCTATGGGGTTATTACTTAGTAAGTCTATTTTGTACAAGAGCCCCTCCTATCTGATAGAAAAGGGTCCCATGATCCCGAGCCGATCTTACCTTGGCTCGCAAACCCCAAGTTTGTCTATGAAGAGCTAATCTAATTGTATTTTTTTCTAGAATGGATTTCTTATGTGGAATACTAATGGATAGGGCTTCGTTGCTAAGTTCTACAAGATCTAGTGCACTGGAACTCGTGGTTATGTACCCGAATCCTTTAGTATGGAACATTGTCTTTTCCAAGTAAAAACCCCTAGTATATGAAAGAATGAAAAGGTGCTTTCGTTCTTGTGGAATAAGAAGCCCTCGTACCTTAATGAAAGGAAAATCGTAATTTTTCGTTAGGTATTTGACCAAATAGGATCGTCCAGTTCCTACAGAACCTATCACTAAAATACCCGATAGGGCTAAGTGGAACGAAAAGGGTTTTCCATGAGATGGTAAATGAAAATGATTAGTCTCACACGAGGTTTGGGAATAAGTGATTGTCTGATAATGTGCAAGGAATATACGTCTTTCTGCTAAAGAGGATCTATTAAACTCATAATTCATTAGATCCTTGTTATCAATGCCAACTAGGTATCATAAGTATATGGATCCCGGTTGTTCAATCCTTTGATAACCAAGGTCATTCTTTGTTAAAGAGAAATGATCACTATGAGTCAGACTCAATAGAATTGGATCCATTCCAAATAGCGAGAATTAGGATTCTTGATCCCTCTCAATCTCTCTTTCAATTCGAGGATCCAGAGAGGTGTTTTCATAGTCATCTCCGAATATTTGCCATCTCGGAATATTTTCGATTTCATTTTTCTATGATATGTCTTTCTATATGAAAATTGGTTATTTACGATGTACAATGATCCCTGTTAAGCATCCATGGCTGAATGGTTAAAGCGCCCAACTCATAATTGGTAAATTTGCGGGTTCAATCCTGCTGGATGCACACGAACGGGAACATTCCATGAGTCTATTGGAACTGGCTCTCTATCCATGGAATCTCATCCATCATCCATACATAACGAATTGGTATGGTATATTCATACCATAACATAAGAACAATAAGAACTCGAATTCTTATCGATACTGGAACTCAGAGCATAGGAGGGAAAGTCGATTTATGGATGGAATCAAATACGCAGTATTTACAGAAAAAAGTCTTCGTTTATTGGGAAAGAATCAATATACTTTTAATGTCGAACCGGGATTCACTAAGACAGAAATAAAGCATTGGGTCAAACTCTTCTTTGGTGTTAAGGTGGTAGCTGTGAATAGCCATCGACTACCTGGAAAAGGTAGAAGAATAGGACCTATTTTGGGCCATACAATGCATTACAGACGTATGATCATTACCCTTCAACCGGGTTATTCTATTCCACTTCTAGATAGAGAAAAAAACTAAAGGAGAATACTTAATAATACGGCGAAACATTTATACAAAACACATATCCCGAGCACACGCAAGGGAACCATAGACAGGCAAGTGAAATCCAATCCATGAAATAATTTGATCCATGGATGGCACCGTTGTGGTAAAGGTCGTAATTCCAAAGGAATCATTACCGCAAGGCATAGAGGGGGAGATCATAAGCGCCTATACCGTAAAATAGATTTTCGACGGAATCAAAAAGACATATCTGGTAGAATCGTAACCATAGAATATGACCCTAATCGAAATGCATACATTTGTCTCATACACTATGGGGATGGTGAGAAGAGATATATTTTACATCCCAGAGGGGCTATAATTGGAGATACTATTGTTTCTGGTACAAAAGTTCCTATATCAATGGGAAATGCCCTACCTTTGAGTGCGGTTTGAACTATTGATTTACGTAATTGGAAGTAACCAATTAGGTTTACGACGAAACCTAGAAATCGATCACTGATCCAATTTGACTACCTCTACGGGATAGACCTCAACAGAAAACTGTTGAGTAACGGCAGCAAGTGATTGAGTTCAGTAGTTCCTCATAGAAAATTATTGGCTCTAGAGATATGGTAATATGGAGAAGACAAAATTGTTTGAAGCACGCACAGAACCGGAAGCGCCCCTTGTTTCAAAGAGAGGAGGACGGGTTATTCACATTTAATTTGATGGTCAGAGGCAAATTGAAAGCTAAGCAGTGGTAATTAAGACCCCCGGGGGGAAATAGGGATGTCTCCTACGTTACCCATAATATGTGGAAGCATCGACGTAATTTCATAGAGTCATTCGATCTGAATGCTACATGAAGAACATAAGCCAGATGACGGAACGCGGAGACCTAGGATGTAGAAGATCATAACATGAGCGATTCGGCAGATTTGGATTCCTTTCCTATATATCCACTCATGTGGTACTTCATGATATGATTCATATAAGATCCATCTGTCTAGAGATCGTCATATACATCTAGAAAGCCGTATGCTTTGGAAGAAGCTTGTATAGTTTGGGAAGGGGTTTTTTGAGAGAAAAGAAGAATCTACTTCAACCGATATGCCCTTAGGCACGGCCATGCATAACATAGAAATCACACGTGGAAGGGGTGGGCAATTAGCTAGAGCAGCAGGTGCTGTAGCGAAACTCATTGCAAAATAGGGTAAATCGGACAAGTGGGTAATGTTGGGGAGGTCCGTTTAGTATCCCAAAACTGCTTAGCAACAGTCGGACAAGTGGGTAATGTTGGGGTGAACCAAAAAAGTTTGGGTAGAGCCGAATCTAAGTGTTGGCTAGGTAAACACCCCGTAGTAAGAGGGGTAGTTATGAACCCTGTGCACCACCCCCATGGGGGCGGTGAAGGGAAAGCTCCCATTGGTAGAAAAAAAACCACAACCCCTTGGGGTTATCCTGCGCTTGGAAGAAGAACTAGGAAAAGGAAAAAATATAGCGATAGTTTTATTCTTCGTCGCCGTAAGTAAATACGTAACTAGGAATATGGAAAATTGCATTTTTGGAATTTGCAATAATGCGATGGGCGAACGACGGGAATTGAACCCACGCATGGTGGATTCACAATCCACTGCCTTGATCCACTTGGCTACATCCGCCCCTTATCTAGCTAAAGGATTTTTTTTTCTTTTTTCCATTGATCATTATTCTATTTATTCTGACCTCCGTACTTCGATCGAGATATTGGACATAGAATGCCACTCTTTAAAAAGGAAAAAAGGAGTAATCAGCTGTGACACGAAAAAAACGAATCCTTTTGTAGCTCATCATTTATTGGCAAAGATAGAAAAGGTCAATATGAAGGAGGAGAAAGAAACACTAGTAACGTGGTCCCGGGCATCTAGCATTCTACCCACAATGGTTGGCCATACAATCGCGAGTCATAATGGAAAGGAACATATACCTATTTACATAACAAATCCTATGGTAGGTCGCAAATTGGGGGAATTCGTGCCTACTCGGCATTTCATGAGTTATGAAAATGCAAGAAAGGATACTAAATCTCGTCGTTAACTTAATTCTGAATAGAAAGATTAAGAAGAAAAAAAAGATTCAAAATAAAGACAGAAATACCCAATATCTTGCTAGAACAAGATATTGGGTATTTCTGTCTTTTCTTTCTTCAAAAATTCTTATATGTTAGCAGAAAAACCTTATCCATTAATAGATGGAACTTCAACATCAGCTAAGTCTAGAGGGAAGTTGTGAGCATTACGTTCGTGCATTACTTCCATACCAAGGTTAGCACGGTTGATGATATCAGCCCAAGTATTAATAACGCGACCTTGACTATCAACTACAGATTGGTTGAAATTGAAACCATTTAGGTTGAAAGCCATAGTACTAATACCTAAAGCAATGAAACAGATTCCTACTACAGGCCAAGCAGCCAAGAAGAAGTGTAAAGAACGAGAGTTGTTGAAACTAGCATATTGGAAGATTAATCGGCCAAAATAACCATGAGCAGCTACAATATTATAAGTTTCTTCCTCTTGACCAAATTTGTAACCCTCATTAGCAGATTCATTTTCAGTAGTTTCCCTGATCAAACTAGAGGTTACCAAGGAACCATGCATAGCACTGAATAGGGAACCGCTGAATACACCAGCCACACCTAACATGTGGAATGGATGCATAAGGATGTTGTGCTCTGCCTGGAATACAATCATAAAGTTGAAAGTGACAGATATTCCTAAAGGCATACCATCAGAAAAGCTTCCTTGACCAATAGGGTAAATCAAGAAAACAGCAGTAGCAGCTGCAACAGGAGCTGAATATGCAACAACAATCCAAGGACGCATACCCAGACGGAAACTAAGTTCCCACTCACGACCCATATAACAAGCTACACCAAGTAAGAAGTGTAGAACAATTAGCTCATAAGGACCACCATTGTATAATCACTCATCAACAGATGCAGCTTCCCAAATTGGGTAAAAGTGCAATCCGATCGCCGCAAAAGTAGGGATAATAGCACCAGAGATAATATTGTTTCCATAAAGTAAAAAACCAGAAACAGGCTCACGAATACCATCAATATCTACTGGAGGGCCAGCGATGAAGGCGATAATAAATACAGAAGTTGCGGTCAATAAGGTAGGGATCATCAAAACACCGAACCATCCGATGTAAAGACGATTTTCAGTGCTAGTTATCCAGTTGCAGAAGCGACCCCACAGGCTTGTACTTTCGCGTCTCTCTAAAATTGCAGTCATGGTAAGATCTTGGTTTATTCAAATTGCAAGGACTCCCAAGCACACGTATTAACTAGAATATAGATAATAGAAGGCTTGTTATTTAACAGTATAACATAGACTATATACCAATGTCAACCAAGTCAGCCCAAAGATTAGCTATCCATATAACTAAATTAACCAAACCAATAATTTTGTATTTGTAAATGAAGTGATTCAAAGTTAAAAACTTTGATGGGTCTTTTCTATATGGGTTGCCCGGGACTCGAACCCGGAACTAGTCGGATGGAGTAGATAATTCTTCCTTGTTACAATAGAGAAAAATCCCTCCCCAAATCGTGCTTGCATTTTTCATTGCACATGACTTTCCCTATGTAGAAATAGCCAATTTCTATTCCAAAGAGGAAGTTCTACTAATTTTTTTAATTAGTAAGTTGATTCACCTACTCTTTATTATAATAAAAAGAACATTTCAGAATGAAAAATAGAAAAGTTTTTTCTTGATCATTTATCAACCCTTTCCTGTTTCTTAATTTCGTCTAATGATTAATTAAAAGGGTTGACCAGGTCATTGATACGTATAATATCCAAATACCAAATACGCTCAGTGTGTGATCCATAGAAAGAAAAAGAGTTGTTTTGGTGAACATCAAAGAAAAAACTTGCTCTTCTTCCATCAAAAATTCTTCTAAAAATGCCGAACCCAATCGTTGCATAAAAGTTCGTACCGTGCTTTTATGTTTACGAGCTAAAGTTCTAGCGTATGAAAGTCGAAGTATATACTTTAGTCGATACAAAGTTCGTTTTTTCGAAGATCCACTATGGTAATGAAAAAGATTTCTACATATCCGACCAAATCGATCAAGAATATCCCAATCTGATAAATCTGTCCAAATGGGTTTACTAATAGGATGCCCCGATCCAGTACAAAATTGAGCTGTTGATAAGTATCCTATGAGGAGAGTAGCGGGGACTATGGTATCGAATTTTTTCATTCGAGTATCTATTAAAAATGAATTCTCCAGCATTTGATTCCTTACTAACAAAGAACTTTTTGGTACACTTGAAAGGTACCCCATAACATCGAAGCAAGAGTTTGCTAATTGGTTTATATGGATTCTTCGCGGCTGAGTCCAAAAACAGAAATAATATTGCCAGAAATTGATAAGGTAGCATTTCCATTTCTTCTTCAAAAAAGTGCCTTTTGATGCAAGAATTGCCTTTCCTTGATATCGAACATAATGCATAAGAGGATCCATAAAGAACCATATGGTTTTCCGAGAAAAACCAGGGTACATTATCCCAAAATGTTCCATCTTCCTAGAAAAGTGGATTCGTTCCAAAAAAGTTCCAGAAGATGCTAATGGTAAGCAAGAAGATTGTTTACGAAGAAACAACAAAAAAATTCATATTCTGATACATAAGAGTTATATAGGAATCGAAATAGTCTTTTATTTTCTTTTTGAAAAAAAATGGATTTCATTGAAGTAATAATACTATTCCAATTCAAATAGTAGTTGAGAAAGAATCGCAATAAATGCAAAGATGGAACATCTTGGATACGGTATTGAAGGAGTTGAACCAGGATTTCCAAATGGATAGGATAGGGTATTTCTATATGTGATAGATAATCCAAATGCAAAAATTTGTCTTCAAAAAAGGGAAATATTGAATGAATAGAGCATAAATTCTGAAACTTTGGTATTTCTTTTTCTTTCGGACAAAATAATTCCCGTAGCGAGAATGGGATTTCCACAACAATCGCAAACCCTTCAGATAGAATCTGAGAATAAAACTCAGAATAAAAATAATTTTTGTAATCCAATAATCGATCTTGGTTAGGATGATTAACCGAGTTATCCAAAAAATTCTGCTGATACATTCGAATAATTAAACATTTCACAAGTAGTGAACTAAATTTCTTGTTATTACAACTAACAACTATTTCCACAGGTTCAGAACCATTTAATCCATAATCGTGGGCAAATGCATAAATATGTTCCTGAAAGAGAAGTGGGTAGACGAAGTATTGTTGACGAGATTTATGTTTTTCTGAATACCCTTCGAATTTTTCCATTTGTATTTCTACTTGAATCAGAGAGAAGAAGCATTTCTCGGTTTATCGAATGATGATACATAGTGCAATATGGTCAGAACAGGGTGTTGCATTTTTAATACAAACCCTGGAAAGAAAGGGAGTCTAATCCACAGATCTTTTTCTGCTCCTTTTCTACCCAATTAGTTTATGTTTGTTCTAATTAAAAAAAAGAATAGAACAAATTTTTTATTTTTGCAGGCCAATCACTCTTTTGACTTTGGAATACAGCTTCTTTATCAATATACTGCTTCTTTTACACATTCAATCCATAACATCCCTTATTCAATCAATAATCAAGAATAATTAGGATTTCTAAAAAAAAGAAAAATAAAGGGTCCACTCATAGGAAAACCCAACCTTTCCCCGCATCCGGCACTAATCTATTTTTAACGTCTAATTAGAGCGGGGAATCATTCCAATTAGGAAGTTCAGCTCGTTGCTTTTTATTTTACTAGAATTGGAGCCAGGCTCTATCCATTTATTCACTAGACCCAGAAAATCATAATTTTGGATTCCATTCAAAAAAGATTGATTTTATTACGACATGCTATTTTTTCCATTCATTACCTTTGAGGATCAGTCGTGGTCTTCTAGACTCTACCAAGAGTCTGGACGAATTTGTTGTTTCATCCAAATGTGTAAAAGATCATAGTCGCACTTAAAAGCCGAGTACTCTACCATTAAGTTAGCAACCCAGATAAAAAAAGGATCTTAGATACGATCGAAATCCAAAAATAAATGGAATTACACCGCGCGCTTCTGTCAAAACATTGAACTAGTAAGACATCAAAAGATTTTTGTTATCGACCATGAAAAACACTCAAATGCCAAAACGAACAGGTGCGGTTAAATTCCACTAAAGTAAAGTTAAAAAACGAGCGACCCTAATCACGATGGCCAAATTCTCCTTATTTTTAGCGACTTTTATTAAAAAAATTATATATTATATTGTATGAGAATACATGCAAGAGGAACACCCTTATCATTTGAGCGAAGTGTAGGGAGAAAAATGGAATATGGAGTGAGGATAAAGAGACCCATCTATCTACAAATTCTATTTGTTCAATAGACCTTTGTCAATGGAAATACAATGGTAGGAAAACAAATTAGATAGAAAAAGTAAATAAAATAGGGGCTTATGTTGGATTAGCACAATATAATATAAATCCAAATAGGATTAAGAAAGAGGTAAATTGTGTCTAAATAATTATACAACTAGGAATACTAATAATCTTCTCCTATCCTACTTTTTGATTCATTTAGTTCTTCAATTAACTCAAAGTGCTTTCTTTTTCTTTAAAGAATTCCGCCTTCCTTAAAATATCATAAACAGTTCTTGTCGGTTGAGCACCCTTTTCAAGGAAATAGAGAATAGCTGGAACATTTAAACAAGTTTTATTCTTTATCGGATCATAAAAACCTACTTTTTGAAGATCTCTTCCTTCTCTTCGAGATCGAACATCAATTGCAACGATTCGATAGACAGCTTATTGGGATAGATGTAGATAAACAACGCCCCCCTAGAAACGTATGGGAGGTTTTCTCCTCATACGGCTCGAGAAAATGATTCGAATTTCTGTCGATAATAATAGAAATTAGACTATGACGTGCATTAATTTTCTTACAGAAAAAACAAATTTCATTTATACTCATGACTCAAGTGGGCTAATTTTGCCTGACAAACTTCGAAGGCAAAATCCTTCCAAAATTTTTGAGTCGTCTTTAAACTCTTTTCTTTGTCTCATTTCAAACGAATTGACTTTTATTCCTTATTCTGATCCAACTCTTTTGTTGAGACAATTGAAAATTGTGTTTACTTGTTCTGGAATCCTTTATCTTTGATTTGTGAAATCCTTGGGTTTAGACATTACTTCGGGAATTCCTATTTTTTTCTTTCAAAAGAGTAGCAACATACCCTTTTTTCTTATTTCCTTCACTAAAGCATTTATCTCTTCTATAGAAATCTAATAAGAGGGATTGATTCTGATATACTTTTATTGGACTTTCTTCTTATTTTAACCTTTCGATTTATTTCTATTTTGAGGTTAGACTGACAAAGTTGGCCTAATTTATTAGTTTTCACTAACCCTAGATTCTTTCCCTTGATAAAAAAAATTATGTCCTCTCGAGCTCCATCGTGTACTATGTTACTTAAACCCAGCGCAAATTTGGTTCGGAACGAATAGAACAGACTATGTCGAGCCAAGAGCATTTTCATTACTATGGAAAATGATGGTAGCAAAATCCACAATCGATCATGTCCTTCAAGTCGCACGTTGCTTTCTACCACATCGTTTTAAACGAAGTTTTACCATAACAAATATTCCTCTTTTCATTGCAAAGTGGTATAGAGAATTGATCCAATATGGATGGAATCATGAATAGTCATTGGTTTAGTTTTTTTATACTAATTAAAACTTGCTATCTATGGAGCAATATGGATAAAAGAAAGTAAGTATTTATCCGGGAAGCCTCCGCCAAGATCCAATTTATTTAAACCCATATTAAAATTCTATCATATGAATGAAACATAGTTTGAAAAAGACGACTAAACAAGTTTGCTTAAAACTTATTTATTCTTAAATTTCCACCCTCAACGGATGGCTCGAGATGATCAATCTTGAAGTGAGAAGAGAAGGATTGACTCTTCCTCAATAAATAAACTATCAACCTCCAAAAAAGTTTAATTAATTTAATTACTAGAATTCTAATTCTAGTAGTAATATATTTTTTCAGTACCAAAAACAATTAACTATAATAACTAAATAAACTATTCCAATGAAAAGATTGAAAGTTTTTGGTAGTTATAGAATTCTCGTTCTTCTTCAACTCGAATACCAAAAGGAAGAAAAAAATATGACTAAGTGATTTTATAGTAGAGGCATATCCTGAATGTGCTTGATAGATCCCATTTTTTCATGAAAATAAAGATAGTCAATTTGACTGGACTTAAGACTTTATTATGTTTTCTGAGAAAGAATAAGATATCATTATTCTCTTTAATAAACTTTTGTCTCGTACGGAATACTATATGATTTCACCGTTTGTTTCATCAGAAACAATCTGGGACGGAAGGATTCGAACCTCCGAGTAACGGGACCAAAACCCGCTGCCTTACCACTTGGCCATGCCCCATTTCGGGTTTTATGTGACACTAATAAACACTAGTATGTTTATTTGTTATTCGTCAATACCATTTCAATTACATAAAAAAGGAGGGATATTCTCTTGCTAGTATTCTACACATGAGGATAATACAGAATCAAAAAATGCATTGATCATTACATGGAATTCTATTAAGATATTATATGAAAGTCGAATTTATTCCACTCTCATTTGAGAGTGCGAATACAAGGAGGTATTTTGTGCTTGGGAAAGTCTGGAGAAAAAAGATTTTGAATCTGCCTTTTCCTTCTTTCCCTTAAAAAATAACTCAAGAAAAATCCAATTATTTACTCTATAAGAATTGAATGCTTGTTATGCCTAATATACTTAGTTTAACCTGTATCTGTTTTAATTCTGTTCTTTATCCTACTAGTTTTTTCTTTGCCAAATTACCCGAAGCTTATGCTATTTTCAATCCAATCGTGGATATTATCCATGTTATACCTCTATTCTTTTTTCTATTAGCCTTTGTTTGGCAAGCTGCTGTAAGTTTTCGATGAAATCTTTAGTACTCTGTATGCCAAATTGAATAATGTGTTCATTCCAAAGAAAAATTAAAATGGGTAAAAGCCGAGAAGTTTTATATTTTTATATTATGAACCTTCGATTCTCAAATTTAAATTCTTCTACATTGAATGGGTAGCTACAGCAATAAATTTGGATCAGCCTTTCTACTCCCCTGCACCTAGGTTGAGCAGGTACCTACACAATACCTAACAACCTAACCCTATTTTTGCTATTGATAAGAGTGCTTATTATAAATGAATTCTTGCAATTTTTTTCAAGAATTCATTTTTGCATTTTTAGGTATCAAAAAAACCATCCTAGTGGATCCGTGTGGTAAGGAAAAACTGGTAATCTATTCCTTAAAAAAACCTTGGAGATTATGTAATGCTTACTCTCAAACTTTTTGTTTATACAGTAGTGATATTCTTTGTTTCACTCTTTATCTTTGGATTCTTATCTAATGACCCAGGACGGAATCCTGGACGCGAGGAGTAAAAATTCCGTTTTTTTCTTATTGGATTTGTTTCGTACATTTATCTATGAGAAAATCCGGGGGTCAGAATTCTTTCCAATTCGAAGTCCCAAATGATCCAAGGGAGCGGAAAGAGAGGGATTCGAACCCTCGGTACAAAAAAATTGTACAACGGATTAGCAATCCGCCGCTTTCGTCCACTCAGCCATCTCTCCACGTTCCAAAGCGAAAGGTTTCCGTGATATGATATAGGCAAGAAATAAGAAATAATGGTTGCAAAAAAACCCCTTTTTTTCTTTCAAAAGTCTATAAAAATTATATTGCCAATTCCATTTTAGTTATATTCTTTTTTCTTAATGTTAATAAAAAAAGAAGAAAATTCTTGTTTTCTCTTTCTAAAAATCGATATTGGCTGAGAGACAATCAAATAGATTTTCTCTTTAGCGGGCATTTCCATATAGGACTTGTTATAATTATAATAAAACAAGCAGGTTATATAAAAACGCTTTTTTGTCAATTATTTATCAAGAAAGCAAAAAGGGTTCTTATCAAATCCACCATAGAATTGGAAAGAAGCATAAAGTAAGTAGACCTGACTCCTTTAATGATGCCTCTATCCGCTATTCTGATATATAAATTCGATGTAGATGAAATTGTATAAGCGAATTTTTTTTATTTCCTTAGATTTAGACCGCGCAAGACAAGAATTTTTCGCTATTTACGATTTCATATTCTTGTTACTAGATGTTCTATAGGAATAATTAGAAATCGCAACTTCTTTACGCTACACATAAAATTGGATTTCGAAGGTCCTTTTTTTCAGAATCCTCTATTTTAGTTCTTCCACCCATGCAATAGAGAGGGAATGGGAAAAGAAGGGTTACTTTTATTTTCATTTTTCCCTTAAAAGATAGACTTTGAAATAGGAGTCTTGGAATAATGCTGAATTCAAAGGTTTATTTCTTTCTATAGTATAAGAAAAAAAATTATTTCTATTTCTATAGTATAAGAAAAACAAATAGTATAAGAAAAACAAATCAAATCAAATTCATGGATTTACCACGACCTCGGTTGTGACTCCATAGATAAAAATGGGAAATTTCTCTCTTCGAGACCATTGAAAAAGGGCATTGAACGAGAAAGAAATCATCCACAGATGATAAAACTATCATATGCCTTGGAAAGTGATATGAGGTGCTCGGAAAAGGTTGAAGTAATTGAATAGGAGGATCACTATGACTATAGCCCTTGGTAGAATTCCTAAAGAAGAAAATGATCTATTTGATACTATGGATGACTGGTTACGAAGGGACCGTTTCGTTTTTGTAGGATGGTCTGGCCTATTGCTCTTTCCTTGTGCTTATTTCGCTTTAGGGGGTTGGTTTACAGGGACAACTTTTGTAACTTCTTGGTATACCCATGGATTGGCTAGTTCCTATTTGGAAGGTTGTAATTTCTTAACCGCAGCAGTTTCTACCCCTGCCAATAGTTTAGCACACTCTTTGTTGCTACTATGGGGGCCCGAAGCACAAGGAGATTTTACTCGTTGGTGTCAATTAGGCGGTCTATGGACTTTTGTAGCTCTCCACGGGGCTTTTGCACTAATAGGTTTCATGTTACGCCAATTTGAACTTGCTCGGTCTGTTCAATTGCAGCCTTATAATGCAATCTCATTCTCTGGTCCAATTGCTGTTTTTGTTTCTGTATTCCTTATTTATCCACTAGGGCAATCTCGTTGGTTCTTTGCGCCGAGTTTTGGCATAGCAGCGATATTTCGATTAATCCTTTTCTTCCAAGGATTTCATAATTGGACGTTGAACCCATTTCATATGATGGGAGTTGTCGAAGTATTAGGTGCGGTTCTGCTATGCGCTATTCATGGAGAAACCGTAAAAAACACTCTATTTGAGGACGGTGATGGTGCAAATACCTTCCGTGCTTTTAGCCCAACTCAAGCTGAAGAAACTTATTCAATGGTCACTGCTAACCGCTTTTGGTCCCAAATCTTTAGTGTTGCTTTTTCCAATAAACATTGGTTACATTTCTTTATGCTATTTGTACCCGTCACCGTTTTATTGATGAGTGCTATTAGCATAGTTGGCTTGGCTCTGAACTTACGTGCCTATGAGTTTGTTTCCCAGGAAATCCGTGCAGCGGAAGATCTTGAATTTGAGACTTTCTACACCAAAAATATTCTTTTAAACGAGGGTATTCGTGCATGGATGGCAGCTCAGGATCAGCCTCATGAAAATCTTATATTCCCTGAGGAGGTTCTACCACATGGAAACTCTCTTTAATGGAACTTTCGTTTTAGCTGGTCGTGACCAAGAAACCACCGGCTTTGCTTGGTGGGCTGGGAATGCCAGACTTATCAATTTGTCTGGTAAACTACTTGGAGCTCATGTAGCCCATGCCGGATTAATCGTATTCTGGGCTGGAGCAATGAACCTATTTGAAGTGGCCCATTTCTTACCAGAAAAGCCCATGTATGAACAAGGGTTGATTTTACTTCCACACTTATCTACTCTAGGTTGGGGAGTAGGGCCAGGGGGGAAGTTCTAGATACTTTTCCGTACTTTGTATCTGGCGTACTTCACCTAATTTCCTCCGTAGTCTTAGGCTTCGGTGGCATTTATCACACGCTTCTGGGACCCGAGACTCTTGAGGAATCTTTTCCATTCTTTGGTTATGTCTGGAAAGATAGAAATAAAATGACTACAATTTTTGGTATTCACTTAATTTTGTTAGGTCTAGGTGTTTTTCTTCTAGTACTCAAGGCTCTTTATTTTGGCGGTGTATATGATACCTGGGCCCCTAGGGGGGAGACGTAAGAAAAATTACCAATTTGACCCTTAGTCCCAGTGTTATATTTGGTTATTTACTAAAATCTCCTTTTGGTGGAGAAGGGTGGATTTTTAGTGTAGATGATTTAGAAGATATAATTGGTGGGCATGTATGGTTGGGTTTTATTTGTGTATTTGGCGGAATTTGGCATATTTTAACCAAAGCCTTCGCATGGGCTCGCCGTGCATTTGTATGGTCTGGAGAAGCTTACTTGTCTTATAGTTTAGCTGCTTTATTTGTCTTTGGTTTTATCGTTTGTTGTTTTGTATGGTTCAATAATACAGCTTATACGAGTGAGTTTTATGGACCCACCGGGCCAGAAGCTTCTCAAGCTCAAGCATTTACTTTTCTAGTTAGAGACCAGCGTCTTGGAGCTAATGTGGGATCCGCTCAAGGACCCACAGGTTTAGGTAAATATCTAATGCATTCCCCAACTAGGGAGGTTATCTTTGGAGGGGAAACTATGCATTTTTTGGACCTTCGTGCTCCATGGTTAGAACCTCTAAGGGGCCCCAACGGTTTGTACTTGAGTAGGTTGAAAAAAGACATACAACCTTGGCAAGAAAGACGCTCAACAGAATATATGACCCATGCTCCTTTAGGCTCTTTAAATTCCGTGGGTGGCGTAGCTACCGAGATCAATGCAGTTAATTATGTCTCTCCTAGAAGTTGGTTATAAACTTCTCATTTTGTTCTAGGATTCTTCTTTTTTGTGGGCCATTTATGGCATGCAGGAAGAGCCCGAGCTGCTGCAGCAGGTTTTGAAAAGGGAATCGATCGTGATTTGGAACTTGTTCTTTACATGAACCCTCTTAACTAAGATTTTCTTATTTATACCTGTTCTACTTTTTTTTTGTTCTGGCTCGGTTATTCCATCTAGCCGAGCCATTCATTCCTTTTTATGAAAGAAAGATAAGGGACAGAAAAAAATGAAAGAAACAAACGTATTCAATAAGCAAAAGGAGAGAGAGGGATTCGAACCCTCGACAGTTCCTAGAACTATACCGGTTTTCAAGACCGGAGCTATAAACCACTCAGCCATCTCTCCACAGCCTAATCCTTATTTTACTCCTACAAATAGAACATAGCCGTATAAAAAATAAAAAGATTTATTAGCCTCTAGAAAGATATCAGATACAAGTTCCTTTTCGATATATCTCTGTATACTATATACACGGATACAGGATCCGCTATACCCACTTGTGAAATAAAGAGTAAATAATCTCTTCTCACCCCCATATCCAAATAAAAAAGCGGTTTAAGTAATAAATTTGAATTAAAGAGAAGAATCAATGGATTCATGATTAAACCCCTCCTACTTCTTGTATTTTTTTACAATTTTGGTTAAGTGAGGGATCAAATATGTAGTCAACTTTATTTGATGGTAGCTTGGAGGATTAGAAATATGACTATTGCTTTCCAATTAGCTGTTTTTGCATTAATTGCGACTTCCTCAGTCTTAGTAATTAGTGTACCCCTTGTATTTGCTTCTCCTCATGGTTGTTCAAATAATAAAAATGTTGTACTTTCTGGTACATCATTATGGATTGGACTAGTCTTTCTCGTAGCTATTCTGAATTCTCTCATTTCTTAAATTAAATTTGGTTAATATTTATTAACCCCATAAAAAAGAAATAATAAAGGCCATTTCTTCTAAAAAATTAGAATAGTGAGACGTATTAAAATGCAATTTGCGTTCCGAATTGCTAGCTCTTCTCTTTCAGTATTATGAAATTCCATTCCCATTAGAATATTCATTGACAGATAATAAAAAAAGGAAAACTCTAATATAATAGAAAATGAAATGAAACGGTCGACCCAGACATAGAAGGTCGACCCAGGCGGATATACGCTATAAAATATATACCATAGCGAGCGTAGTTCAATGGTAAAATATCTCCTTGCCAAGGAGAAGATACGGGTTCGATTCCCGCCGCTCGCCCGCTTAATTTCTCAAAGTACTATGATAAAAAGTTTAGTCTAGTTAACTGTTTAACTACATATATTAAATTAAGTATTAATTAGGTGTTAGTCTAGTGCCGTATCCCTTACTATCTTACCCTTCCTTTGCATCCCACTCAAAAAAAGAGGGCGCTCCGGAGGCGGAAATAGAACTCGCCAAGAGAGCTCCAAAAATTGGGTATTAATTGAGACAAACAACGGGCAAACTGTTTTTAAAGGGAAGGGAGAGGTAGACTGTCCCATTTGTTTCATTTTTATTTTCTGCAGGGTAGGGAGAAGCCTTGCGCCTTCTTTTTTTGAAGGCAAGTGACTTCGCAAACTGCTCAATTTTGCCCTCTAGGGCCGGGGGCTAATGAATAAAAAAGGGTTGGATACGCCCCTCTACCATATCTAGAGAAATAGAATAGTCCTTTTATACAGACTGCTAAGTGCGGAGACAGGAATCGACCCTGTGACCTCAAGGTTATGAGCCTCGTGAGCTACCAAACTGCTCTACTCCGCTCTGGAGTACCAGAAACTGGTGGACAAAAAAGGCTTGAATACAAGCATCTAACATGTCTAGACAAATAGAATACTCCTTTTATATAGAATGGAGCGGGTAGCGGGAATCGAACCCGCATCGTTAGCTTGGAAGGATAGGGGTTATAGTCGACGTTGGTTGATTATTTTTAACGTCTCTAATTCAAAACCGAACATGAAATTTTTATTTCATTCGGCTCCTTTATGTATATTCTCATCACTTAACATCTATGTCAGCTTTTCTATTTGAATGGAACCAAAGCTCTCCGCTTTCTAGATGATCCTTATAGAGTAGGAGATAGAAATTCTATCTAAATCCATATAATCTACTTACTTCGTTCCCTAATTTCATTCAAGAGATCCTGAGGAAAAGAATTGGGTTTCCACCGAGCTGAAACAATATGCGGATGGTTCTAGTAAACCAAAACTATCGTTTTTTAGCTATTTGGCTTCCTTATTCCTTATTTTAAGAAGATTTAGTTACGATTGGAAATCAACTTTTTTGTATCTTCATCCATAGATCCTTTACTCATATTTTCAAAATTGGAATACTTAATCCAATGAAAATTATGCTTCGCGACTCTGTACTCATAATCCAATTTTTATTTTGGATGCAGTTTAAATTAGTCTTTGGATACAAATCGCTGATCATAGAGAACTGTTATATGCCTCCTTCAAACGCTGGGTCATCAGCTCAGCGTGGATCATCTTCTTTGCTATCTCTAGTTTGGTCCTCTGGCACATGATGCAGATTTAATATGTTGAGAGGACGCCAAAGCAGGGCAGTCGACGCAGTCGCGATAGGATCGGCGCCAGCCGGAGAAGTGTTGCCCTACCCCTGGGGTGCAGTCATGTCAGGCACAGGGGGTGCGAGATGTTTTGCTTGGTGGCACCTTCTGAGCAATGGCGCATGCAACAGTCGGAGTTCTGCTCCCCTTCCTGGAGCCCGCCGGCAGCGGTTCTTCGTGGTCGTCCACGACGTGGATGATATCCACAAGCGCTGCATCCACTAGACATTTTCTGTTCAGTTAAACGGTCCAATCAAATGATGAAATTGAGCCGAGAGGAACCCATACCTTTCTGGGAGGTAGCTGCATCCATCATATCTGCATCAGTGCGACGTTGTTGAGGTCGCAGCCCTGGTACACAATTTCATTCGATCAGGAAAGACAGAAAGTTCACACTGGTAGAAGAGACAAGTAAGGATGGAAATTTTATCAATTGGTACGGGTACCCGTGGATATTATACCCGCATGGGCAGGGTATGGGTATCATTTTATACCCACAGGTAGTACCCATACCCTACCCATTAAGTCATGGGTAGGGCACGGGTATAGCCTTTTACCCATGGATATACCCATACCCTACCTGTTTATACTGACATGTGAAACTTACCCATGATTCACAAGTGTACCTATGTTAAAGTTGTGTCATGAGCTTGTGAACCTTGTTAAAGTTGTCACCAATTTTCAATTTGAATTGAGATAATCGTCATGTACTCATCTATCTGTTATTGAGTTGAGATTAATGTTTTTTTGTCAAATGTGTTATAGATGAATGTAAAATTTTGAATAATTTGTGCACAGTTTGATCTACCCATTGGGTACCCAATGAATATGGGTACCCGTCGAGTATCGGTACGGGTAAAGTTTCATACCCATGGGTATGGGTATGGGTAGAATTTTGTTCCCATTGACTACACGGGTATGGGTATGGTATTGCTCTACCTGCACCATACCCTACACATTGCCATCCTTAGAGACAAGTATGTCACTCACATCGAGGTGACAGGCATGTCGACCTTGATCTTGGGTAGAGCCTTCCGAGGTTTGCGCGAGGCAATCTTGAGCTGCTTGGCGGTCTTCTCAGTCGGCTCAGGCATCGACGTCTAAGTGCGCTACGGGTTCCTTTTAATCGAGGTTGCGGTCTTGCTCTGGCAAACACTCGGATCCTGGGTCTGCCTAGAGCAGCGTTCAGTGCGCGCCCCCTACAGACGGGGAAGACTCGACCTCGTCGCTTTCGTTCGATTTGTCGATGTCATCCTCATTGTCCTTAGCGTTGCTATCCTAACGCTTCCATGGTCACTCTCAATGTTCCCGACAAGTTGTCCTCCGTTTGGCACGGGCAGAATCATCTTTGGAAATTCTTGCCAAGCGCAAAGGTCAAAACCAATCAATTCGTCCAACTCATTCGGATGATCAGAGCAAAAATAATGCACTCAGAAATACGTGTCACACCTTTGTTGGCTCGTGCGGGTCATCGAATGGCAGGATCCGTCTCGATCCTCAAGGATTATCACGGGCTCAGGTGATGCACGTGAGCAATTGCTCCACAGTGTCTCCGTCGATGTCCTTAGGGTGCACTCGGGTGGGGTCATTTGCGTACCTCCACATCGGATGAGCCCGCTCCTACAATAGCTTGATCCGCCGACTAAGGAAAACCTCCAGCAGATTCAGACCCAAGACTCCGCCCTGAATCAGTCCGACTACAACAGTCACCAAGATTCCCACCTCGGTCTTTTCTTCCTTGTCTACCTGAAGTGACGGAGGAGTGCTAACCCTCTCGGGAGTGTAAGGAGGAATACCAGTCGACAAACCGACACAGGGGACATCGTTGCTGTAAAACCAGGTCGACTTCCAACCCCTAACAGACTCAGGAAAGGTCTTGCTGGGGAACGCACTCCTACCCCTCAACTGGATACCCAAGCCGCCGCATAGCTGGGGCATGTGGGTCCTCTCTCCCTCTGGGTCGGCCTTCTTAAGCAACCGAGAACGACACGTGAAGATATGCTTGAACAAACCCCATTGCGGCTGGCAACCTAAGAAGTTCTCACACATGGAAATGAATGCGGCAAGGTACGCTATAGCATTCGGGGGAAGATGATGGAGTTGAGCACCAAAAAAGTTCAGAAAGCCACGGAGCAAATGATGAGGAGGCATGGAGAAACCTCTGTCCATATGGGTGATGAGGAGCCCACACTCTCCGAGGCGCGGCACAGGCTCGACCTCCCCCTCCTCCGGCAATCTCCTTTTTCGGTCGCGCACGACCCTGTCAGTGATGAGCCTGCCAATGTCTTTCGCCGTGGTCGTCGATGGGAGCCAGTCGCCTTGGATCCAGCCGTGCGGAGGCGTGACCCGGGAACTCGATGCCTTCTTTGCCTTCTTCGCGTGTTCCATATTTGTTCTCTTGTCTTTTGCCATCTCCGCAGAGCTCACCGGCACCGAGCGAGTTCATGCAGAGTGGAGGCGGAGGTGGATGTGGGAAAATTGGAGGAAATGGGGAAAAGTGGATATGACTCTCTCTCCTTCTCTCCCACATCAGCCTTTTATACCACCGATCTCTCTGTCCATGGATCCACGCCGTTGGCTCCTGGGCCCGCAGATCTCCCCCAAATCCATACGGCAGAGATTATGCGATACATGGCGAAAAGCGGGGCCAAAATCGAGGAGTCACACTCCACTTTCCCCACTCACTTCGTTGCAACCGGTTGTGCACGTACATCTCTAATTTCAAACCTCGCGAAATCTGGGATCCCGCAACCCGATTGATCACCTCTTGAAATCCTTTCAAAACGGTCGGGTCCGGCCTGGCACTCGACACGCAGATATCTTGTTTCACTCAGGCATGGCATAGTCCAGAATCAGTCGAGGAAGCTCGCGTGGATACTATAGGATCGAAAGTATGTCTAGAGGGGGTGATTAGACTACTTGACCAAATAAAAATCTAGCCTTTTCCCAATTTTAAGTCTTGGCAAATTTTAGCAACTTAGCATAAGTCAAGCAATCAACCTATACATGCAATTCTAAGAGTATAGCTGCGGAATGTAAATCATTGCATATGAAGGTAAAGGGGAGGAGTTTGGACGGAGCAAACGCAATGTAGACATGGAGATTTTTGGCTTGGTTCCGATAGGTGGTGCCAATGTAGACACAAAGTGCAGAGTTTTTGCAAAAAAAATGAGCCAAAAACTTAGTTTTAGTTTTCTACAGAAGGCACTCCGGAGCTACTGATTTTTTGAACTCAGTGACACCAAAGCAATGTTTAGAGTCTAAACTGGTGAAATCGGTCAGACCGAGACACAGTGCAGTGACTCGGAGATTGCTAGGGTTTCACAGATATCTGAACTCGGTCACACCGATTTGCAAGATTCAGTCACACCGAAACTCACAAGTGCTATGGCCTGGGCCAAATCGGTGAGACCTATTTCTACAACTCGGTCAGTCCAAGATGAATTCGGCGGAAATCTAACCCTAAGTTTTTGAATCAAAACTAATCTAATGAAGTTTTCGATTGGATAGAAGTGTTTCAAACTTGGTAAGATTCATGGCATTGACCTAAGTGCAGGAATCATATGAAAACATTGCACATAGGGTTCGAGCTCATACCATAACTTGGCGGTGAGCTCGCTACGGAGACAAGAGCGGAGAAGAATCCGTTGACGGTGGCGGAGACCAGCAGCAGGGGGTCGCTGGCGAGGGAGGCGACGAGCCGGAGACCTCGAGTCGGCAGAACTGGATAGCGCGGGCGAAGGGTTTCAGAGAAATTAACGAAAATTTGACGCGTGGGTATATATATCCAGACCCTGTCGGTGTGACCGAGTGGAACAACTCGGTGGCACCGAGATGCAGAATCACAAGCGGCTACTACAACTCGGTGAGACCGAAGTGTTCAAATTAGTTGCACCAAGATTGAAGCCTAGATCAACTTAATGAACTCGGTATGACTGAAAGTAATGGATCGGTCAGACCGAAATGCATCAAGAGGTTTTGGAAGTTTAAGTCTTTGCCGAATCGGTGGCTCCGAGTGCTCCTCACCCAGAGGGTTCGAATCTGACTTGATAAACCTTTGTGATGTAGCATGAATAGAGTTTGAGAGAAGAAAAGCATAGATAGCCATAGGGAGTACTTAGGCATTCTTGTCCATCCATTTGGCAAAAGAAAAGACCAAACAATCAAAACAACAAATGGATGTCCTAGAATGGAGAAAATTATGCAACCAAAATGCTCACACAATAAGATGGGAAATGAAATATGTGGCAAAGCATGCACAAACACTCTAGCATCTATCAAGCAATTGGCGATGACTAGGTCATCTATACATAAGTATATTGACTTAGGAGTCAAATGAGAACATTTGATCATAGGTCATACTCATCGTTTAAGCACAAGTGGGGTATCACTTTTACATAAAGCATTGTTGTGTTCACACCATTAGAGTTGCTTTAGCTCAATTCTTAGAGTAAAGCTACCCCTAGATGTGATATCCCCTTTTAGAGGGATGAACTAACCTTGGGTTTTGTCGATGATGACTTCATGTAGATGTTGAAGATGTGGATGCTCAATGTTGATGTAGATCATTTGGAGCAATCCATTGGAATGAGTGGCACTTTCAATACCTACATGGGTTAGTCCCACAAGGAACAAACAAGGATATCCATAGACATAGAGTGAAATTTACACATGATGATGTCCATGAAAGCATTAGGTTACCTTGTCCCTTGACTTACTAACAAAAGGGTTTGTGACTCCTTGAACTAGTGCAAGATGTGGAAGTTGATTGCACTTGTTCTTACCAAAAAGAATATGAGTGAAGTATGTTGGCGGATTCATCCTCAAGAACTCTCTAGTTCTTCTTCTTTGGGATCCACATCATCTTGATGGGAATCCTTGGGGTTGTAGATGTACTAGATGAATGTCGGAGTAAATGACCACGGGTAGCCCCATCTGCTCCCCATGATATTTCAAGACAAGGGCCGGCTACACCCCTCAAGCATAAAAGACAAAGGACCACCTTATTATGGCCGGCTGGTCCAAGAGGCCGGCGGCGGGAAGGCGGCAAGGCCCAAAGAGCGGCCCCGGTGCGGGCCGAACCCAAGCTGGCGGCCACCAGAGCGGCCGATTCCTGACAGGCGGCCACCAAAGCGGCCGATTCCTAGCAGGCGGCCCACTCATGCACCCTCAGAGTTTGCACCCGCATAACGGCGACGAGACGAGACGTGGCTACAGTATAGCTTGCCACCCCCCCATCCAGGAACGGGCGTGGCCAAAGTGTCGCGTACCGAGCGTCCATCCCTATCCCGACACGGCACTGTTGCTCGCTGCCCGTGACATCATCCATGGCAGAGGAAGCCATGCTCCCATGACGGACGGTCGGTATAGCCCGCAGGCGGCGGGCCCTACTTGTCTGTGAGATGCCAGAAGACGGTAGGCCTTGACCAGTCGGCACGGGGGAAGGCCGACTCCCAGCAGCCGGCCTTGCCCTTCCCTTGAAGTTTGTGAGCCATTAACAAGATAAGACGGGGTGTGGCTACAGTGAATGCCCACCAGGCGGCGGTACTGTAGACATGCTCTCCCCAACCAACCCCTCGTCATCAAACGCAGGGCTACAGTGATGAGCAACTGATAGGGACCACGGGCGTCAGGCCCTACCTGTCGGCCGAGAGCTCGGCAGCCGGCGGGCCCCAGCAACGGGCGGAGAAGCCGGCGACCATAGACACTGACGGCCTGGGCCTACACCCAGCCAAATTACCATTGTTCCCTTGGGGGGTAGGCCTATATAAACCCCCCAGGGCACCCATGCAAAGGTTCAACCTCTTAGAGATTACACACACATATAGAGAGAGGAGTAGAGCTAGCTTTGCCCTTGTTCCTCCTCTAGCCAAACAGCTCGAGGAGCAACCTTGTAGCCACTTGTTGACCTACTGATCATGCGGAGACCCCGCAGAGTAGGATTAGGGGTGTTATCTCCTAGGAGAGCCCCGAACCTGGGTAAGATGCGTCGGCGTGCATGTTTACACCTTATCCTGTTTCCAGGCACCGGCGATGTTTTACCAGCTCCCACCATGATTAGCCATCCTTTGGCATATGTCACACCAACCACCCGACATTTGGCGCACACCGTGGGGCTAGGTGCACCGTCGTCCGGAGATCTGCTCTGGACGGGAACCTTGTTCCTCCCTGGCGAGCACAGCCAGCCCGACACGCCCGATGGCGTTTGCACCAGCGCGCTGCATGGCGTCGAAGTCGCCTGCGCGGCGAGCTACCTCGCTGACCTCATCAGCGAGATCCGCCTTTCCGACGAGCCCGCGCCAAGCGTGGCCAGCTCCGAGAGCTGCCTCATCGATCTCCTTGGCAAGCTTGACATCACCAACGAGCCTGCCTCCGACTTTGAGTCGATCGGCTCTACAGACCCGATGCTTGTCGATTCCGACACGGCAATGACCCGCTCACTCGTGCGGACAGCGGCGGCAGCACCGTCACTGAGGTGTTCGTCATCAGCCATGGCGGAGCCTCCGGCGCGGACGCCCAAGACCCACTATAGGCGACAATGCGGGACCTGTCTGTACCCATCGAAGGCCAGCGCCGAGACACTGGAAGCCCACCGCATTGCGCTCATCGAGAGCGACAAGAAGTTAGCAACTATGAGACGCCTCACTGAGGCCTATTAGCGTGAGGTCGATCATGTCGTCTGACGCACGTCGGCAGCTGGCGAGCCTAGACGCGTGGGCGTTGTAAAACAGTGCGGCGCGACCATCGCCACCATGCTAGGGGCTGACCGCCCAGTCTACGCCATGCCCATCGAGAATCTTCGTGCTACCCAGGCAGCAACAGACGAGCTAGAACACCTGGAGGGTGACGAGCGATGCTGCATGACGGAACGTGTTCAGCAGCTCATCGACGCGGCTGCCGCGCAGCAGGAAGCCGGCGTGCGCGCCAAGAATCCTC
>NC_041393.1:153436472-153437648 GCF_002162155.2 Triticum dicoccoides | reverse complement strand
AGGCGCAACCTCCTAGACACCGACAACCGGCGCCCGTGACTGAAGAGACAGAGAGCCGGTTGCTAGCCGCAGTCAGACGCGCCTCACCATCGAGCGTGACCATGATGGCCGCCCACGAGCTGTGAGCGGCAGCACAATTGCCTGCCTCCCTCTCCACCTCGCATGGAGAGGTATGCCTCCCCGCCACCTGTTGAGCACCCGACGCTCAGTGGCCGGCTGGGCTGCCGTGAAGGAATCGGAGAAAACGATGCCCGCCATCGGATCAACCACCTGGCACGATCCCTGGCGCTAGAAGAAGATGACGTGATTGGTCTGCCTTGTTTTGGACCCTGCATTCGCGACAAGCTCTTCCAGAAAGGGTTCTTGCTCCCAAGAGATACGCCCAAGTACAGCGGATCCATGAAGCTGGAAGACTGGCTGGTCGACTACTCCACCGCAGTCAACATAGCAAACGGTTACAAGCGTGTTGCCGTGAAGTACGTCCCCCTCATGCTTCAGGGCACGGCGCACACTTGGCTAAACAGACTCAAGCCCTACAGCGTCAACAGCTGGGTAGACTTCACCGAAGTCTTCATCCGCAACTTCACCAGCACTTACAAGCGGCCGCCCAAGCCACGCCAGCTCTCTTTGTGCGTCCAAGGCCCGACCAAATGCACTCGCGACTACCTGCACTACAAAAAAAGACACATCCATGACATTTTGGGCCGAACGATTTTTTTTTCTGTCATACATATGACACTTCTATGACGATAATTGTGACAAAACCTGGTATCATCATAGATGTGGTGGGCTCCTACTTCTATGACAAAAAATCATGACACAAAATGGGCTTTTCGTCCTGGGCAGGACGGAGTCGCAGCTGCATGACATTCTTTGGGCCGTCCATGACAGAAAAAACCATGGTAGAAGCGAGGGGGAGGAAAATTTCGAGGAGTTGCCGGTTACGGTGGGAGGTCGGGGGCCGAGCGATGCGTGTTTCTCTCGTACACGTACGCGCGTGTGTGCGAGGCATTGGCTCTAGCTGAACCCGAGCGAGGCGTTGGGCTCTAACTGAACCTGAGCGATTGCACTGCAGGCTACGCGTTACTGAACCCGAGTGATCGATCGATGGCTGTTAACTGAACCCGATCGAGCGATTCCTTCGCTACTGCTGCTAACTGAAGCCGATCGATTGAA
>NC_041393.1:153328969-153436321 GCF_002162155.2 Triticum dicoccoides | reverse complement strand
GTTGCCTCTAGATGAACAGGACCCCGTGGTGTGGACAGCTGGATGAACAGTAGACGGTGGAGGGGTGCCCGTGGAGGCGTGGTTGAACAGGCGTGGTGTGGAGGGCTGGATGAACAGTAGACGGTGGAGGGCTGGATGAACAGTAGACGGTGGAGGTGTGGTTGAATAGTAGCCGGTGGAGTAGCGCGCCATGGAGGCTGGATGAACAGGAGCCCGTGGAGGCTTGAGGAGGTTGACGGTAGCCCGTGGAGGCTGGAGGAGGTCGACGGTGGAGATGAACAGTATCCTGTGGAGTCCCGTTTTGCGGTACGCCACACCCCTCGCGATGAACAGGACCCCCGTTTCGACCGTAGGAGGTCTGTTCCCTCCGTTTTGTGGTACGCCACACCCCTCCCGATCAACAGGACCCCCGTTTCGACCGTAGGAGGTCCATTTCCTCCGTTTTGCAGTACGCCAGGACCCTCCCGATCAACATGATCCTGTTTCGAACATGGCCGGTCGAACACAAGGTCGTTTCCTCCGTTGTGCGGTACGCCAGGACTCGTTTCCATCGCCTGTTCCATCCAAGCCCTCCCGATGAACACGACCACGCATTCCGTTCTGACCCAGCCAGTTGGCTCCCCATGAACACGACGACGACGCTACTTCTCCGTTCCGACCTAGCTATGTACGTATGCGCGAGTAGGCCTTCGAGACCCTGCCCGTATGTACGTACATGGCCGTATTTTCTTTCTTGCACCCTCGCCGCTGTAGGTACGTGTACATGCTACGTGCGCGCCTCTACTATGACACGTGCGCGCCACTACTATGACACGTGCGTGCCTCTACATCGACCAGTATGTACGTACACGTTCGCGACCAGAATGACAACGCTAAGTACGCTTCGACCAGGTGGGTCCCGACTGTCAGGCACTTCCTTGCCTGCGAAGATGTAGCTGGTGGGTCCCAGCAGTCAGAGGGCAAATCATTTTTTTTTCCCGGACGCACTTCCTTGCATGCGAAGATGTAGCTGGTGGGTCCTAGCAATCAGGGGGGGCGAATCGTTTTTTTTGCCCGGACGCACTTCCTTGCGTGCGAAGATGTAGCTGGTGGGTCCCAACAGTCATGGGGGCGAATCGTTTGGTTTTTTTTTGCCCGGACGCACTTCCTTGCGCGCGAAGGTGTAGCTGGTGGGTCCCAGCTGTCAGGGGGAACCGTTTTTTTCGCGAAATATGGTGGCCCGTCCGGTGGGTCCCCGGTGTCAGGTGGAGGAATAATTATTTTGCGCGTAACAAGGAAGCACTTCCTTGCTGCGGCCATGGACCCAGCTGTTAGCCTCTCCACATACAATCCACGTCCGATGGAAGCCGTTCCTTGACCACGTTGACCACGCCGTGCTGAGAGCACCAGGGCGGTGGACGACGGCGAGGCCTACGAAGGGGACGACGCGGAGCCGGGGAAGACGCGGCAGTGGATGCCCACGCGTAGAGGAGTATGAGGGTTCACTGGTTCGTTGTGGTGTGAGGCTGCCGTCGCTGCAGAATAACAGGGGTGTGGGTGAGTAGAGGGATGGCCTGGCCAACGGTGGGAGTAGTAGGGAGCGGTGACGCCTCCGCCGCATCGCAGCCGGCCACGAGAGGCTGGAGCACGAGGCACGTTTGGCGCTGGTTTGGGCAGCTGGAGCAAGAAGACCAGAGGTTGAAGAAGCACTACGGCCGTTGGATAGACATCGTACGGTCACTAGAGCTAGAATCGTGCATATTGACTAAGTTGACAAAGCCCTCCGTCCCCGTCGACTTAGTAGGCCCCCAAGTCAGCCTGCCACTATACTGGGTCCCAGCTAACAGGGGGAGTATTCATTTTTTTGTTCGTAATAAGGAGGCACTTCCTTGCGTGCGAAGATATAGCTGGTGGGTCCGAGCTGTCAGAGCCGGCCGTAGGGAGGAGGGAGCAGGCAGTCCCGTCGGCGCTTGTTTGAGCGGCTGGAGCAGGAAGAGCATATTGAAGAAGCACGACGGTCGTTGGATGGCCATCCAACAGTCACTGCTTGTGCGTCAACCTTTTTTTAGGAAAGCCTCAAATCTGTGGAAAACAGCATACAACCCATCTACCATTATTTTTAATAATTTACAGCACATTTGCTAATTCTTAAGATTTTTTTGGAGCCCATATTCTTTTTTGTTAGCATTACAGCCCATATTGTGGCCATGGTTAAAAAATTATACAAAATTTTGCATATTTCGGTGCGGTCCAAATTGTTTTTAATCCCGAAATTTCGACTCACCTTCAAACTGATTTTAAAAATAAATGTATATCAATATAAAATCCAACAAATTCTCCATGCATAAAAATTAATGTAATTTAGAATCTTGAAATGAAAAAAAAGATATTTGAAACTAATTGCCGGTTTGATGTGTTTTAAAAATGTACAACCCATTTCTCATTACTGATGGGCCATTTTCTCGGCCAGCCGAATGAAAGCTCTCCTCGTCTTGAAAGATTTGCAGCCCAACAGGCCTGACAAAGTGACTTACTTGGCAAATCACAAAAAACTGGGTTGTGGCCATGAACCCAGCTGTCAGCCTCTCCACGTATAGTACTCTTCCGATGGAATGTCGTTGACCACATTGACCATGCTGCGCCGAGAGCACCAAGGCGGTGGACGACGGCGAGGCCTAGGAAGGGGATGATGTGGAGCCATGGAAGACGCGGTAGTGGATGCCCACGCGGAGAGGAGTACGAGGGTTCACTGGTTCGGCTGTGGTGTGAGGGTGCCGTCGCCGCAGGGCCTGGCTAGCGGTGGGAGTAGTAGGGGGCGATGAGGCCTCAACGGCAGCACAGCCGGCCACTGGAGGCAGGAGCAGGCGATCTCCCCGTCGCTGGTTTGGGCGGCTGGTGCAAGAAGAGCAGCGATTGAAGAAGCAGCGGGACCGTTTGATTCAAATCCAACGGTTACTGCTGCTAGAATCGTTTGTTGACTAAGTTGACAATCCCTACGTACGCGTCAATGTAGTAGGCCCACAGGTCAGCCTCCCAACCGGTGCGCCCCAGATGTCCGTGGGAGAAATCATTTTTTCGCGTAATAAGGAGGCAGTTGATTGCGTGCGGCCAGGCCAGCGGAGGGAGTAGGGTGGGCCGAGGAAGCCTACGCGGCATCACATCGGGCCACAAGAGGAGGGAGCAGGCAGTCCCGCCCGCGCTAGTTTAGGCGGCTGGAGCAGGAAGATCAGAGATTGAAGAAGCACGTCGGCCGTTGGATGGATATCCAACAATCACTACTGCTAGAATCGTGTGTTCACTGACAAAGCCTTGCGCAAACAAGTCAGCCTCGAAATCTATGGCGTGTACATCCCATTTGCTATTGTTTTTATAATCTTTACTCATTTTCTAATTCATATGGAATTTATTGCAGTCCGTTTTCCATTTTTAGAATTGCCGGCCATTTTCTGGTCAGTACCAGGGTCAAAAAATAAACTAAATATGTGGGAAATTTTGAAAATTCACAATTTTTTGCTGGGGAACGAAATATTCTTAATCCAAAAAATAATAGGCATACTAAAACAAATTTAAAAATAAATTAGTACTATGTCATGTTAAATCCAATGAAATACATATAATATATCAGTGAAGAACAAAAACCAAAAAAACTAATATCCCATTTGCTATATTTTTTTGGAATTTTCAACCCCTTTTGATATTACTTTTAACAGACATTGACCATACTCTTTGGCCAGGACGGAATGCATCCCTCCTTGTCTTGAAAGATTTGCAGCCTAGTAATTCGGAGAAAATAAATAGGCCTAGCTTGGGTATTTTTCAAAAAGAAATACTGGGCTACCTATTTGCCCAAAGAACTGGTGCATGAGCATTTAGCTTTATTTATTTATTTACTTATTTATGTTTAGGGGACCATGAGCATGTACCTGGTCCGGATTCATGTGACAGCCTCCCTTCTAGCTAATTATGGGCTTCTCTATTGGGCCTTCATCAGTGGAAAATGTGTTCCGTACGAAAAATAGTATGAGCTACGTACGGTACGGGGCACTAAAGGATCGAACCGTGCAACGACTTCCAAAACATTGTGTTTGTCGTTCTAACAACACGTTTACTCAACCAACAGACGAAATATACTACTGATTGTACATTGAAAACAGCAGCAGCAGCAACGAGGGTGGGGGTGCAACAGAAGAAGTAAGCAGGCCAGAAGAGTGAAGATGCAGCTCTCTCTTCCAAACCAAACATCAGCCATCATTACAAAAGGGCTACCAAAAAAGAACAAGTGTATGCATCAAACTAAATAAAGATCCTACTACACCAAGTGTACGCATCTAACTAACTGGCTCAGTTAGACGTTACTATTTATTAAGCTGTGGAGATTGGCTGACGGCTTGAACCAGATGGGTGCCTGAGGGGGGAAACTCCAGCGAGCAGGTCGAAGTCTGATACTTGCGACCCTCTCTCCTACTTTGGGCTGCAGAGCGTGGCAGCACATATCAGGGTATGGTGCATGCAGAGACGCATGGTACGCTGTGTACACACAGTTTTGCCTGATGAACGAAACCACGCTGCCATCATGATCCTTGCCGTCGGTTATCTCCTGGTTAATTGGATAATTCAGTCCAACAAACAGAGAGCGTGTACCAAGGCTACTTACCAGCCTCCAGTCAAAAATTCCTGAAGGCCCAGAGAAGCTGGGATCCTGCTCAAAGACCTTGCATTGACTGTGATTGTATTCTGCGAAAGAACACGTCTGGTACGTGCGAACGATCATCAATCTTTTGCTGTCGTCTGATCAAGCCAGGAACCACCTGCAACTGCCATGCCGCTTTTCTTTGAAAGGTTCTTGGATTAGGAAGGGTAGGGACACCAGGCGCCCTACAACATCATATCAAGTTGGAGTCAAATAAAAAAGGGCTCTTGATTTAGTCAATCTTAAGAACAGCATGTTATGAGCATGAATATTTTTTCAGTAAATGTTGACAGTAATATAAGCAAGCCATCATGATATCATAGGAAAGTAACATAGTGTTGTAACAACCATTTGTAGCGATGACTGGAGTAGGCCAGCAATACGTCCAGCCATAGATGGAGTCGACAGCGTAAATGAAGCCCTTGTGTTCAATGTCATCAGAGAACCATGGAGGATGTATGATCCTGCGATGGACGTGCAGATTTATCCACTTACCGCAGTGACTTGTCAGATAGGCGAGACCGCGGTTGAAGAACGCAATTAGCCTGAAATCTTTATAATTCACGGATCTTGTTGGCACTTGGCAGATTACAACCTTGAGCAAATCAAACTTGGTATCATGTTGGCTACTGTAAGATTCCGAGTATTTTGGGCCGCGGTGCCAAAGGAGTGCAGTCTTAATCGAAGGAAGGGGGATCAATCGCCGGGTGTAGACCTCCACGAGCATCCAGCTGCCGCGACCGTCGATGAGCACCATCCAAGACGTGTTCATGCCGACCCAGTACATACCGTTAATGTAGCTGAGGCTGACGGGGATCGGATCACAGTGAAGGGGGTTGATCCTCGCCACCTTACGATCGTTATGCTACGTGACACGCCATTTCTGAAGATCAGGCGGCATCAGCAAGCAAGGAGCTGGCTTAAAAAGCTCCGGCCTGAGGGCTTTGAGTAAACAGTATAGCCCCGACGAGCACGCGGCGAGCGGCATGGTACTGAGATTGTCTACACACGAAACAATGAGATTGATTACCTCTGTGGGGAGCAAATTCCAGCCACTCTTTCGGCAGACGCTGCTCGGTTCTGCCATTGTTAGTGCTTGGGTTTCGGATGAGGGGGGAGGCGCCTTAGCGGCGATGGAAACTTGGACGAGATTATGTGCGGACAAAGATGGAGAAGAGAATATGTGCTGCAGGATGTGGACATGTGATGTTGACTACAGCATGTCGCTTGACTTACGAGACACATACCAGCAGCGTAGGGTCATATCGATGCCACACAACTTGCTTGAGTGATCACAGTACTGGTACTCCCTACAGTACCTACTACAGTACTATGCCCTAGCTTGCTAGAGTAGAGTAGTAGAGTAGGACTCTGCTCTACTACTAGCACCGAAGGAGTAGTATATTCTAATCTAAAATAGTTACAAACTTCAATGCCCGATCGTGGAATGACTACGAACCGTGCTCCAAGACCATGTCTATGTGGTGTTTGGACTTACATGCAAAAAAATAGCAAGATGACCGTGCATTGCATGGCACACCATCATCACCAACTCGGTTTTTTCTCTACTCCTACTCCTATAAAAGACTCAGTTGGTGATGATGGATGCGAGGAGGTGTGTTCAGCCGGGCGTGCAGTGGACGGCGCATCACTATTCGATTTGTTATAAAAAAGAGTAGTAGAGATAGAGACATAGGGAGGAGCACGAGGTTGTGGGAGATAAGGATGAACGAGGCAAGGCCTTATCTATAAATGTGGAGAGAGGTGCGGGTATCTTTTGTAAATTTGTCATAGTTGGCTTTCTATCCGTCAGATATTAGATCGGACGGTCTATATTACAAGATGGCAGGCATACCATCATCACCAACTCGGTTTTCTATAAGAGTAGATATATATAGATATAGATAGATAGAGACTAGGGAGTACTAGTAAGGACACCATCTACTGCTTTGTGTGCTACTCCCATGCTCCATTTGGCGGCCGCAACGTCCCCTACAGCCACTCCCTCCTGCGCTCCATTCGGCGGGCGCTGTTGAAATCTGGTGAGCGCACTCTCGCGACTGCTAGCAGCCACGACTTCACCGACGACGACTTCTTCCCCGACCTCGGCAACCTCTTCCTCAACGACATGGGTGACAACCTCAACGCCAACGGTGCTGCTCCCATTGCACCGTATGTGTTTCTGTCCTTCCTGTTCGAAATCGTGGTAGAATTCATGATTCTACTCTGTATCCTACTACTATGCTAGTCCACATGATTAGTTTCATCTCTGTTATAGCCATCATGATTTATTTTGTGCTTATTCGGATTAAATCTCGTAGTAACTTGCTCATATATTCAACTGGCGCAACGTCCCCTATAGCCACTCCCGTTTCATGGACAGCCTGGTCAATGCCTCCAAGGAGCCCTTCGTCAACTGCTATTACTGCCCGATGCCGTTTTGTGGCTCGCCGACGGACATGGTGCATCACCTCACGGATGCGTGCAGCGGTCACTACTGGCCCTTGGCGGAGAACATCAAGTACGACACGTGCTACCGGTTCACCATGCCGGAGTCGCTAGAGGATCATCGCCGCCTGCTAGTCTCGGAGGAGGACGGCAGCGTCTTCCTCTTGATCGTGGGCACCGGCGAGGCCCACGCAGGCCGCCGCCCTGTCTCTGTAATGTGCGTCAGGGGCGTGGCCGCTGACGCTGACACTAACACGAGGCAAATGTACGGGTGTGTGGTCAATGTTACTACCCCTCCGGGTCGCGTGGGCGGTGACACCGGCCTCATCGGATGGACTTGGACTCTGAGGAGCTGGGACTATCCCGGCAATGTGGACTTGGAAAACCCATGGCATCCTTTACCCGCCGACGCGGTGCACGGGTACTCCAAGGAGGTTCACCTGGATATACGCATTATCAAGTGCACTTAGAAAACATGTAGTGTGTGTGTGGGCGCTTATGGCCCGTGTCTTTGCCGTTTTTGATTCTGTAAGCTTGTCGTTAAACTTGAGTGGCTTTCGCCGCAGTCCTTCCTTTGAACTTCTCCTCTCAGTGAGCTGATGTAAGACACTTTGGGTTTCATTTGATAATGGAACCGGGGAGGAGCCTCCCTGTTCTTCTAAAAAAATACGCATTATCAAGTTAAATGTTGATCATTAGTCTTCCCTCAATGTAATCCGCTGTCTAAGCATGTGGAGACTTCCATGCAGGATCTTTCTCTATTGGAGTATCGCACATGAATAAAAGTGTATTCGTTTATGGTTTAGTCTAGAATCTTCCATGTATGAATTTTTACTATATTACTGGTGAAAGACTTACGATGAACCATTTCTTGCATCTCCTTTGCCCCCTTGCAAGTCATCCTGATTTAATCCCTCCATCTAGGTGTATAAGTGCATGGTTAATATTACTTAATAGTATAGCTAACTATTGACTATAAGAAAGTGCCATGTCATCTGTAGCCAACATGTATAACAATCGATACTCAAAAACTAATTCTTAAAGATCATTTCTTGCAAAGCACAATAAGTGTTATTTCTTCACAAGTTTTTGATGCGGGTTGAACAGTTGAACGCTTTTGTTTGCAAAAGATACCTTTTTATCTATTTCACCCGGATGTTTGTGAGCTCTAGAGATGAGAAAATATCCGAAGAAACCTATCGACACCCGTTACACATGAGATGACCCCCACATCCTTTGTCAAAATAAACAACTCCCTGATCAATGCATTTCACTCTTTGGTGCAACGCACGGGCACCTTACTACTATAGATTAGTACAACCAAAAATTAAACTAACATTATATATAGTACGATAAATACTGATGCATGTCACCTAAAATTATATCATTCAAAACTATGTTCAAATACGAATCCAATGATATAGTTTTTGTTGACATGCACTAACATTTTGTTAGTTAAATCTTCAGTCAAATTCAATGGGGGACTAATAAACCACGACCGATGTAGTACAAGTGTAGAGGGCGGCGCTGCACGGGAGTCTCACCTCTCACCCCGCTCGTGGCGCGGCAGTAAAGCCGTCATATCACAAAACCCAACCACTCCCAGTAATAAGTGGCCTAGTAAAATAAACGGACAAGCAACCATCACATCCCTCCGTCTTTTTTGCATTTCATCTCTCTGCATTTACTTTCTCTGGTTCATCTCCCACACTCGATCCCTAGCTACTACTCCTAGGGCCAGTTCTTTTGGCGGCTTCCCCATCTTTTCCCACAAGACTAGTCACAGTGGAGAGTAACAATAAGTCGCCTCACTCATTTATTTGGGCTTCTAAACTACTACTCCGTCCTGGTTTATTCCTCACCATTGTAATTTGTGCTAAATTTTGACCAAAGATTTAACCGATAAAATGTTACTCAAAACACTTAGGCGCGGTGCATCTAGTTGTATAAGTCATCTTACGAAAACCAAATAATCCCAAAACACTTAGGCGTGGTGCATTAACTTCTACCTCGTTTTGTGTTTCTTGACATATCAACCAATAAGAGATAAAGAGTGTGCATGCTTTTAATGACTTGAGATATCAAACATGACATGCAGTGGTTAGTTCATTGCATGCAATACTATTAGTTAGCAAATAAACATTAATGTTTCTCGTTTTCTCCTCCTCCTTGGTCACGGTGCACAGCCTAAGATGACTTACTCACCTAGACGGATGGAGTAGTGCATGTGACATGCACTAACATTTCATTAGTTAAATTTATGATCAAAATTTGACACAGATTACAATGGGGACCAATAAACCAGGACGGAGGTAGTAGTTATGGGATTACTAATCTAGAAGCCTAAAAGAATTGGCCCCTGGTACTCCTACTAGCAGTAGTACTCAAGTTGGAATTCCAATTGCACGACACAACTTGTTAGGCAAAAAATTCGATACAGGGTGTACGAAGCGGTTTGGGAATTTGCATGCCTTTCCAACCAGTGAGATACTCCGTACAAAGTACGATAGAGAAATAACCATAGAGAAGGATGCTAAAAGTAAACAATCAAACGAGCATTTTTGCATTTGTTTTGCATTGAATCGTTTCACAAGCTTGACTAGTGCTGTTTTTCTACTTTTACAAAAACCACATCGTAATGTTAAAATGTGCATTTGCACGTATATAAGTAATAGTAGTACTCCCTCCGTCTAGGTGTACAAGTCTTCCCTCCTTCTTGGTCACCATGCACAACCAAAGATGACTTATTGACCTGGACGAAGGGAGTAGCACAGTCTGCAAGCATATATCGAGAGAGACGTGTAGTCCGATAGTATATAGTAAAGTTTGTGCTATATGCACGTACTTGCAAAATGCGTAATAATACACAACGTTTCCAAACTTTCACTTTTACATACTTAATTAAGGACACTATAAATTCCTGAACATTCCGGATTTATCATTTGCGTCCCAAAACTAATGAGATCGCCTTATGAAACAAAAATTATACTCCTCCTAAAAGCCACAGCGCTCGCAGGAGCGCTTGCGGCGCGCCACGAGTGCCCTGGTGCGCGGCCGTTTCCTAGCGCGCCGACACAATGCCTCTTCCTCATCCTCGCAACTCGCGAGGTGTTGATTGGCAGCTTGCCGGCGGGCGAGCGCGATCTCACCGGTGTGGTGATCCTGCGCCAACAGGTACTCCTCCTGGCTGGAAGCGTGCACCCGGTCCACATACCGCCAAGAGTAGATGAGGCGCTTGGGCCCGACTGCACTCAGGGCATCGGCACGGGCGTCCTCCGCCACCCTCACGGCCCTCGCACGAGCCTTCTGCCAAAGAACCAATTGCCTGACTCTCTCGGACGCGACATAGATCTCCCAGAAAGCTTGTTGCGTGGTGCGCTTCTCTTCCTCGGCCTTCTTCTCCGCCTCTATTTTGTCTTGCTCTGTTGGAGGCAAAGCCTCCCACAAGGCAACATCCATTTCGTTCCAAAGCTCCTCAAGGCTGGGGGGCTCGGCGGGCGGCGCGGCGTTCTCCTCGTAGCGGGGAGACGACGCGTCCTCCGACGTGCGTGCTGGCGAGATAGGGAACACCGACGCGTCCACCTCGACGCGTCGCGGCGAGGAGCGGAACACCGACGTGTCCTCCTCGACTAGTGGCGGCGAGGAATGGAACGGCGACGCGTCGCATCGCGGCGAGGAGCAGAACACCGATGCGTCCTCCTTGACTAGTGGCGGCGAGGAACGGAACGGCGACGCGTCCTCCTCGACTAGTGGCGGCGAGGAACAGAACGGCGGCGCGTGACCGCCCGTGCGGTGCAGCGAGGGGCTCCTAGGGCTTGGGAGGGGCGATGCAATGGTGGTCAACGTGAGAGGGAGGGGGAGGAGATAGCGATGAACGTGAACTTGAGGGGGAGGAGATAGCGATGTCGTGGGAGGCGCAGTATTTATAGCGAGCAATGGCACACCTACGTAAGATATGGACTGAGCTGCACTGACTTAACTGCAGGTCCAGTTACATCACTGACATGTTGGCCAGTACCCTGCTGGGCCCATATGTCAGTGACCCAATGCACCTGAAGTTAAGTAAAAGCTACATGGGCATATTTGTTGGAGTAAATTACGGGGGAGCGAAGGGGTGGAAATATTGCTGGTCACAATGGATTGGACGAGCACGGGGGCAGGAGAGTCATGCATGCAGATTTTTTCACACGGGGTGGAGTGGTGGGACCGCCGGAGGGAGAAGGAGAGTTTGGCAGGCATATTGTTTCCACACATGGAGAGGAAAAGATTTGGAGACGACCGGGCTTCCTGCAGGTATGGGGAACGGTGCATAATAAGTCATCTTGCATGTCGGGCTAGGTATAGTCTCAAGTCATTAAAAACATACACGCCCCACACGTGTTCATATTTCAAGGTGCACTAAATTATTGCATGCGATGATTAAGGCTGGCCATAATGGTGGTATCTTAGCTGGTATCATGCACACGGGAATAGCAAACATGCTGATGTGGCAAAGAATTAAAGAAGAGAGGGGGTTAGAGTAACTAGTGTTCATGCATGCATTGGTAAACACAATTTTTTTGTGAAGAACGACAGCATTAGTTGAGTACTTTTGCAGACTTCAAAAACAATTCCAACGCCTCTACTATCTTGCTAAGAGTAGGTGAAATTTTTGAGTCGAGCCCTTTAAACTAGAAGGGAGGTAGTGGTACTCTAATAGCTAGGTGTGTAAGTCATCTTACGAAAACCAAATAATACCAAAACACGCAGGCGTGGTGCATTAACTTCTACCTTGTTTCTTGTTTCTTGATATATCAACCAATAAGAGATGAGGGTGTGCATGCTTTTAATGATGTGAGACTATCAAACATGACATGCAGTGGTTAGTTCATTGCATGCAATACTATTTAATTAGCAAATAAACATTAATGTCTCTTGTTTTCCCCTCCTCCTTGGTCACGGTGCACAGCCTAAGATGACTTACTCACCTAGACGGAGGGAGTATCAACATTCACAATGTCAAATCAATATTTTTACACTCATTATAAAACGTAGTTCTTATAAACATTATAATCAGTATTGTAGATATTGATATTTTTAGTATAAATTTGGTCGTGGGGTTTCATTGATGCCTGTCAAAGCGTGGAAGAAGCGGAGCTTAGGGCTTGCATTGCCGGTCTCTACATAGGTATTTCTCTTCATAATCCTGTAATTTTATAGACTGATTACGCTTTTGTGGTAGCATCTCTTGCATCGGGGGACTATGACACATCTGCTATGCGTGACCTGAAGATGAAAGCGTTGAGCATCTCGAAGTTGATCAACAATCTTCAATTGTCAAAGATTAGCCGTTCGGCCAATAAGGTGGCACACTTAATCGCTAAGTATAGCTTTGACAATAGATTAGATGGTATTCTTGTAAATAACGTACCGCCCTGTGTGGTGAATATTATATCGAACGAGTGTACTGGTGTGGCTGGTTAATTAATATAAGGTGGTGTTAAAAAAGTATAAATTTGGTCAAACACTTTGCAAACGGTTGACGGGACTAAAAAGGACCAGAGGGAGTATCATGCATGCGGAGTAGGCAAAAAATGCTCATTTATAGCCGGTCGAAGTCTCAAAGGGCGCAACCGCACGAGGGAGGCAAAGGTCGTGGGAGGCGTGACGGTTGACGGAATTAAGTGAAGTTACATCCACGCGCCGGCATGGCGTACGAACAGGCATAAGCTATACCGTCAGGCCTACGATATGGGTCTAGTAGACATGACATCTAGTGGGTCCCACATAGTTCTCGAGAACTCTTTGGGGGCTTGCAGCCGTTTATCCACCGGGCAAGCCAGCAACCCCACGCCATTCGCACGCCCTACTCATCCCCGTCTTCTACCTCACAACAGTTTGCTCCCAGTCATCCCGTCCTTTGACATTAGTTCGCTCCCAGTTTTTGCGGGGTACAACAGTTCAACTTCTCCTAACCCTCCTCCAAAATCCATGGCCTCCCAAATCTCCATGGTCGCCACTGAGTACCAGGTTAGAGCCATCACCGACGATCAGTTCATCGTCATCTACACACATGGATCCGCGACGGTGAAAGCATGGCTTGCTCGCTTCCTACGCATGTTCAACAGTTCAACGGATGAGTGGGTCGCTGGGCTAGATGTTGAGTACACCACAGTCCTGGGACGAGAAAAGGATCTAAAGGAGGAAGAGAGGAAGAAGCCCGTCGTGATCCAGGTTTGCGTACATAACGTTTTCTTGATCTACCACATATGCCATGCCGACGTTGAATGCTAGGATTTTAAGAACTTCCTCAAGGACAAAAGAGTGAAATTCGTTACTGTAGGCTTTAAGAACGACAGGGATGTCCTGCGTTGGATAGCTCTCGTTGTAGGCCAGCCCTTCGATCTCCAGAAGGCTAGCCTGGTGTCCTCCTCTCAACCTTCAATACTGACCCTGGCAGCAGCTGAGGGAGTCCTGGATTAGGGGGTATCCGGACAGCTGGACTATATACATCGTCCGGACTATTGAAGCGTGAAGATACAAGACTCAAGACTTCGGCCCGTGTCCGGATGGGACTCTCCTTTGCGTGGAAGGCAAGCTTGGCGATCCGGATATTGTGTTTCCTTTCTTGTAACTGACTCCATGTAAACCCTAGCCCTCTCCCGTGTCTATATAAACTGGAGAGGTTGGTCCTTAGAAGGCCGATCACAATTACAATCATACCATCATAGGCTATCTCTTAGGGTTTAGCCTCTACGATCTCGTGGTAGATCTACATTTGTACTACCCATATCATCAATATTAATCAAGCAGGAAGTAGGGTATTACCTCCATCGAGAGGGCCCGAACCTGGGTAAACATCTGTGTCCCTTGCTTCCTGTTACCATCAGCCTTGACGCACAGATCGAGACCCCCTACCTGAGATCCGCCGGTTTTGACACCGACATTGGTGCTTTCATTGTGAGTTCCTCTGCGTCGTTGCTACAGAGTTTGATGGCGCCTCCAATCATCAACGGCATGATCCAGGGTGAGACTTTTCTCCCTGGACAGATCTTTGTGTTCGGTGGCTTTGCGCTACGGGCCAATTCGCTTGGCCATCTGGAGCAGATCGACAGCTATGCCCCCGGCCACCAGGTCAGGTTCGGAAACTTGAACTACACGGCGGATATTCGCAGAGACTTGATCTTCGACGGATTCGGGCCTGCGCCAGGAGCGCCGAACAGTCACGACAAGCACAGCTTAGACCTGCTGTCAGACGATGCTCGGGATATCACCCCGGCAAAAGCCTCGGATCTAAATCCGGGGCAGGTTGTGTTGCCCAGGGACGGAGGGCTGGACCCCACCCCGCAGGTCGTACCCTCATCGGCGATGGAGCCGAACACAGGCATCACTTATGAGGAAGCCGGTGACTCCGGACCCCCGGACTCTCACCCCATTGTTGGTTCCAGTCCGCAGACCCTTCAGCTAGCTGAGCCAGACTGGGCTCCGGTAATGGAGTTTACCACTGAGGACATATTTCAGCACTCGCCCTTTGTCGATATGCTGAACTCATTGAAGTCTCTCTCTTTGTCAGGAGGCTCCCGGCCGAACTATGTCCGGCTCGAGTGGGAGGCAGGCGACGAAGGAATTCGCTGCCCATCCACCACCCACTCCATAGCCATGATCGATGATTTAACTGACGTGCTTGACTTCGACTCCGAAGACATCAACGGTATGGACGACGATGCACAAGAAGTACAGGAGCCACCACTCATAGGGCGGTGGACGACCACCTCTTCATACGATATATATATATGGTGGACACTCCGAAGGAAACTAACGTCGACGAGGCAATGGAGGATAACCCCTCAGGAAGAAAAGCAAAGCATGTGCATCGTCGGCGCCGCTCCAAGCCCCGCCACAGCAATACCGGCCCCAGAGACGAAAGTAATCCGGATGGCACCAAAGAAGAATATACCCTGACCAGCCCGCCTTTGAGCAGGCCAAACAGGAAGATGAGCAGGTCAGCCCAGAAGAACAGGCGACGGATGGATACCCGGAGGAGGACAATTACATGCGCCCCTCCGAAGACGAGATTAGCCTCGGCGACGACGAGTTCGGCGTGCCTGAGGATCCCGTGGAGCAGGAGGGTTTCAGGCATAGGCTTATAGCCACTTCGAGGAGCCTGAAGAAGAAGCAGCAGAAACTCCAAGCTGATCAAGACCTGCTCACAAATAGATGGACTGAAGTCCTGGCAGCCGAGGAATACGGACTCGAGCGCCAAACGGCTGACCGGCCACCCCGTGGCTGGGATAAAACGGGATATTAGCCTGAATACCAGCACGCACCCCCAAGCCGATACACTATAGTCCAGGGCAACAGGCAGGACCTGCAAGATATTCTGGAAAACAAAGCAGGACAGCCAAGATCGATCTACGGATCACGGGGGCGCGCCCCAACGCGCGACGATGATCGTCGCGCCGGATACATCATCAACAAGTTCGGTCGGGCCGAACACAGCAACCCAGACCAATTCGAGCTGCGTAGCCACATAGCCCGGCACAGAGGCGCTGCACACCCCCTCTGCTTCACTGACGAAGTGATGGATCATGAATTCCCAAAAGGGTTCAAACCCATAAACATCGAATCATACGATGGCACAACAGACCCCGCAGTATGGATCGAAGATTTCCTTCTCCACATTCACATGGCCCGCGGAGATGATATACATGCCATCAAGTATCTACCCCTTAAGCTAAGGGCCAGCCCGGCATTGGCTAAACAGCCTGCCAGCAAATTCCATTGGTAGTTGGGAAAACCTGGAAGACGCATTTCTCGACAACTTCCAGGGCACATATGTGCGACCACCGAACGCTGAGGACCTGAGCCATATTACTCAAGAGCCCGGAGAGTCAGCCAGGAAATTCTGGACTCGGTTCCTAACCAAAAAGAACCAAATAGTCGACTGTCCGGACGCCGAAGCCCTGGCGGCTTTTAAGCATAATATCCGAGACGAGTGGCTTGCTCGACACCTCGGCCAGGAAAAACCCAAGTCCATGGCAGCTCTCACAACACTAATGACCCGCTTTTGTGCGGGCGAGGATAGCTGGCTGGCTCGCAGTGGCACTACGCCACATTCCGGCACTTCGGACGACCGCGATACTAACGGCAAGCCACGGCGCAACAGACATAAGAGACGGAACAATGGTGACAGCTCTGAAGACACGGTAGACAACGCCGGATTCAGTGGATCTAAGTACGGTCAGCAGAAAAAGCCGTTCAAAAGAAATAATCAAGGACCGTCCAGTCTAGACCGCATACTGGAGCGCTTGTGCCAAATTCATGGCACACCTGACAAACCAGCCAACCACACCAATAGGGACTGTTGGGTGTTCAAATAGGCCGGCAAAATAAACGCCGAAAACAAGGATAAGGGGCTGCACAGCGACGATGACGAAGAGCCCCGGCGTCCGAACACGGGGGGACAAAAGAAATTTCTCCCCAGGTGAAAACCGTTAACATGATCTACGCCACTCACATCCCCAAGCGGGAACAGAAGCGGGCGCTACGGGACGTCTATGCGATGGAGCCAGTCGCCCCCAAACTCAACCCATGGTCAGCTTGTCCGATCACCTTTGATCATAGGGATCATCCTACTAGCATCCGTCACGGCGGCTCACCCGCAATGGCCTTAGATCCAATCATCGACGGATTCCACCTCACGCGAGTCCTTATGGACGGTGGCAGCAGCCTGAACCTGCTTTATCAGGACATAATGCGCAAAATGGGCATTGATCCTTCAAGGATCAAGCCCACCAAAACCACCTTTAAAGGTGTAATTCCTGGAGTAGAGGCCCGCTGTACGGGCTCTAAAACACTGGAAGTGGTCTTCGGATCCCCGGACAACTTCCGGAGCAAAGAGTTAATCTTCGACATCGTCCCTTTCCGTAGTGGTTACCCCGCACTGCTCGGACGAACCGCATTCGCTAGATTCAATGCAGTACCACATTATGCACACCTCAAGCTCAAGATGCTAGGACCGCGCGGGGTCATCACTATCAATGGAAATATAGATCGCTCCCTTCGAACAGAAGAGCATACGGCAGCCCTGATGGCAGAAGTACAATGCGGCCTACTCCGACAAACCAATCCAGCGACAACTTCGAGCACCGTCAAGCGAGTCCGGAGCACCCTGCAACAGGATCATCGGGAACGCCAAGAGCGTGATTAGCAGTCCGGCCTCTGTTCAAGCCCCTTCAAAGCAGCATTCTTGCCACGCGTACACAATTACGCACTCAAGATACTATGGACGTAGGCGGAGGCGCATCAACGACTCAGTCAATAGTGCGGGTAACCGCCAAATACCTTCATACTATTTCCCTCTTACCTTTCAGGACACCGCGTTAGTGCAGCATCCTCAGAAGAGCCGTATTGCCGGACTTATATGGGAGAGACATCCAAGGAGGCAACAAACGTTGTGCATGGAAGGAAATACCCAGGTGGAATCTATTTATGATCATTATACCTGCTTTATCTATCTGTACATAGCCTGCCCCTGGATAGGACATGTCAAATAGTCCTATTTTATCTCCGCTTAATGCATCCATTGCAAACATACGCTTAAACGTAATTTTCGTCAATGGGAGATTATATATAGCGTCAGCTTATTATTCTTATTTGAGCATTTTTTTCTCTTATAAATGTTTATTTAATATTGCATCCGTACACCTTGATACGGTCAGTTTGCCAGGGGCTTCTCATGGTGCCCCGTAATATGGCAAATAAAGTCCGAACACTTTCAACAGTGCGGCACCCCGAACTTATAGCACCATATGCATCAGCTCCGAATCATGTCTTGGGTCTACAGTTGGGATAGCCCGGCTCCCTTGTTTTGGTGCCTTACATTCCGTTATATCGTCTAAGGTAGCGCAGGGAGAACTACTGCGATTGTGTCCTGGATCTTCCGGACGAGCACCTCAGTAGAGAAAGCCGAAAACTGACCGGCATGATGTGGCGAGAGCTGGTCGCTATTCGAGAGGTCTTAAAATCCTTAAAGATTTTCCGCTTTAGGCAATAAATCGGCTTCGTCCGATCTAGGCGTGTATAGCGTCCCAATTCGGCCTTCCGGATTCTAGGGGCTTTGCGGAAATTTAAAATTGTAGACTTCTATGGCTAAGTGAAAGTTATAAAGCCGCATAGTCCGATTGCCTTGTTCGCTGCGCCGGACATCTCCTTAAGGGACCAAACATTTGGATAAAGAGTGTCCAGGTTTTCCACGAACACCCTAGTACTAGTTACGTGGGGGAGGAAGCCGATGACTGGCCTACTTTCAGAATTTTATAAACAGCCGCACAGAAGGTAATATTTTAAATAACAAAAGCGCTACATAGCGCAAGCAACTTTGTCTTTAATTTACAAACATGACAGAAGTGAATTCCTTCTAAAATGGCGTCCTTGGTACACTCATCGGCGACAAGACGAGCACCCTTCATAACACCATCATAGTACATCTCGGGATGGCGATGCGCCTTGCCCTCCGGTGCCCCGTCCTTGACCAGCTTCTCTGCATCCAGCTTGCCCCAATGCACCTTGACACGGGGAAAGGCCCGGCGGGCACCCTCCATGCAAATGGATCGCTTGATCACTTCAAGCCGCGGGCAGGCATCCACCATCCGCTTGATCAGGCCAAAGTAGCTACTGGGCAGGTGCTCACTAGGCCACATCCGGACTATGAAGCCTTTCATAGCCAGTTCGGCCGCCCTGTGGAGTTCGACCAACTGCTTCAGTTGGTCGCTCAGAGGCATCGGATGTTCGGCCCTAGCATACTGGGACCAGAACAGCTTCTCCGTTGAGATCCCCTCCTGGGCATGGTAGAACTCCGCAACGTCTGATACGCTGCATGGCAGATCTGCAAATGCCCCTGGAGAGCTCCGAATTCGAGTAAGTAAAAGAAACGCCTCCTCCACATGTTTGCTTTGCATAAAGAACTTCTTACCCGCTGCTATCTTTTTGGCCTCTTGGATCTCTTGCTGTGCTTTCTCAGCTTCGGCCTTGGCGTGTTTCAAATTCACAAGGGCCTTCTCAAGCTCGGCCTGTTTCACCTTCAGATCATGCTACACGGACTTGCACTTCTTGCCGAGGCCCCGGAGCTCTTGTTGTACCTTGCCCACTCTAGCACTTTGCTTTTCGCGCTCGTTGCATTCCAAGGTCGCTTTGTCTTCGGCCTCGGATAGCGCTTTCTTCAGGGACGCCACTTCGGTGGTGGCCCCTGTTACACAGTCACGATGCTTTGGCGTTATACTGGCCAAATTTTTCCTATCTTTAAACACATAAGAGCGGGGAATCGCTTACCTTTACTTTCCTCGAGCTACCTCCTTGTGAGGCCGAGCTCCCCTTGTGCCTACTCCAGGATCCGCTTTAGTTCGGCAACCTCGGCAGTGTGGGCAGCAGCAGCAAGCAGCACAGCCTTCTTATTCACACGAATACTTATTATTAGGCTCCTGCGGATTATAATTGACCCTATGCTTGGCTTTTTTTTCGAACACCAAACAAAGTATTAGGGGCTACTACCTATCGGGTGGTAATTTTACACATATTTCTTACTTACCTCAAAGCCTGTCAAGAGGCTGGTGCAAGCTTCGGTTAGTCCATTCTTGGTGGATGAAACCTTCCGAATCACCAAACTCATAAGAGTACGGTGCTCTTCGTCCATGGAAGCACCGCGAAGCGCTTCCAACAAACAATCCGATGCCTCGGGTGCAACGGAAGTCCTTGATGCAGACGGCTCTCCCTCCCTAACGAGGGGCTGTCCGCCTGAGTTCGGAACCATTGAAGGTTCCGGGACAGTGTTCGGCTGAGAGCCCGGCCTACCGTGTCTCTCATCAACATGATCCGCGGGGATCTTGAACCCCACGTGTCCGACATCTGGGACCCCGCCTCGGGGCATCTCCAGAGTCACCTCCCCCCGCTCTGGGAGCCTCCGGGACAACACCTCCATATCATCCGCGGGTTGAGGAGTAGTGGATGTCCGAAGTGAATTCATCTCCGAATCGCTCAGGGACCCGGAGGAAGATACCTCGGGGCGATTCCTGGCCGGACTGCACATATGTTCGGCGTTAAACAAAAGCTATAGAGTGAAGTTATGATGGAATGCAGACACTTACGATCGCACTGGGGGCTTCCCCCTCGGCAACCACCCCTCCTCGCTGAGAGCGGCCGTGGCGGAGTAGTCCGGAAGGGACACCTTCCCCTTCTTGGACGCCCCAGCCTCCCCTTCCGGGGCGGTTTTCCTCTTCTTCTCCCCCAGTGTGGGGAGGTAGAATCTCTTCCTGATTCGCCCCGCCTCCGCGGGAGGAATCTGTCTCGTCGTCATCAGACGACAGGGGTATGACGGACTTACGACGAGGGCCTTTTTCGGCCCCCTGGTCCGCCTCCCCGGGCCTCTCATCCTTTCCGGATGGGGCGTCTTATTCTTCCTCTTCCTCCTCCCCATCGTGGGAGGAGTGTGCCTCGTCGTCTTCGGACGGGGATTCTGGCATAATCTTATGCCGGGGACCCTTTCGGGTCCCCGGGGCCTTCTTTTCGGCCTTTTTCTCCGGCACCTTGTACGGTGCCGGGACCATCATCTCCGTCAGGAGAACATTAGCTGGGCCTTCTGGCAACGGAGCCGAATAGTAAACCTGCTCCACTATCTCCACATAATCTTGAACAAATGTGCATGACTACTTAAGGCACTCCCATGAATATATGGGGAAGAACCGAATCCGGTGGTAGTCTGAGAACTCACCTGACTAGGAGCCCGCGTGGCGTGAAGCCCGCGGTCCTCGGATGTGGGAGGAGGTACGTCGGAAGCCTTGAACAACACCTTCCATGCGCCTTTGTGCGTCATGTCGTAGAGCTTCCGGAGCGTCTGGTGTTCGGCCGGGACGAACTCCCACAGATTGAATGCCCGCCTTTGGCATGGCAGAATCCGGCGAACAAGCATGACCTAGATCACATTGACAAGCTTGATGTTCTTGTCCTTCATGCTCTTGATGCAGGTCTGGAGTCCGGTTAGCTCCGTAGATTCGCCCCAGGACAGGCCCTTCCTTTCCCAGGAGGTGAGCCGCATGGGGGCTCCAGATCTGAATTCGGGGGCCGCCGCCCAGTTGGCGCCGCGCGGCTCGGTGATGTAGAACCAACTCGATTGCCATCCTTTTACGATCTCCGCAAAGGAGCCGTCCAGCCAGGTGACATTAGGCATCTTGCCCACCATTGCTCCCCCGCACTCTGCTTGCTGGCCGCTTACAATCTTTGGCTTCACACAGAAGGTTTGCAGCCATAGGCCGAAATGAGGCCGGATGCGGAGGAAGGCCTCGCACACGACGATGAACGCCGAGATGTTGAGGACGAAGTTCGGGGCTAGATTGTGGAAATCTAACCCGTAGTAGAACTTGAGCCCGCGGACGAAGGGATGGAGTGGAAATCCCAGTCCACGGACGAAGTGGGCGACGAATACGACCCTCTCATGGGTCCTGGGGTCGGAATGACCTGCCAGGCATCCGGTAGTCGGTGCGCTAGGTCCGCGGCCAAGTATCCGGCCGCTCGAAGATTTGTGATGTGCTTCTCCTTGACGGTGGAAGCCACCCACTTGCCTCCTACTCCGGACATGTTTAGCTGTGCGGAGGAGACTCGGGCTTGGGCGTTGGAGCTCGAGGGGGCAAGAGTGGGCAAAGGAGGAGAAAGGCGTGGGTAAAAATGAGGAAATCTTATCCCTTTATAGAGGCGCTGAAAACGGTGCGCCTCCCCAGTTGCCCGTTGGGAATTGCTTGCTTCCCAAGCGCCACGATTGATGGTGTGGCGGGATTACCCATACCCGTATTGATGAGAATCCCATGATAAGGGGACACGATCTCTGCTTTGACAAGACTTGTCAAAGAAACTGCCTCGCAATATGCGCTGTAGCTGGTTGTGGGAAAACGGTTCGAATAATGATCCGACCGTAATAAACATGTCACGTCATCAGAAAAAGTTGTCAGCAGATTGCGTTTGTGAAATATCATTCTCTCTACAGCGGTGTGTAAAGATCATTTTGTGGATCCGGACACGATTCAAGTGTTCGATAATTACTTTGGAGTATTCGGAGAAGGAACCCGCCTTGCAATGCCGAAGACAATACTGCGCGCCAGACTCATCGTCCTAGAAGCCTGGTTCAGGGGCTACTGAGGGAGTCCTGGATTAGGGGGTATCCGGACAGCCAGACTATATACATCGTCCAGACTATTGAAGCGTGAAGATACAAGACTCAAGATTTCGGCCCGTGTCCGGATGGGACTCTCCTTTGCGTGGAAGGCAAGCTTTGCGATCCGGATATTGTGTTTCCTTTCTTGTAACCGACTCCATGTAAACCCTAGCCCTCTCCATGTCTATATAAACCGGAGAGGTTGGTCCTTAGAAGGCCGATCACAATTACAATCATACCATCATAGGCTAGCTCTTAGGGTTTAGCCTCTACGATCTCGTGGTAGATCTACTCTTGTACTACCCATATCATCAATATTGATCAAGCAGGAACTAGGGTTTTACCTCCATCGAGAGGGCCCGAACTTGGGTAAACATCTGTGTCCCTTGCTTCCTGTTACCATCAGCCTTGACGCACGGATTGGGACCCCCTACCCGAGTTCCGCCTGTTTTGACACCGACAGCAGCCATGATTGCTCCTTCGTACGCTAAACTGAAGAAACCTCATCACGAGTTTCATCATGCATGGGAGTCGAACACATTAGATGAAGATCACAACCTATACGCAGCAATGGATGCCTACCTTTGTTTAAATATCTACAAGGGTTGGATGAAGAAGTAGAGCCCCGTGTCCGGTTCAAGCAAAGAAGTGTCGGCGAAGAGGAAGAGGAAGAGGAAGAGGGACGAGGACGAAGTCGAGGACGTGGACTCGGACTCCGAGTAGGTGGCAGTGCCGTCGCTCTTGCTGGTTCTACTGCAGTGTCAAGCGGACTAGTTGCTTAGTTTATTTTCAAGGGTGTGTTGTGCTGAGGCCCCAGCAGAACTATGTTTATGTTCTTTGTCGTTATTTGAACTCTTTAGTACGTGGAGTAGTACTAGTACTATGTCTTACTACTATTCTTCTTGCAGTTGGTACTACTATTCGTATCTTCGTGTTCCTACTGTACTTAATACGTTCGTACTAGTAGTATAATTTGGGTCAGTCGATTTGTGAAAGAAGTTTGACGGAGCGAAGGAATAAGACGGCAGAAGAGGTGGAAGAAGCCCTTCTAGCCATCCATGTTGCATCAAACGGCTCACATGAGTCGACTGACCCAAATTACTCCTTCAGATTGCAGGATCCACGTGGCATTCAAGGTCTCGAAGGTAGATTCCGCGTCCGCACCCGGTTTGCGGGCTCAACACGCGCGCGACCGGCTTCCGCCGCAACAGCCACCATGCGCGCCTCCTCCGCGCGGGCGGAGACGACAATGACACGCTAGTTCCTCCTCACCGGCGTGCTGGAGCACGCGCTCGTCCTCCTCTTCGTACGCTGCATGGATAGACGCGGCTCCACCAGCTGCTCGCGTGCTTGGCTGCGCGGCGGCATAGCGAGGAGGGACTGCAGACGATGTGAGCGGGCGAGCATTCGGCTTCATGGCACAGGGATGGCGGCTACACGACGGTGATGGGCGAGAAATTGTTGGCCGGAGTAGGCGGGCACTAGCATGCGCAACGGCGGCGGCGGCATATTGATGAGTGCGTGTGTGGGAGCTTACTTTAGTCTTATATAAGGTTGGTCAAACTTAAAAGAAAACCGTACTAGTACACATAAACATTAGACTTAGGCAGCGTTTTTATTAAAAAAAATTGAAGTTAGTACCACAGCCACGATACGGAATCCTGTGAAAGCGCGTGAACCGCGACCGCGCGGTCGATCGAACGGTGAGTCACCGTGTCGCGCTCGAAGGACATCCACCGAACCTTTTTGTGTGCGTCAAAACAATCCTTGAATATTACTCAACTTTGTTTTCCTGGGAAAGTTCTTGACGCTGCAATATTTCCATATATTTGAATTTAGCTCCAGTTTATGTTTATTTGGATTTGGACGTTTTAGGTGCGCCCTAGTTTTTTTTAATACTTATTTTGTGTGTGTGACTGAGAGAGAACGTGTGTATGTGTCCATATGTTTGTTGTGGCGGAAGGGCAATGTGGAGACGGTGTGCGTGTGATACAGACATGGAGAGGTGTGAATGTGCAAATGATCATGCATGAGTGAGACATAGATAGATGCCGATACGTTGTGTATATATGAGAGAACGGTCTTCTAGTTTACTTGTGTGTGTGTGTGTGTGAGAGAGAGAGAGAGAGAGACAAAGAGAGACAGAGAGAGAGGAGCATCCGTAACACAACAACCATCTCTTTCGATTCGTCCGTCCCTCGCATGATCGCATGCAACACATGCATCAACACGCATATTTTGACACCCTCACTTGGCCCCTGCCCACCTCAAGGCCCGCACAATCTCTTCGTGAATACCCATTTCTCTCCTTAGGTTTGTTTTCGCTCAATATCTGACACACACACACACACACACGCGCGCGCGCGCGCGCGCGCACACACACAGACACATGCACCACAACACACGCACACACACTCCCCCGAGCACACAAATCATCCCCATCCAAGGTTATACTGTGACCACTCTCGCTTGTGCTTCTTTGCACCCCAACATGCACAACACCTCAATCTTCAAAGAGGGCATCGAGCAGATCGAAGACGGCGACCACACCGCGCTAGAGAATGCGGGGTCATTTGGAAGCAGGGTGATGTGACGACGGCTGACTGACTCCTCCCCCCACCCTCTCTCTCTCTTGCACAAAATTACCAATCCCTCTCTCCCCCGCACAAAATTGTCAATCCCTCAACCCATGAGATCCTTCCCCTCTCGTCCATGTTTTTCCAGCTCTCTCATCAAACATGTTGTCTCTTCTCCTTCCACGTATATAGAATCCGGATGCACACGCATCTCACGTATATTACATGTCTCCATCTTTCTCACAGACCTAACTTCTTCCTCTCTTTCTCTCTCTCTCTCTCTCTCTCTCTCTCTCTCTCTCTCTGTGTGTGTGTGTGTGTGTGTGTGTGTGTGTCATTAGGTCTGTCTCCTACTCTCTCATCCACATACATACAATCTTTCCCGCCCTATCTGCTCCATCTTTAAAATCTCTCTCTGCATGTTTCATTCACACATTGGGATATGTCAAAATGTTGCTTCTATAATGGCTCATGTAGAGTTTTGGTTGTTTTTGTTGCATCCTACAAAGTAATAACTATGAAATGCATTTAGATTCTCATTTGACTGGGATTATGTGAGTTTGAGCATGTTGTGAAGTACTATAGACCTTGTATACATCTTGGGATTCGACAATGATTGTAACTATTGAATTGTATAGACCATTACATTCGAAGTCAATAGCCTAATATATTTATTTCACAATTTCAACAAATGATTAGTTCACTACAAACTGAGAAAACAAATGTGTACTCCCCCCATTTTTATTTAAGTCCGCATATTAGCATTAGACAAAGTCAAGTTTTGTAAACTCTCAGAAAGCTTATAACAAAAAATATTAACATATACAATAACAAATAAATACCATTAGATTCATTATTGAATGTACTTTCACATCATACATATTTGTTATGGTAAATGTTTATATTTTTATATAAACTTGGTCAAACTTTAGGAAGTTTGACTTCGGTCAAACCTAATATGCAAAGTTTACTACTACTACTCGCTAGTTGCTTAGCTGAATCACTCAACACGCCACACGGGGAGTCCAGTGTCATAAAATTTTGAGGTCGGCGGGAAAATCTCCCGCGACCCTCAAGCAGTGGGAAGTTACCATCATAGCCTTCCGAACAGGCCTACGGATGACACTTGGTAGGGGGCTGTTTTCGTAACTTCAGGTTCACCCTACCCAGCCAACCCCACCCCGGCACCCAGAGTAGTACACTTGAATACTCCCCATTTTCTATCCCCAACGCAAAATAGACTTCTCCATGGCACCACAGCCTTCGTGCTCCTCCCCTTTACATCAGCGCACTCGTCCACCGCAGCGCATCTGCCTCATCCACGACCTCGTATGCCGCACTGGAGCCGGTCCACCGTTGTCGTCGTACATGGAGCCTCTTCCCCGGCATTATCTTCCACGGTCTCGGATCTTCTTCCCGGAAGCTGACGCCAAGCGCAGAAGTACCATCGTCGTGGACAATGAACTGACTCCCGTTGCCGACCATGACTCGTAGAGGCCGCCGCGACCATCGTTCTCCTCCTCGATTGGTAATGTGTGTATTGAATCACTTAGCAGTACATGTGCAATTCCAATTTTGTTCATACCTACCCTTCAATTTTCCTGGGTGCTATTGTTCCCGTAAAAGTAATTGGTTATAGCCTCCATTGTCCAACAGAATATCAGCTTGTAATTGTGCGTCGCTCCTGTATTGCGCTGTGCTTGGGTAGGTTTTTCATCTGCAACTAGTAGTGTGGCAAATGATGGAAAGGTTTTTAGAACTAGCAAGATGCCCATGCGTTGCACGCATCAAGATGCATTTGTATGAGTAGTTTATATTGTGGGAGAAAAGAATGAACGAGGGAAGGCCTTATTTGCAAATCTGGAGAGGGGTATGGGTATCTTTTTGCAAAATTCCCATTTGTTTCCTTCCTATCTGTCAGATATAAATCGGACGGCCTATATTGCAAGAAAAAAAGTATAGAGAAAAAAAAGTAGACAGTAAAGGAAGTAGATATAAATATTAAATATTAAATATTAAATAAATATAACCATAGAGAAGAGAGTAGAGATAGCAGAGACGTCAGGAAAGGATCGCGCGCGCGGGAAAAAGCGGCTGGGCGTGCGCTAGTTTTGGCGCGCGGCGTCCGGCGCGCTTTATAAAATCCAACGCCCTCCCACCGCTCTGTGCCTTGCCACCGCTATGTGCCTCGCCACCGCTCTCTCCCCGCTCTTTTTCGCCTCGCCGCCGCTGCGCCACCATGCCGCCACGTCACCGGTAAACTTGGGGATACCGCGGCGTCTGTGCGCGCCCCTCTGGCGGCTTCTCTGCCGAGATCCGGTTCCGCGGGATGCGCCTCGGCCTCGGCAATTTTGACACTACCAACGAGGCCACCCACGCGTACGACGCGGCGGCGTGGCACCTCCGATGGCCTCATAGAACATTGAACTTCCCCAATGTGCCGACGCGGGAGCGGGCGCAGGAGCTCGCGCCTCTGCCGCGGCTTAGCACCGACGAGGATCGTCGCGACAACCGGAGGCGGGAGCACCATCTCGGCATCACCGAGATGGACGAGGAAGCCATGGCATTGTGGATCCAACACTTCCCGCAGGACGTCATCAACGAGCACGAGTTCTACGTGCAAAGGAGGGCGAAGAGGGATAATAGGAGGGCAGAGCGAGCCGCCTATCGCGAGGACAAGCGTAGGCGAAAAGCGGACGCTCAATTCAGCATGAGGCTAGGAGCAGCGTTGCTCTGGGAATCTGACGACGATCGCTATCTTCACGCCTACAGTCAGACGTCAGAGGAGGACATCACCGAGGAGGAGTCGGACGACGAGGAGTAGTTGAATTGTCTTTTTTTATCTATCTATGCTGAGAACTATCATCTACTCTCTAGTATCTACTTCTCGATCTCAGCACTGTAAATTCTTTTTTAAAGCGCCACGCATTACGATTCTGTTGGAGATGCTCTAATATGGCAGACGAGTGCTTTAACGTTGCCCACAAGATGCGCGAGTATTACTAGTAGTATTTTTCTTGCCATGTTGAGATTTTAAAACCACGAGTTTGAACATGCAGAGGAGCAATGAAAACCAAACACGGGATATCCGGGACATCTTCAAGGAGCGTGGCAAGTTAAAGAGGAGCTGCACCGAACCTATAAAACGAGCTTTGGTAAGTAACACCCTTTCAATTACTTTCGTTTAGCCTCGTGTTCTTCGGTGTGTATATGTTGTAGTTTCTGTTTCTCTTAAGCATGGTGTTCTTCGATGTGTAATAAGAAGAGTCTTAATCGTCCTAATTCTTATGTTTTTAGCTTGATGTAGGAAGTGGGTGTTCTCACCTTGTAGTCTGTTTTTATATTTCTTTTCTTTTTGAATTCACTTCTCCGAGTTCTGTTTATCTGGCTTCTAAATGGATCTAGGTTTCTCTGAGTATTGATCTAAAAAAGAAGTAACTTCATGTCAGGATGCAGTTCCTGCGAGGAGGGAAGTATGGTCAACCTCGAGATCATGTTTCCAAAATGAGGCTGGATTACACACAAGGTGCTAGTTCCCTAATGATGTTGGATTAGACACAAGGTGCAAATTCCCATATGATGATGGATTACACACAAGCCAGGTGGAGTCGTCAGCTGTTCGTGTCCTCGTGGCATTAGTAAAGGCTAAAAGAAAGCGTGCAGCAGCCCTTGAGAATGTAGCTGAGTTCCTAAAGAAGCGAAAAGAGCAATCAGATGCTCTCTTCACCCAAGCCAAAGAAGAGATGGAAGAAGCCAGAAATAAGCTAGCAGAGGCAGAGCAGGCTAGGCGTCTCCTGCTATCTAAAACTGTTGTCAATACAAAATTTCCTTCATATTAGCTAGGTTCAAATGTTTATCCAGTCAGCATGCCTGTTGTGATGTCTGTGCATCTACTGATGTGGCACAAAATGTTTTTTTGGGGTCATGTAATAACAGCAATTACTTTCCAAACAATAACAGATGAAGCATTGGACATGGTATAGTTCAGGTGCAAGCCCGACATTCCAAATTCAACTTCCACATCAAACTCATGTTCACAGATATCTACACATTCATACATAATGTCCACAACCATGATTCACTTCAAAGCCAAAAAAATGTGAGGAGAGTTATAAATAAAGAAAAACCTCTACTAGTTCCTGCTACCAGTGCGAGCACAACAAGTCAAGACCATGCATAAATTAATTATATTTTAGTCATTTTTTCTGTTCTAAAATGCCTGTCGGCTCGCGGAAGGACGTGTTGCTGGCACACGCGCGGATTCAATGAAGGCAGGCGGGGCAGTCTTAAGCTGGTTGCACGCAGCGAGGAGGCGTGCTCAGCCGGGCCTGCAGCGAGTGCGGCCCTCTTGGTCGGCGCGTCATTTCAATGCCTGCGCTATGAGAGGTCGCGTCTGTGTCAGAGAAATTACTCCCTCCAGTACTTTTTTGTTTGGGTATAACAAAATCTCGTTTTCCATTCACATTTTACAAGTACAATTCGTGGATAAACTTTGACCCAAAGTACGATGGGGACTAGTAAATCAGAATGGAGGTAGTAGTTTTTTTAATCAAAGAAGGGTTTCCCCTTCCGATTACTGAAAACCAGCATCTCAATCTAAACCATAGTATTTGCCCTAGAACTACCAGGTTCAACATCTCGCAACATAAACCCATATAACCATACGCCAAGGAGGTATGTAGTACTATGAATTCCATTTTCGCTCCATACCAATCGTTCTAAAAACTACTTACTACTTATAACGTGCCATTGAAAACGGAACTCTTAACCCCGCTAAAAAAATGATATTTTAAACGTGGCTACTCGATCTGTGGCAACTGGCGAGCCACCGCGCTACAAGTCGTTCACCTGTGGTCCCGACCATCAACTCCTACAAAGGTACTCCACCACGTACCCGGTACCCGCGAATACAGCAATCGTGCACCTAGGGTTTTAGGTTTTATTTGTTAACGTCGCCTTTACGTAACACTCATATGTGCGAGACAACAAGAGGTCGACTGCGTGCGTGCGCCTCTTCTCTTCGTATATGTACTCCACCGTTTGTCTGGTGTCCAAAAAACTATAATAACTACTAGCAATGTGCCAATGCGTTGCCACACGATCAAAGTAGATTAATACATATTCACCGATTTGATAGAAAAAAGTCTAGTTTTGAAATACGTATATCTCTAAAAATATGTTATGTTTCACTCAAAATATATTCCTTTGGCGGTTTTGATGAGATAAGGGAGGAATGTTGTTGGTTTCAAGATTCGAGAAGTGGTATATGTCTAATTTCTACTCTTACTAGCAAGATGCCCGTGCGTTGCACGGAACATCAAGATCTTGTGGGAGAAAAGGATGAACGAGGGAAGGCCTTATCTGCAAATGTGGTGAAGAGTGTGGGTAAATTGCCATATTTTCCTTCCTATCCGTCAGATATAAATTGGACGACCTACATTGCAGGATGGCAGGCCCACCATCATCACCAACTTTTTTTTTATCCCTACTCTTATAAAAAGCATTTTCGGTGATGATTGTGTGCCCGCCATCCTGCAATATAGGCCGTTCGATCTATATCTGATGGATAGGAAGGAAACTATAGCAATTTTGCAAAAAGATACCCACACCCCTCTCCACGTTTGCAAATAAGGTCTTCCCTCGTTCATCCTTTTCCCCCACAAGATAAACTACTCATACAAATGCATCTTGATGTTCCGTGCAACGCATGGGCATCTTGCTAGTTGTTGCAAAAAGCCCATGTGTGTGAGAGAGAGAGGGAGAGTGGAGGAGGACGGAGTGCATGTGTGACAAAGACACAAGTAGTGTGTGTGCGATAGGTATCAGCTTAAAATGAGGCGATAGTGTGTGTGTGTGTGTGTGTGTGTGCACGATCGAGAGGGCATGTCTCAAGAAGGGAAGAAAAAGCTACATAGATACAAGGAGCGGGAGAGAGACATGTATGCAATGGTGGAAGCACGAGTGTGCGGGTGTATAAACCTATCTAGAGGCTAGCTAGTCGATAAATGTTTGTGAGAGAAATACAAGTCGGGGTGCGAAAGCAAGAGTTTTGTGTGTGAGAGAGAGAGACGGTAGTCGGGAAGGGGAGTGGAACCAGGAGTTGTGTGTGTGTCTATGAGAGAGAGAGGAGACGGTAGTCGGGGTTGTCTGATCGGTAAACAAATGAATAATGTCAGTCTGGGATGGAGACGAAAAGGAGACCGCAACAAATGTTGTGTCTACAGGAGAGAGGAGAGAGAGAGAGTAATTTTAGTTGTATGAGTCATATGTAGAGATATATAGGGTGTGTGAGAGAATCCCATTGAGAGAAAGACAAAGTGAAAGACGAGTGGAGACTGTGTGTGTGGTGGTGAAAAAGAAAGCTTAGGTACCGAGTGATACCAGAGAACAGTAGAGACGTGAGAGATAATGAAAACCGTGTAATGTATATTGATAGGGAGAGTGTGACACTTCTCAAGGGAGACGTCATGAGACCATGTTTGCGAGGATAGGAGAAACATGAAGTGAGCGTGCGGGTGAGCTGGAGAAAAGAGAGTGATACCTACCTGAAGGATCATGCATGCGAGAGATATGGGCATGAAAGGAGTGAACAAAAAAGGGATTCAAATATTTGAATTCGATATGATGATACATGTAATCCATACTCGAACCAAAATTGATCTATCAAACATGCATACTCATATGAATTCACGCACATCTATGTTATTTAATATGTAGATATTACTGACCCATACATTTTAGTAGAACATAATTTGGTTAAAAAAATCGAATTCAACCTTAAAATTTCGAGATCGTTGTATTTGTAAATCATATTATAACTATAAAGGAGCAGAATTCTTTGTTGTGCTTTTGAAAGTATATATAAAAAATGATGTATATAGAATGTAATTCCAATTGAAAATGGATCCCGCCCGAAAAAAAATAGTAGAATACAAACGGGATTCGAATTGAGTTGGCACGATAAACGTGCACTCTGCAAAATTTGAACGAAGCGGGGAAAGTCGCAGTAACCGCCCGAAACCAAAATCTGCGAGATGGAAATCACTAATGAATATCCCTGCCATGCAAAGCCTATCTGCTGGATTTCTATAGGTTTTGATAGGGGTAGGTTTGTAATTTCACCCAAACGTGACGTAACCGCCTCTCACCCGGATTCATACACGGTGGGCGCCAAAACACAGTGTGCCCTCGGCCGAAATCGACTCCCTCCCCGATTCATATTCATACACGGTGGGCGCCAAAAACAAACTCTCGTCGGCAAATATTCGGTGTATGCGAGATTACCGTCCTATCCCCAACCGACTAATGTTGTTGTGATGTAGTAGAAATTTGAAACGGGGGCTAAGTTTGTAAATTTCTTCGCATTTGAGACAAGCACGCCCTGATTACATGGTTCCCCCCTTCCTCTCTACCTCCATTTTCCCCATTCGTACTCCGTGTGCGCCAAAACACCCTCTCCACCCCACCCTCCTCCGTCCGCCGCCGTCCGCCACCCCATCCACCACCATCCTCCTCCACCATGCCGGAGCTGATACCCCGACGCCGCCGTCCATTACAAGAGATCGACATTTCTCATCCACGCCTTCGGACCGGGATCCTTGCATCCCGTCCTCTCACTTCATCCCCGCCGTCGTCCACCTTGTCGGTGCCGCTCCTACGACCGTCTCATCCACCGCGCCCTGCTGCTACCGTCTACCCTCCTAGATCTGCTTCCACGCTCCCAACATCCATCGCTACCGCAGCACCGTCAAATTCTCAGCAGATGCGTACACGGCGCCGCACCAGAGGCGGTACTCTTTCATATCTGCTCAACTTATTTATCGCAGCAAGAAAATAGATCACCACTGCCTTACTCTGATTTCTTGTCTTGGTTGCGAAGTTGCCTTTGTCCGCTTTGCACCTTTAGATCCGCCGCCATGTCACGCTCAACACTATACTCCCAATTCTTATGGTTTTCCTTTTATATTCCACACTAGTTAAATCACAGTAGACTAAATTTCAAAATTGGGTCAGTCGATTTTTCAGAGCTCGCCAGAGTTTTCCGGTGCGATCCAAGGGGCTCGGGTGGTTGTGGGGCCTCGCCGAACAAAGAAAACTCGACGCGTGTGGGGGTTGGGGCATGGGTGGGGGTGGGGGTGGCGGAGGAACACAGGCGGTGGGGGCCGGTGGTCCGACCGGCGGCCCGTGCGGTGTTCTGTATGGGAAGAATCAGAGACGAGTAAGAAGAAGGGTTAGGAGACGTAGGATCTTCATCCAACCGCCTGAAATGGTCAAGAGACAGCTGGGAGTTGCATTCTTAATGCGCTCTAGTTCATCATGTGTGGGCACTGCGCAACCAACATTTTATTATCCAAAACCTGCTTGCTCTTCTTTACCATGTTCCTCTTCCGTTCTTCTTTAATATGTACTCTCTCCGTTCCTAAATACAAGTCTTTGTATAGATTCCACCATGGACTACATATGGAGCAAAATGAGTGAATCTAAACTCTAAAATGTATCTGGATACATCTGTATGTGATCCATAGTGGAAATCTCTACCAAGACTTATATTTTGGAACGGGGGGAGTATGCTAGTAGTACAGTATGTTCCTTGTACTGAAGATGAGCAGGGACATTTGCAGTGTAGAGGTCTATACAGTCAGTTGTGATGGACACTTTGAGCCTCTTTGATTCGTAGGATCTTGTAAACATAGGAATAGAATTCGTAGTGGCCTGCCCACTTGAATCCTATAAGAATAGCAAGGAAATGCGCGGAGCTGTGTCGCCTTTGAGAGTTACACTGATATTAACAGTACCGCACAAGAGAGCTAGTATCCGAAGCCTTTCTAGCCGTACCGGCAATACTAGCACATATATTCCAGCAAGTTCCACTTTGCTGATTTTACTCTAATGCTTAAGGTTTTCCCGTTATATCTACACTATGATCTGTGTAGCTGCTTTGTGTCGCACTAGCAGCAGTCCACTCTTGAAGCTAAACACTGCAATTACTTACAAAATTGGCACCAAGGCATTGAGTGCCATTCTGGATGCAATGAAACTCATACGCTCCCCACCTGTTGACTCTTGTTTAGAATATGATCCTAATGTCTATTATAACCTCGAGGAGTCAAAGGCAGATGGTCTGTCATGTTCACCCATCAAGGTGCCTGTTCTAATTTGGCAATGTTTTATTGATTGCGGGTATCTTGCATATGTTGTCTTGCATTTCTTCTACTTTGTTGCACCGCCATCTGCTTAGTTTACTCATCATATATGTCAAGATGCCATGCCCATCCATTATCAATACAAATTCTATCTGTCATCATACCATGTTTTTCCACTCAAATGTTGTTCGTGTGCATCAGACATCAAAAAGGAAGAGGGTGATTGCCGAACCTGAAGGAGCACCAGCAAAGTCCTTGAAAAACGTGGTGGTGTCGGAGAAATCAGACAACACCCCACTTATATTGGTTGTACAACCAGTGACACAAAACGTAGGGCCAACTCCAGCAGATTGTACCCATACTTCACTGGCCACACCACTATTCCCACCACACAAGACCTGCACTCCAACAAAAGGTATACCGATTTCATTTCCCATAGAACCAGCTGTACCACAGAAAAATCCCACTCCAGCAAAAAGTACAGCAAGTGCACCGGCCGAAGACCTATCCCAACTGCAGAGACGGCCAATTCCTGTAGATTGGAACCCCATTCCATTTCTTCCCAGTTTAAAAGACAATGCTTTCAATGTTGTTAGGGATTACGTGCATATATTCCCATCATGGGAAGATTATTGTGAAGACAAACACCATTTTCACATGTTCCTGTCCAACTTACGTGTAAGTGCTATTATTCATGGTTATTATTTTCCCGTTTTCTGCTGATTGAACACATCAATGATTTACATTATATTGTTGTAACTAGGCGAGGGTCAATCTGGATAGTCATGACGAGCAAAGCTTGCTTGTGCTTTTCAAGGAAGCATTGCAGTAGTATCGGTGTTACCTGAGGAAATCACACTTTGATGGCAAGTCTATAAAGGAATTTTCAGTGAAGTCTCCTGTGCTAAATTTAGAAGACATTGAATGGAAAAACCTTGTTATGCACTGGTCTCATTCCCAGGATGAGGTACTGTCTATGAAATCACATGACAATTTGAACTTCTACTTTTCCGCATGTGCCTTACGGATCTTTTTTGCAGGAAATCTGCTCGAAGAAGAATTCCGGTTTGAAAAGAACGACAGGATATCGCAAATATGTTGCCCGCTGCTTTACTCTTGTTAGTACCTGTTGTCCTGTATCACTGTACTTGCATATATACCTGGTTCATTATGTGACAGCAGTATGCATGATAGCTTGCTTATCAATTGTTCGCTCCAAATTATCTGATCTGTATGAATGGTTGCATTAGTGTAGAATATATCCAATGCCAATGTTTTTTTAGCTCTGCATTGTTCTTGTAAGTACATGTTGTCCTTTATCAGTGTACTTATAATGACAGGTAGTTGTTCATGTACCATCACTCTGCAGCTTATTTTCCTTTGCCCTCCATTTTCTACACACACTACTGGAATCAGGGAATTTGCCGTCTGCCAATTCTTTGCCGTCAGCTAGTGGACGGCAAAGAATATCTTTGCCATCAGCTACGAAGAAGCTGACGGCAAACAAATGGCAGACAGCAAAGAAGGTCTTTGCCATCTGCCATTTCTTTGTCGTCCGCTGGCTGACGGCAAAGAGGGAGGTGACACCCACTAACGAAAAAACTAACGGCCACTTTCATTGCCGTCTGCTAGCGGACGGCAAACAGCCCGAAAGCAGACGGCAAAGAAAATAACCTAACGTATCTAACGGCCGCCCCCGGCACACACCCACCCACGACCCACACAGCTTCGGGCCCCACCCACGATGCACACACGCCCAACCCACGCACACACACACCCACGTTGGATCCCATCTCTCTCGTCTTCCTCGATCCCCTCTCTCATCCCACGCCGCCGCCAGATTTCGGCGATCCCCGCCGTTCCCCACCGCCCAGCTCTCCTCCTCGATGTCACCTCTCCCTGCTCACCATCTCCACCAACCGGTTTCTCTCCTCGCCCAGGAGAGTCCCGCCTCCTCGCCACCAAGGCCGCCGCCGCCTCAAGCGGCGCCGCCTCCTCCTCGAGCGCCGCGCCGCAGACCTCGCCTCCCGCGCCCTCGCCGCCCGCGCTAACATCGACGCCACCCACGCGCGCCGCCTCGCCGTTGCCCGCGACATCAGCTCGACCAACAGCGAGATCGAGGACGCGCAGCAGAAGGCGGAGGAGTGGGACCGCTTCTACAAGTCCAAGAGGAAGGAGATGGAGGAGTTCCAGCCGTCGTCTCCACAGCCTCCATCCACCCCGGCCGCAGCCACTTCTCAACCCCACGAGCAGCCTCCTGGCCTAGTTCCTCATCACCGTCCTCCTCCCGGTCCCTGTCCACCTCCGCCTCCACCTGGTGGTCCTAGAGGCGATGATTCCCCGTCGCCTCGGCCGCCGTAGAGCTCTGCGAGGCCGCCGCGGGTGGTGGAGACTCCGTCCGCGTCATCGAGACGCCGCAGCCCAACTCAAGTGTTAGCCCCAACTTTGCTCAATTAACTACCTCTCTGGTTGTATATGAGTTGGAGAGTCGCGTAATTCTGTAATGTGGGATGTTGTCTCAGTTTATGTGCGATGTGTAGACTAGATTAGGGGATAAACTGATGAATTGATGCTTGATTCTGATGGTCATGGTGTGCTGCTTTGCAGGTTAAGTTCAGCTTGGAGGTGCCTCCCTTGATATGCCAGGAGTGCTACCAAACAACTCTTCTCGAGTACTCAAAGTGTTTCGAGGTACCATTTATATGCTAAAACCTGTATCAAATGAAGAACATTGGAATTCGTGAGGACAAACATTATGCAGAGAGTTACAAAGCACAACCAGGAATGTGGGTTTATGCCAAAGCTTAACGACTACACGTTCAGTAATCATGAACTGCAGATACAGAGTTCCGGCGATGTCGCAGCGGGAGCTCGTCAGGAAGTGTAGAGGCTCAAGGCCTCTGTGTCTCAACTGTAGGCAGCCCTGCAGGAGCTGCAGAGCAGCGGGTTGCACTCGGAAGACGCCGGGATCGGGGCTGCGGAAGCCAGGAAGGCCGACCTCATGGCTAAGAAGGCCAAGCTGGACGAGACCCTGGCTGCAGCCCGCCAGTTCAGAGCACTGCTTCGGCAGTAGCTCCAGAAAGCCTTCGCGTCACAGGTTAGGGATCAAAAGGCAGCACAAAACTGACTAGTTATGTGGTACAACCAAATCGACTTTCATTAGCTAGCTCATCAATCGCTTCGGATTAAGGATGCAATGCAAGTGTGGCGGGCTAGTGGACAGTAACATAGTAGTACAAATGTAGTGTTACTTTTAGGCAAATGTTGAGCAAATTTTGAACTAATGGATGAGTTTCATGGGACGAAGCGGGCTGCCACTTGCACTCCTCCTACTGATGAAACGAACTTCAAATGACTCTACATGCAGATACATGCTTTTTATTTCAGTCTTGTTTAGAGGAGGCCCCGACGGCGTCGAGCTGCTGTTGCTGCGGGCACAGCAACGTCGGCGTTGTCGGGATGGTCGCAGCCCTTCAAGATTCTCAACGGCGGCGTCTCGGCGCTGATGGCAGAGTCGACGGCGAGCATCGGCGAGTACTGGTTTAGATCATCCATGAATTGGTAGTTATTGTTCATATTTAGTTGCATTTTGGTCAGTCCGGTTGTGGCTATGGAGCACTTATTTTGGTCATGTGCTAGATCTGTCATGTAGGAGTATTTGGCAATGGATATTTGCTCATACAGAATTTTGATAATCAACTAGGAATTACAATTAGAATCAAAGCAATGCTACTTGTACTCCTTTCATGAAAAAAAGGCTACTCGTAGGACCCTTGTAGGAGACCATCCTCAAGATCGACGAGAAGATGAGGTCTGGACCCTTGTAGGAGACCATCCTCAAGCAGCGCTAGATGCAACTTGACTGCTTCAAACCCAATCCGTGCTTGCTCCTCTTAATCAACTAGATTATATTAATTAATACTAGCTACTGAACTTCTTGGATTATGTTACCAATTTTGATGATGGGCGTCCAGCTATTATATTAGTAATTTGATTTTGGTAGCACCGTTGAATTTGGTTGCTGCTATTCATTTATGTATGTGAAGGAGTTTGATAATGTGTTCTTTTTTTGTTTGCAAAATGAAGGACGCTGCATCCAGGTAGTGGGAATAGTTAGTCCTTGCTATCAATGGTAGTAGCATTTTTCACTGTTGAGTGTGAGGGAATTTGATGATCATCTACTTTTGCCTATCATCTACTTCTGATGTTTTCCATGAAAGTGACACGTGATCTTCCTTTGTTTTTCTTTTAGCTGATAGTATGATAACTGCTTGCTTGGCAGAAATTATGGTTGTGCTGTTTCTTAGCTAAATAAAGAAACTGAGATTTAGTTTGATTTGGAGTGCCTCTTGTTGTACCACAGTTCCTTCTCTTAGAGTTGTACTTGTACAGTAGGTTTTGGATTGGGAGGGGAAAATGCTCTTGCTTCAGTCTCTGTTGAAGTCAAACCCATCCATGCAAAATCTGTACTGCAGTACAATTAATGTAGATGAATATATATGCCTTGCATTTTTATCGTGCATGCCATTCAACTAACTTGCTCTTGTCCATGCAGATGGAGTAGGAGGACGAGCAGCAGCAGCAAATCAGCCTGATGATGACGGGGTGCGGAAGGCAATGGTGATCATGCTGATGGCATGAAGAAGGCTGATGACCACAACCTGGACCTTTTGGCATTTAGAGATGGCAAACACAGGCGGCGTGGAGACAACAACCTAGACCACCCACCTCCCTTGCCTTTTTAATTTTGGTTGTGGTGGTTGCATCACCGTCACGGTCGCAAATCAGTATGTAGTGTGCTTGTGGAGTTGGGTCTGCACTGCAGTGTCCATCCAGTAGTTTAGGTGTTGTTGCTGCTAGATCCCATGATGGTCACCTAAGTTTTGTGTTATGTAGAGGCCAACCTTTGTGATCTTATTTGTCGACACTTGTGTGATCTCGTCTTACTTTGTGATACAAGTTGTACGATATATATGTTTTTATGGATGATCTTGTGATGTTCTTTTTTTCCTGTGGTCTGTGTTAGATATTTGTGATATATGCATGGGCTATACATATGAATATGCATTGCTGAACATACTGTAAATCAATGACAGAGATGGCAAAGAAGGAGATTTGTCGTCCGTGCATCTGGACACTTTGCCTACAGCCACGGACGGCAAAGGCCTGCCTTGTAGTGACGTCCAGCTGATATCATTCGGCGGACAGCAAAGGCCGGACAAAATTTGTCGTCAGCTAATTTGGTCAGTTTGCCATCAGCAGCTGACAGCAAAGGCTTTGCCATCCGCAGCGGACGGCAAAGGCCTGCCGTTAACCACCTAACGGAGTAACGGCGCATTTATTGCCGTCCGTCTTCTTTGCCATCCGCTGCTGATGGCAAAGGCCCCTTTGCCGTCAGCTGCCCGAAGCAGACGGCAATGCAGCTCTTTGCCGTCCCCTACTTTGCCGTCACCTTTTGCCGTCCGCGGCTGATGGCAAAGGTCTTTGCCGTCCGCCATCCATGCCTTTGCCGTCCACCGTGGCAGATGGCAAAGTAGCATATTCCTGTAGTGACATCAGATCTATATTTACTCATACCATAAGGTTGGTACTAAAGAAGTTTAGCTGTGCATTGCTCTTGGCTGTACCTTTTGCCTGTATCGCTGCACTTACATTTATAGCTACTTGGTTATGTAGCATCACTCTTCATCTTATCTTAAATATTCTCAATTTTTTCATATATTATCACATCTATATTTACTCTTAACAAAATGTAGAATAAAGGCAATGCTTATGAAGAATATTCTGTGGTAAACTTCTTGAATTGCCCCCCCCCCCATCAGCATGGACAAGGCCTTTATAGAGCCTGTCTTCACCAATAATGTAAGTTTGTCCATCTCAAGCCTTCAAAATTTGTTGTATATATTTGGTTAGGCATGACTGCAACAGCTGTTTATTTCTGGTGTTTGCATCAAATTGCATGTTTAAAGTTTATTATGTAGTTCATAAACAAAAGTTTGTCCTTTCTCAATTTAAGTTTTTAGTTGTACAACCAAGTTCCTTTTTCATACCATGTAAATTAAACTATACAGAGTGTAGGACCTTGAGAAGAGGTGTCTAGAGGGGGGGGTGATTAGAACTAAGTACCAAAGTTGCAGTTTTTAACTTCTTTAAGTTTAAGTGGAGTTTAGGCACAAGTTTAACATTCACAACATATAGCAAGCAAGCATGCAAAGAGTATATGAGCAGTGGAAAGTAAAGCATGCAACTTGCAATAATGTAAAGGGAAGGGTTTTGGAGGATTCAAACGCAATTCGAGACACGGATGTTTTTGGCGTGGTTTCGATACGTGGTGCTATCGTACGTCCACGTTGGTGGAGACTTCAACCCACGAAGGGTAACGGTTACGCGAGTCCATGGAGGGCTCCACCCACGAAGGGTCCACGAAGAAGCAACCTTGTCTATCCCACCATGGTCATCGCCCACGAAGAACTTGCCTCACTAGCGGTAGATCTTCACGAAGTAGGCGATCTCCTTGCCCTTACAAACTCCTTGGTTCAACTCCACAATCTTGTCGGAGGCTCCCAAGTGACACCTAGCCAATCTAGGAGACACCACTCTCCAAGAAGTAACAAATGGTGCGTTGATGATGAACTCCTTGCTCTTGTGCTTCAAATGATAGTCTCCCCAACACTCAACTCTCTCTCATGGGATTTGGATCTGGTGGAAAGAAGATTTGAGTGGAAAGCAACTTGGGGAAGGCTAGAGATCAAGATTCATATGGTAGGAATGGAATATCTTGGCATCAACACATGAGTAGGTAGTTCTCTCTCAGAAATAGGATGCTGGAAGTGTAGGTTCGTTTTGATGGCTCTCTCCACGAATGAAGAGGAGGTGGAGGGGTATATATAGCCTCCACACAAAATCTAACCGTTAAACACAATTTACCAAACTCGGTGGGACCGATTCAACAGACTCGGTCGGACCGATTTAGTAAACCTAGTGACCGTTAGGATTTTTGGTGGGACCGAAATGCAACTCGGTAGGACCGATATGGTTAGGGTTAGGGCATAACGTAATCTCGGTGAGACCGATAACACAAACTCGGTGAGACCGATTTTGGTAATTAGCTAACCAGAGAGTTGGTCAGGCAAACTCGGTGGGACCGATTACTCAAACTCGGTGGGACCGATTTTGGTAATAAGTTGACCAGAGAGTTTGCATTGTAATCTCGGTAGTACCGATTGCTCAAACTCAGTGAGACCGATTTTGGTAATGGACATACACAGAGAGATTACAATCCCATCTCGGTGAGACCGAGATCCCTATCAGTGAGACCGATTTGCCTAGGGTTTGTGGCAGTGGCTATGACATCTGAACTCGGTGGCGCCGGATAGAAAGAATTGGTGGGGCCGAGTTTGACTTTAGGTTTAGGTCATATGTGTGGAAGTGGGAAAGTAGTTGAGGGTCTTGAAGCATATCACTAAGCACTGTGGAGCAAGAAACTCATTAAGCAACACCTCATCCCTTCTTGATAGTATTGGCTTTTCCTATAGACTCAATGTGATCTTGGATCACTAAAATATAAAATGAAGAGTCTTGAGCTTGAAGCTTGAGCCAATCCTTTGTCCTTAGCATCTTGAAGGAGTTCCCACGTCCTTTAGTCCATGCCACTCCATTGTTGAACTTATCTGAAACATACTAGATAAAAGTGTTAGTCCAACAAGAGATATATTGACATTAATTAACAAAACCACCTAGGGAGCACTTGTGCTTTCAATCTCCCCCTTTTTGGTAATTGATGACAACATACATCAAAGCTTTAGATAAAGATATAAAGAATAGCAAGTAAAGCTTTGGAAAGACATGTAACAAGCATAGGCTCCCCCTACATGTATGCAATCATGTGAATATGGAATATAGAAGCATGTGAGAGCATAACCATGATAGAGTAGGCAATGTGTTACATTTATCTTGGCCATATGCATCAGAGCAAAGAATATTAAAGAAAATACCATCATGCTCATGAGTCCTTCTTGTAAACAGTATGTACATCAGCAAGAATTCCTCATACACATGATTGTGATGCATATACTTACCTTGTAGTCTTGAGTTGTCTTAGGATGGAATGAACCTGCGTAAACAAGGTTAGATAACACAGATACATCTACTAGCCAGAGCAAACAGAAGAAATCACAAGAATACCAAGACTGGGATGACATGTAAAGAGTGAGTACTAAGTAACACATTGGATTAGACATGTCCCCAAGAGTAAAGATATGCAATGAATTTTAAGTGATTTCTTTCCCTTAGATGTCTTGCTCCCCCTAAATCTAGCATGGGATACTGGGAGAAGATAGGGAACAGAAAATCAGAGCTGAAAGATATAAATGAACAGAGCTAATGCAAGCTAATGCAAATAAGCACATATGAACATGTCTTTACCCTCAATAAGACATGTGGCATCTCTCCTCTTGAACACCAAGCATCTGGGATCCTTGAGAAATACTTTCTACTTGAGTATTCTCTCCCCCTGGAGATCTCTTTCTCCCCCTGAGGAGGTGATACTCTCTCTCTCTCTCTCTCTGATGTGATCTCTTTAAGTGATAAGCTTTGATGTGATCTCTCTCTCCCCCTTTGACATCAATTTCCAAGAAGGGTTCGATCCTTGAGTCACAGGACAAAGCATTTATAAAAATGTGATGCTTGTAGAGGATAAGATTCACTGAGTGGAGCTGGATCAGAAGAAACACAGAATAAGTGGCAAACTGTTTTTCCTGTTGTGAAATCGGTGGCACCGAGTGGTATGTTTCGGTTGTAACGAAAGGATTCGGTTGAACCAAAAACAACAAATCGGTGAAACCGAGTTCATCGCAGAGGAAACACTTGTCACCTCAGCTCACTAGACTAGTAAGATCTCACAAAGATTTGCAAGGAATTGACAGAATGATATGCAATGAATTTAAATGCAGAAAATAAAGAGCAAACAGAAAGAAATCTAGATGAAGTTTTTTTTGAAAGGGGAAACAAATATGCATGAGATAAATGCAAAAACACAGAAAATAACACAAGAGAACTTCATCTAGAGATGGTCGGCGACAAAGTCACCTATGTTAGAGTATATTGACTTAGGAGTCAAGTGAGATCACTTGATCATATGTCATACTCATCGTTTAAGCTCAAAATGGGGTTACCATTTTTTGTTTAAGCATCTTGATGTATTCACATCTTGTCGAGTTGCTTTAGCTCATGACTCGGAGTAAAGCTTCTCTAAGATGGAATAACATACCTTGGTTGGTGGTGTTGAACATGTAGTTGAACTTATGTGGGTTGCTCAAGGTTGATATAGCTCATCAAGGTTTGGGAGCACCACTTGGAATTTGAGTCCATCTACCTACATGGGTTACTTATTGCAAGGAAGAGCACTTGTGTATCCAAAAATGACAATCATGAAGCTCAACATAGAATTTGTCAAAGGATATGCTCGAATGGTTTCGTGCTTCCTTGTCTTCATCCACCATAGTGTAGAAACTTGATGATGTAGAGATTGCTCAAGATGTGAGTAGATTACAATCTCATGGAATTTGATTCCACCAAGTACCTACATGGTTTAGATAACATGCAAGATGCAAATATATCCAAGACATAAGATTTTCATTCTAAGAGAAACAGCAAGGATTAGTCATAAGCTCATGTCTTGCATGTATCCAATGGAGTTTCTACTCCAAGTTTGAAGCATCAATGATGTTCAATTCTCCTCTCAACCTGCAAAACACTTTCTCATCAAGAGGTTTAGTGAATATATCCGCTAATTTCTTTTTTGTGCGAGCATGCTTAAGATCAATATCACCCTTAGCAACATGATCTCGAATGAAATGATGACGAACTTCAATATGCTTAGTTCGAGAATGTTGTACGGGATTATGACCAATTTTGATAGCACTTCCATTGTCACAAAGCAATGGAACATGTTTCACATGTATCCCATAATCTTTAAGAGTTTGGGTCATCCAAAGTAATTGAGCACAACATGAACCAGCGGCAATGTATTCTGCTTTGGCGGTGGATAAGGATACTGAGTTTTGTTTCTTGGAAGACCAAGACACAAGAGATCTACCAAGAAATTTACAAGTACCCGAAGTGGACTTTCTATTAACCTTTTCACCGGCATAGTCCGAGTCGGAGTAGCCAACAAGATCGAAAGAGGCCCTCTTAGGATACCAAATGCCAAAATTTGGTGTATGGATTAAGTATCTCACTATCCTTTTCACGGCCTTAAGATGACATTCTTTAGGAGCAGCTTGATATCGTGCACACATGCACACACTTAGCATGATATCAGGACGTGAAGCACATACATATAACAATGAACCAATCATAGAGCGATAAACCTTTTGATCAACCGGTTCACCATCTTTGGTCAAGTCAAGATGTCCACTAGTAGGCATGGGTGTAGTCATACCTTTGCATTCTTCCATATTGAACTTCTTGAATAAGTCCTTGGTGTACTTCGTTTGAGAGACGAAGGTTCCTTCCTTAGTTTGCTTGATTTGCAAACCAAGAAAGAATTTGAGTTCACTCATCATAGGCATCTCAAACTTTGCCGACATTAGCTTCCCAAACTTTTCACTAAAATGAGGGTTAGTTGAACCAAATATAATATCATCAACATAAATTTGGCACACAAATAGTTCTCCATTAACCCTTTTAGTAAAAAGAGTAGAATCAATTTTCCCAATTTCAAAGCCTTTTTCAATAAGGAACTTGGTCAAGCATTTATACCACGCTCTAGGAGCTTATTTAAGACCATAAAGGGCTTTGTGAAGTTTGTAAACATGATTGGGTTTCTTAGGATTGACAAAGCCGGGAGGTTGCTTAACATAAACTTCCTCCTCTATTTCACCATTTAGAAAAGCACTTTTAATGTCCATTTGGTACAAGGTGATATCATGGTGATTAGCATAGGCAAGTAATATGTGAATGGACTCAAATCTAGCAACGGGAGCATAAGTCTCACCATAGTCCATACCTTCGACTTGTGTGTAGCCTTGGGTGACAAGACGTGCTTTGTTGCGAACTACTTGTCCATCTTCATCTTGCTTGTTGCGAAACACCCATTTGGTACCGATGATGTTGTGGTTGTTGTCGGGCTTCTCAACCAATGTCCAAACTTGGTTCCTCTCAAAGTTGTGTAGCTCTTCATGCATAGCATTTATCCAATCCGGATCTTCCAATGCTTCTTCGACCTTCATAGGTTCAATGCTAGAGATGAAAGAATAGTTTTCACAAAAGTTAGCTAAAAGAGTTTTAGAGCGAGTGATTCTCCCGGTTTGAATATCATTGTAGATTTGCTCGACGGGGTGATCTTTAGCAATTCTTGCTCGAACTCGTGAAAGCTTTCGCTTGGTTCTTGGTTGAACTTCTTCTTCATCTTGTTCTTCTTCTTGGCCTTCTTCATTGTTGTCGTTGTCGTTCTCTTGTCGTGGTGGAGAAGGAGGTTGTTGACGTTCATCTTGATGCACTTCCTCGTTTTCTTCATCTTGGTGTGTCCCACTTGTGGATGCTTCCATATCAACTCTTGGTTCACCTTGTCGTGAAGTAGAAGCTTCCACTTGGACGGACGAGGTACTCTCCTTCACCTCCGTTGGATGGACCTTGCCAATAGACAAGTCTTGGATTGCTTCCGAAGGATCTTTGTCTCCTACATCAATTGGCAATTGCTCTACTTGCGAGCCGTTAGATTCATCAAACTTCACATCTACCGTCTCTTCAACCTTTCGGGTGAAATTGTTGTAGACACGGTAAGTGTGAGAGTTTGAGCCATAACCTAGTAGGAAACCTTCATGAGACTTAGGAGCAAATTTAGAACGACGATGCTTATCAAGAATGTAGCACTTTGAGCCGAATACTCGAAAGTATCCAACTTGGGGTTTGTTACCGATGAGGAGCTCGTATGCCGTCTTGCCGAGTAGCTTGTGAAGATACAAGCGATTTGTTGCATGACAAGCTATCTCAACCACTTCTGCCCAAAAGTGCTTCGGTGTCTTGTACTCATCAAGCATCGTTCTCGCCATTTCGATGAGCGTCTGGTTCTTCCTTTCAACAACTCCATTTTGTTGAGGTGTGTACGTAGCCGAGAACTCGTGTGAAATCCCTTCTTCGTCAAGAAAGGTGTCCATGTTTGCGTTCTTGAACTCCGTTCCGTTGTCGCTGCGAACCTTCTTGATCTTCACTTCAAATTGATTTTGGGCCTTCCTAGCGAAGTTTTTGAAGATCTTTTGGACCTGTGATTTATCATCGAGAAAGAACACCCACGTAAATCTTGAAAAATCATAAACTATAACTAGACCAAAAGAATTTCCACCGAGACTCTTGTAAGAGTTGGGACCAAAAAGATCCATGTGAAGTAGCTCGAGTGGCCTCCTTGTGGTCATGATGTTCTTCACGGGATGCCTTCCTCCAACCTTTTTACCTGCTTGACAAGCGCTGCAAAGTCTATCCTTATCAAATATGACATCGTTAACACCAAGGATATGATTTCCTTTAATAAGCTTGTCAAGGTTTCGCATGCCAACATGACCTAATCGTCTATGCCATAACCAACCTTTTGAGGATTTAGAAATGAAGCAAGTTTTAGGTTGAGCCTTGTTAGTGAAATCAACAATGTATAGATCACCTCTACGCACACCGGTAAAGACCATTTTATGATTGTGTCGACGAAACACTTGGCAATCTACTTCAGTAAATAAGAAATTGAAACCAAAATCAGCAAGTCTAGATACTGAAAGTAAGTTGTATCCAAGAGATTCAACGAGCATGACATTTTGTATGGAGCTATCATGTGATATGGCCACCTTACCGAGGCCAACCACCTTACCCTTTGAGTTGGCACCGAAGGTGACATACTTTCGAGGACTATCATTTTCAGCAAGCTCACGAAACAAGTCTTTATCTCCGGTCATGTGATCGGTACAACCACTATCAAGAACCCATTCCTTTCCTCCTGACATATATCCCCGAAGAATTGCCATAAGACCAAAATGTCTCATTGCATCATCAAGATCGAAGTCACTATTATCATCCTCATCATAGTATCCATGTTCAACATCATCATGTGGTGGATCAAATCCTAGAGAGGGTGATTCGTTAGAGTGAGTTTGACAATGATCTTGCTTATGAATTTTTATACCTTCGGAAATAATATCACTAATAATTCCAACATCTCCTTTGGCACGCATAAGGTTTGTAAGCTCAAATAGACGATCACCAAACATAGGATCACCAGTATTCATCTTACTCAAAGCAATATACTTATGGAGAATTTCATCTAGATTTTTCAAGGAATAATTTGGAAAGTGTTCCTCAAGAAATTTCCATATAGTGTAGGCACACTCAAGAGTAGGCAAGTTTATAATTAAGTTTCTAGGCAAGCCTCTAGTGATAAGATTAACAGTTCTAAGATTCCTAATCATGTCAATTGACTCATCAAGGGTAGGATGCATAGGATCAACATGAGGTGCACAAGGGCTAGCAATGTACTTGTTCAAATGATATTGATTGAAGATTACAAGCATCTCATTTTTCCACTCATGAAAATACTCTCCATCAAGAATAGGCACTCTATGTCTAAGACTCCCCAAAGTAGACTCATCCATCTTCCTCCAATGGTGATTAAACCAAGGCAATGGAGACCAATGCTCTGATACCACTTGTAGGACCTTGAGAAGAGGTGTCTAGAGGGGGGTGATTAGACACTAAGTACCAAAGTTGCAGTTTTTAACTTCTTTAAGTTTAAGTGGAGTTTAGGGACAAGTTTAACATTCACAACATATAGCAAGAAAGCATGCAAAGAGTATATGAGCAGCGGAAAGTAAAGCATGCAACTTGCAATAATGTAAAGGGAAGGGTTTTGGAGGATTCAAACGCAATTGAAGACACGGATGTGTTTGGCGTGGTTCCGATAGGTGGTGCTATCGTACATCCACGTTGGTGGAGACTTCAACCCACGAAGGGTAACGGTTGCGCGAGTCCACGGAGGGCTCCACCCACGAAGGGTCCACGAAGAAGCAACCTTGTCTATCCCACCATGGCCGTCGCCCACGAAGGACTTGCCTCACTAGCGGTAGATCTTCACGAAGTAGGCAATCTCCTTGCCCTTACAAACTCCTTGGTTCAACTCCACAATCTTGTCGGAGGCTCCCAAGTGACACCTAGCCAATCCAGGAGACACCACTCTCCAAGAAGTAACAAATGGTGCGTTGATGATGAACTCCTTGCTCTTGTGCTTCAAATGATAGTCTCCCCAACACTCAACTCTCTCTCATGGGATTTGGATCTGGTGGAAAGAAGATTTGAGTGGAAAGCAACTTGGGGAAGGCTAGAGATCAAGATTCATATGGTAGGAATGGAATATATTGGCCTCACCACCTGAGTAGGTAGTTCTCTCTCAGAAATAGGATGCTGGAAGTGTAGGTTCGTTCTGATGGCTCTCTCCACGAATGAAGAGGAGGTGGAGGGGTATATATAGCCTCCACACAAAATCTAACCGTTACACACAATTTACCAAACTCGGTGGGACCGATTCAACAGACTCGGTCGGACCGATTTAGTAAACCTAGTGATCGTTAGGATTTTCGATGGGACCGAAATGCAACTCGGTAGGACCGAAATGCAACTCGATAGGACCGATATGGTTAGGGTTAGGGCATAATGTAATCTCGGTGAGACCGATTACACAAACTCGGTGAGACTGATTTTGGTAATTAGCTAACCAGAGAGTTGGTCAGGCAAACTCGGTGGGACCGATTACTCAAACTCGGTGGGACCGATTTTGTTAATAAGTTGACCAGAGAGTTTGCATTGTAATCTCGGTAGTATCGATTGCTCAAACTCGGTGAGACCGATTTTGCTAATGGACATACACAGAGAGATTACAATCCCATCTCGGTGAGACCGAGATCCCTATCGGTGAGACCGATTTGCCTAGGGTTTGTGGCAGTGGCTATGACATCTGAACTCGGTGGCGCCGGATAGAAAGAATCAGTGGGGCCGAGTTTGACTTTAGTTTTAGGTCATATGTGTGGAAGTGGGAAAGTAGTTGAGGGTCTTGAAGCATATAACTAAGCACTGTGGAGCAAGAAACTCATTAAGCAACACCTCATCCCTTCTTGATAGTATTGGCTTTTCCTATAGACTCAATGTGATCTTGGATCACTAAAATATAAAATGAAGAGTCTTGAGCTTGAAGCTTGAGCCAATCCTTTGTCCTTAGCATCTTGAAGGAGTTCCCACGTCCTTTAGTCCATGCCACTCCATTGTTGAACTTATCAGAAACATACTAGATAAAAGTGTTAGTCCAACAAGAGATATGTTGACATTAATTACCAAAACCAGCTAGGGAGCACTTGTGCTTTCACAGAGAAAGTGATCTTCTTTTGCACTGCATGTATGCTTCTATTCTTCATCGGTAATCCAGTGGTGTGGTGAACCTACCCACTACAGCACAATGTCATATTCTGCAATGTCTTAACTATGAACAATGTCATATCATTCTACTACTCCCTCCATCCGAAAATACTTGTCATTGTAATGGATGTATCTAGATGTATTTTAGTTCTAGACACATCCATTTTGATGACAAGTAATTCCGGACGGAGGGAGTATTATTTAAACCGTCTCTTTATTTGCCAATCTAAAATGGGATAAATTGATAGCACACTAACCATTGATACTTATGAGTTCTTGATCTGTAATCCAGTGGTGTCTTGAAGCTGCCAACTCCTTCACAGTGTCATTTCCTGCCATGAGTTGACCTGAACAATACCATATTGTGTTAATGCAATTTTAAACTGTGTCACTTTATTCATCGGTAAGAAATGTGATGAATTTTCAGCACTGATACTTTTATGTGCAAAACCTATCATCTGTTTGCTTGTTTATCTTTGAGAGTGAGGAAGATTTAAGTGTTGCACAAGCATAGTCTCATCATCTTGCTCAGCTGCTTGCGCTGCAGCTCCCCAGCAGGGCTAACCTTTCTTGAACTCTATTGAAGTGCTGTCGGTTTTGTATATTATTTTGTCGCCATATTTATTTGCACTGGTGGCAGTGTTTGATGCCCAGTGTATGTAATCTGTTGTCTGCTTGTGCTTTATTATCATAGTGGCGAACTCTGATGCCCAATGGATATAATATGTTATAATTTCTTTATTGTATTGTCTAGGTTTTTTCTTATTCATGATGCTGCAGTTATTTTACTGTATATATATCCTGTCTTCGCAGTAAACTGGCCAAACCGTAAAATTACGGTACATAATCGGGCTGGCATGCAATCACGATGTAGGTTGGGCCTGAAACGTGACGAACAGCTAACGGGCCGGCAGGAGCCCGAAATGAACCCCGGCCCATGATTGTGCGAATCAAATCACGGGCTTTTAATAGGTTAAAAGTGTCTCAGTCCTTGTTTGGCCCAATCAGATATCGGCTGCGAGCAGGCCGGATGCAAACCGGGCCGTAGTTAGGCCCAACTATATGACGGGCATTTAACATGCCGAAATTAATATAGTGACGAAATGTTAAACGGGCCCTTAAGAGGCCAAAACTAATATCAGGCCGAATTACTAAGTGGGCCTTTAGCAAGTGGGCCCAAAAGCATAGTGTCCAGTTGACGGGCCGAATCTGATATGGGCCATAATTGAGCCCATAGCCTCTTAAAGGGTCGGACCTGATCTGGGCCGTAATTTGGCCTAGAACGTGGTAGGCTTTTAACGGGCCGGATCTCATATGGGCCACTATTAGGCCCGGCACATGGCAGGCCATTAATGGACCGGATCAAATATGGGCCGGCATTTGGCCCAAAACATGGCAGCTAGTTAATGGGTCGGCCTACTAGGGTCCTCAAAATCTTGTGGGCCTACAGCTGGGCGGGCCCATCAATGTCGACGAAATCTCATGGGCCTTTAGCCAGGCCGGCCCATTACGATCCGCAAGAATCTTGTGGGCCTTTACCCGGCCCATTATGGCACACAAAAATCTTGTGGGCCTTTACCTGGGCCGGCCCATTATGGCCCACAAAATCTTGTGGGCCTTTAGCTGGGCCAGCCCATTATGGTCCGCAAAATCTCATGGGCCTTTAGCTGGGCCGACCCATTATGGTCCGCAAAATCTTGTGGGCCTTTAGTTGGGTCGGCCCATTTAAACTTGATGGGCCGGTCCATGTGTCAACATATCACAGGCGCGTCTCGCCCATTGGATGACTGACACCTGTGCGAGCGTGGACCTGACACGTGTCTCCTCCAGCCAATGATGATTTTACACGTGGAAAATCCCCATTGGTCGGGGCTGTTAACGGGTTATCGGATCCAAAACCTGACCCGATAGCTTAACGGCGTTCCGTTACGATGGATGCCACGTGTCGGTCACCCTTGACGAAAGCACTTCTGTGACACGCGATTTATCGTCATGGAAGTGGAAACTTCCGTGATGATAATTTTGGTAATGTCATGAAAAACTTCTACGACAGCACAGGTATGACTATCTTGACTCTGTCATAAAGTCGTCATTGATGTACATGCATGACAAAAAACGCGACCTACTGTGACAAACATGTATCATCATGGAAGTGTATTTTTTTGTAGTGCTGACGCGGTGGGCCGAGCTACGCAACTCCTGCGAAGGGGTGCATGAGGTGGAAGCCATAGAGTACTTCACCGCTGGGTGTAGAGAAGGCACCCTCCTTAAGCACCAACTCCTCTGCGACGATCCGGCAACACTCGACGACCTGCTGATCATAGCAGACAAGTACGCCACTTCCGAATCCTCAATGAAGTCGGAGCTTCAGGTGGATGCCTCTGGGAAGGTGCTCCCTCCGGCTCCTAGAACGCCGGCCGGTGACACCAGTCGGCGCCCGCGGCAGAATGACAACAAGCGCAAAGCCCCAATGTCGGCTTCCACCAGCCAGCAGGTGGCAATAGTCGAAGATCAGTATCCAGAGGGGCAACCCATACCCAAGCGTCAAAAAGGCGGCAAGCCGGCTTGGCAGCCTTCCTTCTCCTACGAGCAAACCCTTGATGCACACTGCAAGTTCCACAGCAGCGCAAAGCTATCCTATCACACCACCCGGAAGTGTCACTGGCTCACCCAAATCTCCAAGGGCGAAGGGCTACTGCCTCCGCCGCCTGCTAGCCTGCTACATCCGCCTCCTCAGCAGCCGGCAGCCCGCCCAGCAGTCGGCTCCATCCAAGATGAATTCCTGAAGAACACGGAGCCTATGTTGTCTTCACAAGTCAGGCTGATGACAGGCGCAGCCGGCGCCAGCAGCACCAAGAAGTCAATCATGTCGCCTCGAAAGTCCTAGAGTTCAGGCACTGGTCCGAGAAGCCCATCAGCTGGAGCCGAGCTGACCACCCGGAAGTGATGCCCTCCCCGGGTTCCTATGCTCTGGTGTTGGATGCCACCTTCGCAACAGAGAGGCGAGCTACTCGTTTCTCCCGAGTCCTGATAGAAGGCAGTAGCAGCATCAACATCCTTTACCGCGATACCATGGAAAAGCTGAACATCAAGGTGAAGCAACTCCAGCCCAGTCGGACTGTTTTCCATGGCATTGTGCTCGGCCTTTCCTGCTCACCAATCAGTAAGATCAAGATTGATGTCATCTTCAGAGACAAAGATCACTTCCGCCGTGAAGCAATTTGGTTTGAGGTAGTGGACCTGGAGAGCCCTTATCATGCATTGCTTGGCCGACCTGCTCTGGCCAAGTTCATGGCAGTACCTCATTACGCCTACCTCAAGATGAAGATTCCGGGAACCAAGGGCATCATCACCATAATCTGAGACTACAAGAAGTCGTCCACCTATGCCGCAGCAAGCAGCCGGCTACCCGAGTCCCTTGTGATTGCCGCAGAGAAGAATCTCCTTGACCGTGTTGTGGCCATGGCCGGCAAGCAGCCGGACCTGTCACCAAATCCCAAGGAGTTGGAGACCCGGGGCTCTTTCCAGCCGGCCAAAGAAACCAAGAAGATACCCTTGGACCTGGACCACCCGGAGAGGTTCGCTCTCGCAGGAACCACCCTTGGTAGCAAATAGGAAAGCGAGCTCGTCGATTTCCTTCATGAGAATCAGGATATCTTTGCATGGTGCCCCAAGGACATGTTGGGTGCTCCGACGGATTTCGTCGAGCACAAGCTACATGTTAGAGCAGATGCAAAACCAGTCAAGCAACCCCTCTGCCGACTGTCAGAAGAGAAGAAAAGAATTGTTGGTGAAGAGATAGCCCGGCTCCTAGCAGCCGGCTTCATTATGGAAGTGTTCTTTCCAGAATGGCTTGCCAATCCAGTCCTTGTACTGAAGAAGAACAACAAGTGGCACATGTGCATTGATTATGCCAGCCTCAACAAAGCTTGCCCCAAAGATCTATTTGCCTTGCCTCGGATTGATCAAGTAATATACTCCACAGCCGAATGTGAGTTGTTGTGTTTCTTGGATGCCTACTCAGGGTACCACTAGATCAAGTTGAACCCAGCCGACCGCCTGAAGACCGCCTTCATCACACCATTCGGAGCCTTCTGCTACCTGACCATGAAATTCGGCTTGAGAAACGCCGGTGCCACTTTTCAGCGTTGCATGCAGAAGTGCCTCCTCAAACAACTCGGCAGAAATGCCCAGGTCTATGTAGACGACATTGTGGTGGAGACGGAGAAGCGCGTTACCCTTCTAGAAGATCTCAAGGAAACATTTGACAATCTACGCTGTTTTCAAATCAAGCTCAACCCCGAGAAATGCGTCTTTGGAGTACCAGCCGTCCAGCTCCTTGGCTTCCTGGTCTCCAAGCACAGCATTGAGTGCAACCCTATGAAGATCAAAGCCATCAAGAGGATGGAGATACCCACCCGGCTGCGAGACGTCCAGAAGTTCACCGCGTGCTTGGGCTCCATCAGCCGCTTCATCAGTCGACTGGGGGAGAAGGCTCTTCCCCTGGACCAGCTCATGAAGAAAACCACTCACTTTGAGTGGAATGTCCAGGCGGACGAAGCCTTTCTCCAGCTAAAAAAGATGTTGCCACGCCGCCTATCCTGGCGGCTCCGACTGACAAAGAGCCCATGCTTCTTTACATTGCCGCAACCAGTCGGGTGGTCAGCATAGTCATTGTGGTACAGCGCCCAGAAGACGGCAAGGCACAGCCAGTCCAGAGGCCTGTGTACTACCTGAGCGAGGTGCTATCAGCCTCAAAAGCAGAACTATCCCCACTACCAGAAGATGTGCTACGGCGTGTACTTTGCCGCTAAGAAGCTCAAGACATACTTTAAAGAGCATCCCATCACGGTTGTTTGCACTGCCCCACATACTGAGATCATGGGTAGCCAAGATGCATCAGGCCGGGTGGCCCAGTGGGCCATCGAGCTGGCTCCCTACACCATCTTCTATCAGTCTCGCACCGCCATCAAGTCCCAAGCACTGGCCGACTTCCTCGTCGACTGGGTCGAGACCCAGTACCTGCCGCCACCGCTGGACTCCACCCATTGGTGGATGCACTTTGATGGCTCAAAGATGCGCACCGGTCTGGGAGCCAGCATCGTCCTTACCTCTCCCAAGGGTGACAACCTCAGATACACATTGAAAATCCACTTTGCTGCCTCCAATAATGTGGACGAGTACGAGGCGCTCGTACACGGGCTCCAGCTAGACAAAGAACTAGGCATCCGTCGGATCCTGTGTTATGGCGGCTCGGACTTGGTGGTCCAACAGTCGTCTGGAAACTGGGACACCAAGGATGCAAACATGGCAACCTACCGCTTCCTCATCTAGCAACTCAGCGGACATTTTGAAGGGTGCGAGTTCCTTCACGTGCCATGGGCCGACAACGAGCAAGCAGATGCCCTGGCATGAATCGGCTCCATCCGGCAAGCCATACCAACCGGCGTCTCCCTTCAGCGCCTCCTCAAGTCGTCTATCAAGCCTTCACCGGAATCAGACTCTATCTTTGTGCCGGCTGCCCCAGGAACAGTCTGATCCGACTTAGGGACCTTAGTAGTCGACTCGGGACTTCGGCAGACGGCTTGGGGACTGCTGCAGCAGCACCCGGCCCGGGGACTTCAGAGCCCGACCCTTGGACTGCAGCGGTTAGCCCGGGGACTTCAACGACACAGCAGGCGGTGGTCGACTCCAACCCGCCACCTCCCAACCCAACCGCCCTAGTTGTAGCGGCCATACTGATAGTAGAAGAATTCGCAGCTCCATCATGGGCGCATCCCATCCTCAACTTTCTGGTAAACAGAGAGTTGTTGGTTGATGAAACCTCGGCCCGGCAAGTGCAGCGCCGGGAAGGAGCCTACACGATAGTAAACAGAGAGTTTGTCACACGCAGCGTGATTGGCCTCTTCCAGTGGTTTGTAGAACCAGATAAAGGCAAGGCAATCCTCAAAGATATCCACCAAGGCGAATGCGGCCACCACACGGCCTCAAGATCACTTGTTGCCAAAGCTTTCCGCCACAGCTTCTTCTGGCTGACTACTTTGGAAGGCGCCAAAGACCTGGTCAAGCATTGCAAGGGGTGCCAGATATTCAGCTCCAAGCAACATCTACCGGCTTCTGCACACAAGACCACCCCCCTCACTTGGCCTTTTGCCGTCTGGTGGCTGGCATAGTGGGCCCATTCAAGACGGCACGCGGCGGCATGACTCATCTGCTTGCCACTGTGGACAAATTCACTAAGTGGATTGAAGCAAAGCCAATTAGGAAGTTGAATGGGCTGACTGTTGTGACCTTCATCGCAGATATCATCGTCCGGTACGGCATACCACATATCATCATCACCAACAATGGCATGAAGTTTGCCAAAGGAGCATTGGCCCATTTCTGCGCGACGCAGGGCATCCGACTGGACTTAGCGTCTGTTGCCCATCCACGGTCAAACGGCCAAGTTGAGCGAGCCAACGGCCTCATCCTCTTCGGCATCAAGCCCCGACTAGTCGAGCCCTGGAGCGCTCGGCCAGCTGCTGGATCGATGAGCTGTTGCCATCCTCTGGAGCCTGCGCACCACTCCAAACAAGTCAACCGGCTTCAATCCTTTCTTCCTTGTGTATGGGGTTGAGGCTATCATCCCAACTGACATCGAGTTCGACTCACCTCGCCTCACCAACAAAAAGGGATCGTCGTGATTAAGAAGACAATAGAAGACCAAGTCAAAGACAGCCACGAGGAGCCACCATCACCCCAACACCTCATCAGGCGAGAAGTTGTCGAAGATTCTTCAGGCTCAACCTGGATTGTTTCATCGAACAACTACAAGAGATGTAGCAACAGCTGAGGAAAACTCAGAAGACTGCATGAGGCACAAGGCACGACTACTGAGTCCGAGAACCCCTAGGGTAGGATGAGTCGTGTACCCCCTATGCGCAGTCGAGTCCGTATGATAGTTCGAATAGAACCATGATTGTGTGTTGCTTGTTTTTATTTGTTTGTGTTTTGATATAGGCGACAAGTATGCGACTATATCACCTTCCCTACCTTGCTTCTTCTATTTGGCCCTTTTTGCACCTGTTCGTTTGCACTTGCACTATAGAACCCCCTTTAGGCATTCCCTCCTCTATGCTACTTTTCCCTCTCATCTCTTTCCTCAACTGAAGACAAGCAAGACAATATGCACCAAGGATTCCACCTCGGCGACCAACAAGCACTGAAGACTTTTGCTACAACCTCCTCGACCAAGTACAACCCCATATGTTTACACCTCAAGACTAGAACCCTATTCCTAGACCCTTCGAGACTTCACGAAATACCCCAGCTCGAGTCCTTAACCATGTGCTTCACGTACACGGAGGCGGAGGCGAAGGAAGCGCGAGAAGACGGCATCGATCCGCTGGAAGAGGGTCGGCTGTTGGCACTCAGCCGGTCCGCCATCTACCAGAAGAGCCTGCGCCGCTACCACAGTCGGAAGGTCAAGCCAAGGTCCTTCCAAGAGAACGACCTCGTGCTCCGGCTGATCCAGGGAACAGCCGGCCAACACAAGCTCTCGGCCCCTTGGGAGGGCCCCTTCATCATCAGCCAAGCCTTAGGCAACGACTCCTACTACCTAATCGATGCACAGAAGCCTAGGGCACGCAAGAGGGACGACTCCGGCAAAGAATCAGAGCGCCCATGGAATGCAAACCTCCTTTGAAGATTTTACAGTTGATGCAGTATGTACCATGCTATCTTTTGTATTAAGTGCAAGACATCAGGTCCCCCAAAGAGAACTTGGTGACTACCCTTTTATCTATATGATAAGTTTTATGCCTATGAATGTGTTACTTCATTTTTTTCCGCCTGGCACCGGGTTCGACCAGTCGGCCCGGGGGTTTGCTGCCTTGTATTATGTCAGTGCTACCTGCAGTCAGACAAGTAATGTGCCGACATCTTAGCCCTCTCTTGCCACAAGCCGCAGCTCGTAGAGCGGCTGTCTGGCTGGCAAGAGTCAAAGGCAGGAAACGATGCCCACATGAAAAATGGCTAAGGACCAAAGCATTTACATAAGATAGGCCGACTTCCTGCCTCGCCAGTCAGCTTCTCACTTACCTTGCTACGTCCTAAACGGCCGAAGTACTTGTCCTCCAAAACGGCTAAGTACTTGTCCCAGCCAAACTCCGCAGAGCGGCTGCCTGGCTGGCAAGACGGCAGCCAAGGGAGGGCGGAAAAGGAAAAAGCCAAAAAGGATCAAAAAGCAAGAAAAGTCGGAATTCGGCGCAAGCACAGCACGTACGAGACAATATTTACACAGCAAGGTTTTTAAGCCAGAATTCAACAAGTTTGAATACACTCCCAGTGGGTGGAACTGCGCGCATTTAATGACATTGTTCAAAAGACTACAGAGCAGGAAAAGTTAAAGATAAATCGGCCACCTAGGCCAAGGGAGCAGCAGGCGGGTCCGGCAGGTTGGTGGAGTCAGCGGCACGGGCTGGTGGAGTGGTCGGCTCACGAGTCTCGGCTTGGTCGTCTCTAGCAGCAGTCGATGCGCTCGCACGTGGCTCGTTCCTTGAGGCATGGTCGAGTTGAGGCTAGCCATCCGCTCCGTCCTCCGGCACGGCGTCTTCACCATCCTCGCTCTCCTCATCTTTGCCCTCATCGCTGGAGGCGATCTCCTCCGCCGAGTCCTCGCCATCATCCGGGTTCAGCCCGAACAAGTCCGGCGGCACCTCAGCACCCTCTTCGTACAGCTCGGGGACAAAGAAGCATGTGCCGGTGTACACGGTGATCGCCGCGGCGCGATGAATGAGAGAACCCCTCACCGCCACCAACTCTTCGTTGGCCTCCTACCGGAACATGGCCAACTGGGCTAGATCTTTCCCAGGATACCACGCCTTGACAAACTCCAAGGCCCGCTATGCGCCTGCCCGGGCCGAGGAGCCCTTCCACGCCTCGAAGCGGCCGACAGCCACATCCAACCAGTCTGTAGTCTGGCGGGGGTGCATGGAGCTTGGATGCCTGGCCAGAGGGCGGAGATCACATGGGCTCCAACGCGCTGTAGCCGGTGGAGAATCCGATGAGCCAGCTGGAGACGAGCCTGGATGGCAAGAAGCTGCTCGTCAAGTGACCGATGGGCGTTCGGCGCGATATTCGCACTAGCCCGCCTTCGCTCTTCGTGCCGAGCTTTGATGGCTTGGCTAGTGGCAACGGCGTAGCCAGGGAAGTACTCTGTGCAATAAGATAAAAGAAGTATGAAGACAGAAGCCGGATCATATAACACTCGGCAGATGAAAGAAAGAAGAAGACAACACACCATCGACCATGTCCTCGATCCGCCCGTAGATGTCGTTTAGCGCTCTCTCCGTATCGGCCCAGTTTGAGCACTGAGTCTCAAACTTGTCTTGGAGAGTGGCCTCGCTGTCCTTCGCGGTCTGAAGGGCCGCCTTGTGAAGCTCCGCCTGCTCAGCCAGCTCCTTGACCAGATGGTCGCGCTCTTGGGCCACCTTGCTGCATTCCTCTTCCTTGGCACGCAGCGCGGCTTGTGCTTCGCCCAGCTATTGCTGCAAGGCGGTGTTGGCTTCTGCAAAGACAACAAAGAAATACGCCCAGTAATCAAGAAAGAAGACAAAAAGTTGTTGGAGAGATCTGGCCCGACTGCTCAGCAGTCGGCCCAAATCTCCGGGACTACACCCAGCGGGTGCGCTGGCGCGCCCTCGCGAGAAAGAAAAGGCGGAGTGCTTACTCCGGCTTTCGGACAAGTCAGCGCTCCGCTGGGCCAGCTCCTGGACTTGGGAGTTGAAGGCAGCCATGCGGATGTTGTGATAATCCTGGAACAAAGATAATAGAAGAAAAGGCAAGTCAGAACTCGGGCCTACTTGAAAGTTCCAGGCCGCCTGCTCAGCAGCCGGCCCAGAACTCGGGGACTACACCCAGTGGGTGCGCTGACGCGCCCTACGGAAGATTACAAGAAATGAAAGCAAGAAACATACCTGAATGACCGCTCGCGATGCCAAGAACTCCTGTGTGTAATGTTGAAGGGCGGTAGCCTGAGCCTGGAGCCGGGCCTTGACGTCCTGCACGGCCTCGTTCAAAACAGTCGATCCGCCCCCAGGCGTCCACTCCGGCGAGCCAACGCTGGTGGCCTCCACCTCCAGGGCTGGCGAGCTTGCGGCCCCGACCTCCTGTGGCTGTGGTGCCGAAGCCGCCTTCACTACTTGACAGTGTGATGGGGAGCGGACCGTGATGGTCGCCCCCGCCGCCAGCTCGTCACCAACAGGGGGCACCGGTGATGCATCAGGCTGGCCGCCTTGGTCCTCAACGGTCGGTGCCGGTGGAGGCATCTCTGCCCCCGTGGCGACACTGTCACCCCCTTCCCTCCCCATGATCGGTTGGTCGTTTCCGGCTCCTCCAGTCGGTGCTGAGATCTCAGGCGCGGGTGGCGCGGCATGAAGGGGGATGACGAGTTGCGGAGCCTGGCCGCGTGCGGCCTCTTCCGCCTGCACTTTGGCCACGACGTCCTCTTGGGCCTTGGTCGCGGCGTCGGCCTGGGCCTTTGTAGCCGCGTCCGCCTCCTCCTACGCCGCCTTGTCCACCGCCGCCTTCTGCCGCTCCACCTCTTCCCACTCCTTGCGCGCCTCCTGGGCGTTCTTCTCCATCGCAGCCTGGAGCTCGGTGCGCAGGTCCACGCGGCGGGTGTTGGCGGAGCCCGTCCCGACCATGGAAGCGGCGTCGGGCCATTCAAGAGAGAGCGGGGCCCTGTTCAAGCAAAATAAAAAAGAATTCAGTGCAAAGTGGCAAGGAAAAGGAAGAAAGGACGTGAGAGGAATCAAGCACTTACGCAGACACCATCTGGGTCTGCTTCATGGTCTTCTAAAATCGGGTCGCCTTCATGGCGGCCTCCTCCTGCTTGGTCGCCGCCGAGCTCTTGGATTTCTTCGGCCGGCTGCCGTACAGCAACAGCGTGGCTTGGCGCTTCAATGCGCCGCCTGGGGCAGTCGGCGCACCTGATGAGCTCGCGCCCGCCTGTTCGGCAACTAGTGGGCGGCACGACGCGTTCTCCTCCTCATCATCATCCGGCTGCCTCCACCTTCGGAGCCGCCTGCTCTGCCACCACCACCCATGGCGTCGTCTTCTTCCAAGGCGGCGGCCCGCAAGTCAGGGTCATCCGCATCACTCACCGACCGGTCGAGCAGGTATTCATGGCCCTGCTCCAGGGCGTCGGCTACCGACTGGGTGGTGAAGATCTGCTTCATGGCAGACTGGTCAGGTGGAAAATAAGAACCCAGAAATCAAAGAGAAAAAAGAAAAAGTTGAGGACTCACCACGGGTGGTGGGAGCACACGGGAGTACGGCTGCTTGCCAAACTGGCACTCCTCCTCCGGGAGTTTGAAGTTCGAGATGTAGTTCACCAGATGATCCACCTCCGTGCGTGGAATCTCGCTGGTGCACATCTAGCACGGGTCTTGATGACTGCTCATCTGGCTGATCATGTGAGGTTGTCCTTGAAGAGGGAGCACCCGGTGCACCACGAAGGCGGTCAGCGGATCCGACCCCTTGAGGCCTTCTATCTCCATCATCACCTTGAGCCGAGTGATGGCGGCGGAGGAGGCGGCCGACAACGTCTTCGGTTGGAACACCCAGTTGGTGCGGTGCTCAGCTGTCGGGCCGGCTACATAAGCCGGCAGGCTAACAAAGTCTGCCGTCGGGTGGACGTTCTTGACATAAAAATAAGATTTTTGCCACAGCTTGGCCAACTGTGTCAAGCTGATGGCCGGAAAGCATATGTCGGCACCCGGACGCTGCACCGTGACAAAAGCTCCGCACTGAGCCACCTTCCCCTTGGCGGCGGTGTCGAGCTTGGTGTGGAAAAACTGCCCCCAGAGCTGGAGGGTGGGGAGGATGCTGAGGTAACCCTCGCAGAGAGTTACGAAGGCTGATAGTAGCACCATCGTGTTCGCCGTGAGGTGGTGCGGTTGGAGTCGGTAGAACTAGAGGAAGGAGCGGAGGAAGCCGCAAGCCGGCAGGCCGAAGCCGCGAAGGAAGTGCGAGCGGAAGACGACGCGTTCACCTTACTCCGGCTCTGGCGAGATCTCTCTCTTGGGCTGCAGGCGTACCTCTATGTAGCCCTCGCCAGGCAGCCACCACATTTGACGGAGGAAGGCAAGGTGATCCTCGTTGATGTCGGAGCCATCCCAGGCCCCGGAGCTTGCCCACTCGCGTGCCATGAGCACTTAGAGCTCGACGGAGGATCGGTGCAGCGACGAGTGCGCGAGCCCGCGTCGGAGCAATGGTGGTGCGGGGTTGATGGGAGCAACGATGCTGTTTCGACCGTAGGAGGTCCAACAGAAGTCCGTTTCCTCCATTTTGCGGTATGCCAGACCACTCCCGATGAACAGGCTCCTGTTTCGACCATGGTCAGTCGAACACAAGGCCGTTTCCTCCGTTCTGCGGTATGCCAAGCCTCGTTTCCATCGGTTGTTCTGTCCAAGCCGGTTGGCTCCCAATGAACAGCACGTGTTCCGTTGCCTCTCGATGAACACGATGCATTCCATTGCCTCCCCATGAACACGACGATGACGCAGTTTCTCCGTTCCGACCCAGCCATGTACACGAGCCCTGGCAGTACGTATGCGCGAGTAGGCGTTCGAGACCCCGCCCGTATGTACGTATGTGGTTGTATTTACTTTCTTGCACCCTGGCCGTTGTATGTACGTGTACATGCTATGTGCGCGCCTCGACTATGACACGTGTGTGCCTCTATTACGACATGAATGTGCCTCTACATCGACCAGTATGTACGTACACGTTCGCGACCAAAATGACAACGCTATGTATGCTTTGACTAGGTGGGTCCCGACTGTTGGCACTTCCTTGCGTGCGAAGATGTAGCTGGTGGGTCCCAGCAGTCATGGGGTGAATCATTTTTGTTTTCCATAATATGGATGCGCTTCCTTGCGTGCGAAGATATAGCTGGTGGGTCCCATCAGTCAGGGGGATAAAACATTATTTTTCAGGGTAAAAAGGATGCAGTTGCATGCATGCGTCCATGGGTGTGGTGCGTCCCCACTGTTAGCCTCTCATGTACAGTCATCTTCCGATGACTCTTGGTTGTTGACCACGTTGACCACTGATACGTCCATTTTGCATCATGCATGATGGATATATTATCCGATTTTTGTGAAAAGATTGTTGAGGTTTTCATGGATGACTTCTCCGTTTATGGATCTTCTTTTGATGATTGCTTGAGCAACCTTGATCGAGTTTTGCAGAGATGCGAAGATACTAGTCTTGTCTTGAATTGGGAAAAGTGCCACTTTATGGTTAATGAAGGCATTGTCTTGGGGCATAAAATTCTGAAAGAGGTATTGAAGTTGATAAAACTAAAGTGGATGCTATTGAAAAGATGCCATGTCCCAAGGACATTAAAGGTATAAGAAGTTTCCTCGGCCATGCAGGTTTTTATAGGAGGTTTATTACGGACTTCTCTAAAATTTCTAGGCCTCTGACTAACATCTTACAAAAAGATATCCCTTTTGTCTTCCATGATGATTGTGTAGAAGCATTTGAAATACTTAAGAAAGCTTTGATTTCTGCACCAATTGTTCAGCCACCTGATTGGAATTTACCCTTTGAAATTATGTGTGATTCTAGTGATTATGTTGTAAGTGATGTTCTAGGACAAAGAGTTGATAAGAAACTAAATGTTATTCAATATGCTAGTAAAACTCTAGACAGTGCCCAGAGAAATTATGCTACTACTGAAAAAGGATTTTTAGCAGTTGTGTTTGCTTGTGATAAGTTTAGACCTTATATTGTTGATTCTAAAGTAACTGTTCACACTGATCATGGTGCTATTAAACATCTTAGGGAAAAGAAAGATGCTAAACCTAGACTTATTAGATGGGTTCTCCTACTACAAGAATTTGATTTGCATATTACTGATAGAAAGGGAGCTGAGAACCCCGTTGCAGATAACTTGTCTAGGTTAGAGAATGTACTTGATGACCCACTACCTATTGATGATAGCTTTCCTAATGAACAATTAGTTGTCATAAATGCTTCTCGTACTGCTCCATGGTATGCTGATTATACTAATTACATTGTTGCTAAATTCATACCACCTAGTTTCACATACCAGCAAAAGAAAAAGTTTTTCTATGATTTAAGAAATTACTTCTGGGATGACCCACACCTTTATAAAGAAGGAGTAGATGGTGTTATTAGACGTTGTGTACCTGAGCATGAACAGGAACAGATCCTACGCAAGTGTCACTCCGAGGCTTATGGAGGACACCACGCTGGAGATAGAACTACGCATAAGGTATTGCAATCTGGTTTTTATTGGCCTACTCTCTTCAAAGATGCCCGTAAGTTTGTCTTGTCTTGTGATGTATGTCAAAGAATTGGTAATATTAGTAGACGTCGGGAAATGCCTATGAATTATTCTCTTGTTATTGAACCATTAGATGTTTGGGGCTTTGATTATATGGGGCCGTTTCTTTCCTGTAATGGGTATACACATATTCTAGTTGTTGTTGATTACGTTACTAAGGTGGTAGAAGCTATTCCAACTAGTAGTGCTGATCATAACACTTCTATTAAGATGCTTAAAGAAGTTATTTTTCCGAGGTTTGGAGTCCCTAGATACCTAATGACTGATGGTGGTTCACATTTTATTCATGGTGCTTTTCGTAAAATGCTTTCTAAGTATGATGTTAACCATAGAATTGCATCTCCATATCACCCACAGTCTAGTGGCCAAGTAGAACTGAGTAACAGAGAGCTCAAATTAATTTTGCAAAAGACTGTTAATAGATCTAGAAAGAATTGGTCCAAGAAACTTGATGATGCATTATGGGCTTATAGAACTGCATATAAAAAACCTATGGGTATGTCTCCGTATAAAATGGTCTATGGAAAAGCATGTCACTTACCTATCGAACTAGAACATAAGGCATATTGGGCCATTAAAGAACTCAATTATGATTTCAAACTTGCCGGTGAGAAGAGGTTATTTGACATTAGCTCACTCGATGAATGGAGAACTCAAGCCTATGAGATTGCCAAACTATTTAAAGAAAAAGTTAAAAGATGGGATGACAAAAGGATACAAAAGCGTGAGTTTAGTGTAGGTGATTATGTGTTGCTTTTCAACTCTCGTTTAAGATTTTTTGCAGGATAAGTCCTCTCTAAATGGGAAGGTCCTTACGTTATCGAGGAGGTCTATCATTCCTGTGCCATAAAAATCAACAACTTCGAAGGCATGAATCCGAGGGTGGTGAACGGTCAAAGAATCAAACATTATATCTTAGGTAATCCAATAAATGTTGAAACTAATGTTATTGAAACCGTAACCCCGAAGGAATACATAAGGGACACATTCCAGAACGTTTCAGACTCCAAAAATGAATAGGTATGTGGTACGGTAAGTAAACCGACTCCAAAACAGTTCCAATAGCAATTTTTCTCCATTTTGGAATATTTAAGAAAATAGGAAAATCAGAAGTAGTTCGGGAAGGACACGAGGCATCCACGAGGGTGGAGGGTGCGCCCTACCCCCCTGGCCGCGCCCCCTGCCTCATGGGCACCTCGTGTGCTCTCCGGACTCTGTTTTCTTGCACAGTACTTCTTTTTTTTGGTAAAAAATCATTATATAATCTCCCAAAGGTTTGACCACCGTATCACGCAAATATCCTCTGTCTTTGTTTCGAGCTATTTTTCTGACAGATCTAGATCACCATGACGTCTTCAAGCGCCCCCAAGGACAAGTTTTTCGAGAAGGTCATCAACCCCTACTTGGCAGAGGTGCTGCAACACCCTCAAACCATTGATATGCATGAGGGGGTGCTGCACATCCGCGATGTTGAGGGACCAAGGAGGACCAGAAGCGTGGAGACAAGACTCGAAGCAATGGAACAACAAGTTTTCAAGTGCCAAGGGATGGTGGAACTCGGACTCAATGCCAACCAGATGATGATCGCGGAGTTCACCAACAACCACAAGTTGGATGCCAAGAACATTGGGGAGACCATTTTCAAGCTTCATGAGAAAATCGAGCACCTCCAAGCCCAGATCTATGACCTGCAAAACCAAAACTATGAGTATGAATATAGATTCAAGAGGATGAGTTTGGCTGCAGATTTGAGGATCCCGGAGACTCGATCATCCTTCTATGATGATGGCCTCTGCCTTGGAAGACGGACGACAGGACTACATCATCAACAACTCCATCATCACCACCTCCGAAGAAGGAGACATAAACACATGGGTATGGGCAATCCCCTTGGCAACTGCCAAGCTTGGGGGAGGTGCCCCGATATCGTATCACCATCACACTCCTATCTTTACCATTTTACTTAGTTTGATCCTTTTAGTAATATCTTGATCTATTAGACTAAAGTTTTAGTATGATTTAGTTTTGAGTTTTGCTTTATGATTCCTCTATGTAATTGAGTCCGTCAGCTATATATAATAAATATTAGTGTTGAGTCAAGGGCTTTGTTATCTTACCTTGATCTTGAGGGAATAAAAGAAAGAATAAAAAGAAGTAAAAGAGATCATATTGATCTTATGGAGACTTCACATATTAAGAGTATGATGAATAAAAGTTGTTGAGAGTTGGCAAACATAGTTTTGGTCATCGTTGCAATTAATCGGAAGTAATAAAGAAAGAGAGGTTTTAACATATAAATATACTACCTTGGATATCTTTTATGATTGTGAGCACTCATTAAAATATGACATGCTAAAGAGTTGATGTTGGACAAGGAAGACAACATAATGGGTTATGTTTTCTTATATCCAAAATAAAGTATATTGTCATGGATCATCCAACATGTTAAGCTTGCCTTTCCCCCTCATGCTAGCCAAATTCCTTGCACCAAGTAGAGATACTACTTGTGCTTCCAAATATCCTTAAACCCAATTTTTCCATGAGAGTCCGCCATACCTACCTATGGATTGAGTAAGATCCTTCAAGTAAGTTGTCATGTTGCATGCAATAAAAATTGATCTCTAAATATGTATGACTTATTAGTGTGGAGAAAATAAGCTTTGTATGATCTTGTGATATGGAAGCAATAGAAGTGACGGAGTGCATAATAAAGGTCCATATCACAAGTGGCAATATAAAGTGACGTTCTTTTGTATTAAGATTTCGTGCATCCAACCATAAAAGCACATGACAACATCTGCTTCCCTCTGCGAAGGGCCTATCTTTTACTTTTGTCTTGTACCTTTTACTAGAGTCATAGTGATCTTCACCTTTCCCTTTTATATTTTATCCTTTGGCAAGCACCTTGTGTTGGAAAGATCCTGATGTATATATATCCAATTGGATGTAAGTTAGCATGAACTATTATTGTTGACATTACCCTTGAGGTAAAAGGTTGGGAGGCAACACTATAAGCCCCTATCTTTCTCTGTGTCCGATTAAAACTTCATTACCCATAAGTATTGCATGAGTGTCAGCAATTGTGAAAGACTAAATGATAGTTGAGTATGTGGACTTACTGAAAAGCTCTTATATTGACTCTTTCTGATGTTATGATAAATTGCAATTGCTTCAATGACCGAGATCATAGTTTGTTGGTTCTCAATGAAGTTTCTGATTCATACTTGACATTGTGAATAGATTGTTACTTGAGCATAAGAAATCATCTGACAATATATATATATATATATATATATATATATATATATATATATATATATATATATATATATGTTGCTGTTATAAGAATGATCATGATGCCCTCATGTTCATATTTTATTTTATCGACACCTCTATCTCTAAACATGTGGACATATTTTTCGGCTTCCGCTTGAGGACAAGCGAGGTCTAAGCTTGGGGGAGTTGATACGTCCATTTTGCATCATGCTTTTATATCGATATTTATTGCATTATGGGCTGTTATTACATGTTATGTCACAATACTTATGCCTATTCTCTCTTATTTTACAAGGTTTACATGAAGAGGGAGAATGCCGGCAGCTGGGATTCTGGGCTGGAAAAGGAGCAAATATTAGAGACCTATTATGCACAACTCCAAAAGTCTTGAAACTCCACGAAAGTTATTTTTGGAATTAATAAAAAATATTGGGCAAAGAAAGTACCAGAGGGGGCCCACACCCTGTCCACGAGGGTGGGGGCGCGCCCTACCCCCCTGGGCACGCCCCCCTGCCTCGTGGGCCCCCTGTCAGGCATTCGGTGACCATCTTCTGCTATATGAAGTCTTTTACCCTGGAAAAAATCATAAGCAAGCTTTTGGGACGAAACACCGCTGCCACGAGGCGGAACCTTGGCGGAACCAATCTAGAGCTCCGGCGGAGCTATTCTGCCGGGGCAACATCCCCCAGGAGGGGGAAATCATCACCATCGTCATCACCATCGATCCTCTCATCAGGAGGGGGTCAATCTCCATCAACATCTTCACCAGAACCATCTCCTCTCAAACCCTAGTTCATCTCTTGTATCCAATCTTTGTCCCAAAACCTCAGATTGGTACCTATGGGTCACTAGTAGTGTTGATTACTCCTTGTAGTTGATGCTAGTGGGTTTATTAGGTGGAAGATCATATGTTCTGATCCTATATGCATATTAATACCCCTCTGATTATGAACATGGATATGGTTTGTGAGTAGTTACGTTTGTTCCTGAGGACATGGGAGAAGTCTTGCTATAAGTAGTCATGTGAATTTGGTATTCGTTTGATATTTTGATGAGATGTATGTTGTCTCTCCTCTAGTGGTGTTATGTGAACGTTGACTACATGACACTTCACCATTGTTTGGGCCTAGAGGAAGGCATTGGGAAGTAATACGTAGATGATGGGTTGCTAGAGTGACAGAATCTTAAACCCTAGTTTATGCGTTGCTTCGTAAGGGGCTGATTTGGATCCATATGTTTCATGCTATGGTTAGGTTTACCTTAATACTTCTTTTGTAGTTGCGGATGCTTGCAATATGGGTTAATCATAAGTGGGATGCTTGTCCAAGAAAGGGCAGTACCCAAACACCGGTCCACCCACATATTAAATTATCAAAGTACCGAACGCAGATCATATGAGCATGATGAAAACTAGCTTGACGATAATTCCCATGTGTCCTCGGGAGCTCTTTTCTCCATATAAGAATTTGTCCAGGCTTGTCCTTTGCTACAAAAAGGATTGGGCCATCTTGCTGCACCTCATTTACTTTCATTGCTTGTTACCCGTTACGAATCATTTTATCACAAAACTATCTGTTATCGATAATTTCAGTGCTTGCAGAGAATAGCTTACTGAAAACCGCTTGTCATTTCCTTCTGCTCCTCGTTGGGTTTGACACTCTTACTTATCAAAAGGACTATGATAGATCCCCCACATTTGTGGGTCATCAACCACACCGTGCCGAGCGCACCAAGGTCGGTGGCTGACGGCGAGGCCCCAGACTGGAACAACCCGGAGATGGGGAAGACGCGGCAGTGGGGTCGCAGATGGAGAGGAGTGGGAAACTTGACTGGTTTGGGTGCGCGGCAGCACTGCCGCGGTGCCGCCCACGGGAGACAGGAGCAAGAGCAGAGGTTGAAGAAGGAGCACGGCTGTTGGATTAACATCCAATGGTCCAGCTGCTAGAATAATTTGTTGATTAAGTTGACAATGTCGTGCATACATGTCTGCTTAGTAGGCCCACAAGTCAGCCACCAAATCTGACGGGTCCCAGCTGTCAACAGGAGGAATAATTTTTTCCGCATAACAAGGAGGCACTTCCTGCCGTGTGAAGATACAGCCGGTGGGTCCCAGCTGCCAGGGGAGGAAACATTTTTTCAGCTTAATAAGGAGGAACTTTTCTTGCGTGCGACCATGGACCTCGTGGGTCCCAGCCGTCAGGCTCTCCACGTACAGTCCTCTTCCCATGACTCTCGTTTGTTGACCATGCCGCACCAAGCGCAGTGAGGCGATGGATGACGGCGAGGCCCTGGATGGGAACGACTCGGAGATGGGAAGACGCGGTAGTAGAGTCACAGATTGAGAGGAGGAGAAGGGTTATAACTGGTTCTGGTGTGGTGTGGGGCTGCAGTCGGTGGAGAATAACAGGAGGTGTGAAGGGGTGGAGGGATAGCCTGGCCAGCGATGGGGTAGCGCTTCGCAGCGATGCATGCTAAGAAGACATGCTAGCCGCCTGAGGCCGGACAAGGCGGTCCTAGCAACGCAGGAGGAAGAAGACAAGAGATTTAAGGTGCATGTCAGCCATTGGATATAAATCCAATGGTTGTGGATGTCATAATTATTTGTTGACCAAGTTGACAATGCCCTACATAGGCTTCGACCTATTGGCCCACATGTCAGCCTGCAAAAATGTGGCATATATTTAACCCATGTTTTCTAGAATGTACAGTCCATTTGTTGGGCTGGGCGAACAAACAATTTCGCTTCAATGCGGCCCATTTATATTTTCTAAGAAATCCCAGCCCATTTGCACTTTCTTGAAATACACGAATAAGTTGGGCTTGTTCTATATATAATGTTAGATTAGAAGGAGCAATTAATATCAAAAAATAAACCGGAGAGACACATTTTTATATATATATATAATTAACAAATTAGTGAGTTATTGCTCAAAATAAGAATGAGCGCCTTATTATTACATTGGTCCTTAAAATCTTCGCAAGCTTTCGTACGCAATCACCAGGATTTTACTTGCCTGTGAGTCAAAAACAACCAGGATTTTCCTTGCCAACTTATGTTAAACATTTACTTTTACAAGTTAATAACAAGTGGGGTGTTTTTATAATGTATATATAAGTCTATATAAAATATACGATAATAGTAATAATATAAATATATATAATGTGGTTAGAAGGGAAAACATAAATTGGACACAGCATTATTATTCTTATATATAGATAAATAGAACAGAGATCTGCGTTATATTAAAAAAATATTGGGCTGCCGATCTTTAAGAAAAATCCCATAGGCCGGTATGGACCTCAAAAAATAAGTTGAAACCAGTGTCTTCATATGTCGTGGGCTACGCATGTTAAAAAAAAACCTAGGCCTAGCTGATACTTGTTCACCCTCTGGAAAAAAATGATACCAGCTAGATCCCCGAGCAAACAGGATTAAAGAGGGGGCCGGCGGTGCGACTGAAGAAGCACATCAAGAGCGATTGTTTTTCTTCAGTGGATGGCTCCCGATGGCGTTTTTTTTTACTTGCCTCTGCACCATACAACTTGTAATTTTAGCCTCCCAGTTCGTGGTGGACCAGCAGCCCATTTGCTGGGCGGGCCAAACTACAGAAACCAGCACTCAATTTTTCATCAAGCCCCAAAAACAACATGGTACTATGTTGGTTTTGAGGCCGAAAACATTACGACAGGGGTTGAGCGGGGGAGGGGGGAAGACAGAGCAAAAAGATTAAAAGGAGTTGATGCTCCGTTGCTACCCTAACAAAGCAGGTGCAATTCTTCTCGGGAAGAAGGTGTGCCATGGACACCCACACATCACATATCCCACAATAGGCATACTAACAAGTTCACACACAAGTACAACAGAAAAGGTAAACATTCGTATCAAACTCAGGTTCACAGGACACATTCATATTCATAGCCAACATTCACAATCAACAACTCAAAAGATTCATATATACACAAGTTCGGCATGTCTATGCATCCAAATGGTTGATAGATCACACGACAATATTCATAGATAATTCACAAAATGATTCAGATATACACATGTTTGATACGTCTCCAACATATCTATAATTTTTTATTGTTCCATGCTATCATATTACCTGTTTTGAATGTGTATGGGCTTTACTCTACACTTTTATATCATTTTTGGGAGTAACCTACTAACCGGAGGCCCAGCCCGAATTGTTGTTTTTTGCCTATTTTAGTGTTACGAAGAAAAGGAATATCAAACGGAGTCCAAATGGGATGAATCCTTCGGGAGCGATCTTTTTGGAACAAATGCCAACCAGGAGACTTGGAGTGGACGTCAAGCAACAAACGAGGAGGCCATGAGGGTGCCCGGAGCGCCCCCCACCCTCGTGGGCCCCTCGACGTCAACCGACCTCCCTCCTTCGCCTATATATACTCCCGTACCCTGAAAACATCAAAAGCGACCACGAAAACCTAATTCCACCGCCGCAACCTTCTGTATCCGCGAGATCCCATCTTGGAGCCTTCTCAAGCGCTCCGCCGGAGGGGGAATCGACCACGGAGGGCCTCTACATCATCTCAATGAGTTGTGAGTAGTTTACCAGAGACCTTCGGGTCCATAGTTATTAGCTTGATGGCTTCTTCTCTCTCTTTGAATCTCAATACAAAGTTCTCCTCGACCTTCTTGGAGATCTATTTGATGTAACTCTTTTTGCAGTGTGTTTGTCGAGATTCGATGAATTGTGGGTTTATGATCAAGTTTATCTATGAGAAATATTTGAATCTCCTCTGAATTTTTTTATGTGTGATTAAGTTATCTTTGCAAGTCTCTTCGAATTATCAGTTTGGTTTGGCCTACTAGATTGATCTTTCTTGCAATGGGAGAAGTGCTTAGCTTTGGGTTCAATCTTGTGGTGTCCTTTCCCAGTAACAGCAGGGGCAGCAAGGCACGTATTGTATTGTTGCCATCAAGGATAAAAATATGGGGTTTATATCATATTGCATGAGTTTATCCATCTACATCATGTCATCTTTCTTAATGTGTTACTCTATTCTTCATGAACTTAATACTCTAGATGTAGGTAGGAGTCGGTCGATGTGTGGAGTAATAGTAGTAGATGCAGAATCGTTTCGATCTACTTGTCACGGACGTGATGCCTATATACATGATCATGCCTAGATAATCTCATAACTATGCACTTTTCTATCAATTGCTCGACAGTAATTTGTTCACCCACCGTAATACTTATGCTATCTAGAGAGAAGTCATTAGTGAAACCTATGGCCCCTGGGTCTATCTTTTATCATATAAGTTTTCAATCTATCTTTTATTTGCATCTTTTACTTTCCAATCTATATCATAAAAATACCAAAAATATTTATCTTATCATATTATCTCTATCAGATCCCACTTTCGCAAGTGTCCATGAAGGGATTGACAACCCCTTTATTGCGTTGGTTGCGAGGTTCTTGTTTGTTTGTGTAGGTGCGTGGGACTTTTGAGGAGCCTCCTACTGGATTGATACCTTGGTTCTCAAAAACTGAGGGAAATACTCACGCTACTTTGCGGCATCACCCTTTCCTCTTCAAGGAAAACCAATGCAGTGCTCAAAAGGTAGTGTTCAGTATGTTTATGCATCCAAATGATTCAGATCACAGCCAATATCATCCATGGATGAACTTTAATTACCTAGGGTACAGACTGGTAAATGGTGTTCAGTCGGAGGTACTTCTTGCTAAAATTAATGCTTGTACGAGTAAACATTCAAGTACATAAGAGGCATCACAGACAATCTGAACTTTGCTTGTAGGTTTATCCTCAAATAGTGGCCTCGTGCCGAGGGAGGTTTGAGCAACTTGGCCACTACTTTCATCCAACTAGTATACTGGCTCATCTTGGTCATGTAGCTTGCCAAAATTCTACATTGCAGACAAGAAAGGAGGCGGTTGAGAAAATGAACCACCCAAATTTTTTGTGCAGTTCAACTGAAATGGAGCATCCCTCGTGTGCAGACTGATTAAGTGAAAGATGAATATACGCGTGAACCAACTTGTCAGGAACTTTAGACTCCATGTCGTACAGTTCGCTACCATATCTGTCGATAACCAAAAGGCACAAGTTGGGACCAAAGACTGGATTTTGTTTTTCCGGGCTATGCGCCAAGCAATATTTTTGGCATTCACTCTCCTAATACTTGGAGTTTGACAACTGGTTGACGCCGGTTGATACTCGAATGAATATAGGCACTTCTTCTTGTCAACATCGTTGCTTGTCTGAGTGAACTTTGGAGTACATAGCAGTAGCATAAGTATCTATCCATCTGATCTTTTTGTGCAGTTCTACTGAAATCACCCAATGTAATGATTTGCCTGCGAGTTCAGGATCCAAGTTACTCCTTTATAAAATTAGCAAACAGTAGCACAATACCAAATTACTAATACATATGGCAAGCACAATAATCAGGATAAAGACCAGTACCAACCTGTGTGAGGTAGCATATCAATTACTATTTCCTTTGACTGGAAGCCGAGATAAGCGAAGTGACTGACAGCAAAGGAAGGAAGGAAGCCCAGATTAGCGACTGCAGGAAAAGACGGAAGTTGTCGAGGCAATGAAGCACCCAAAGTTTTTGTGAAGTTCCACCAAAATCAAGCATCCCTATTGGCACATATATTGAGAGAGTGAGATTACTGTAATAGTGGGACGAGTTGATGAAACATACACTAAAAATAGAAGCACCCTCATTATCTTAATGGGTAAAGTTAGCAACATAGTAGTCTTGCTTAAAGAGAGGTATTAGTTTATTTAATCAGTGCCAATTAGCTCAACACTCAAAGCATTGCCATGTATCATAGGTTGCAAAACTTTAACATGCAAAGAAAAAGGAGATTCTCATGATAGTAGCATGATACAAATAGAGATGACAGCAAACTAATATGGATGAAGGCCTTAGGCCGGTACAAACCTGAGGAAAAAAGCTTATTCATGTAGTCCCATAAGAGATGATAAAGCACTCACTGGAATCACTCAATAGTATATATTTTTGTGGACTTGAAATGTATGGTTGAAATCACTCTTGTTTACCAGTGTTGAGATTATATCGAAAGATTATCAAGAACTTCCAGCAGAGTTAAAGCATTGGCTGGGATACAGTTCATTGTATTGTCTTGTGTAGTTCCACTAAAATGTATGATTGGCACAACATGATCCCTATTTGCACATGTAGGAACAAGGTGAAACCTTCATTGGCTTAGTGAGAAAGGATAGAAAGACATTAGCATATTACTCGAACAGTAGCATCAAATTCATGATGGACAATACGCAAAGCATTGCCTCATTGAACTAACGGCAATAAATTGACATGCAAAACAATAGCACTATTATGTCATGACATTAATAATATTCCCTCCCTGCTCCACCACATGATTCACCTCCATAGACAAACATACACACGTACATGATTCAGCATAGGGTACTACTAAAGATTTTTTTAACTCCGACAGGAAAATTAGGCAGCAATAAATTAGTGGTACTTAAGTACTCCTAATTAATTAAGTGACCTTGTAGGAGAGACAGCAGAAGTGGAAGGGCTCCCTGGAGGATCGTCTCACATGTAAGGTAGACATTGCCGGAGCCCTTGAATGGCCTTGACTGAGGCCTCTGGCTTCAGCAAGATCACCTTGGCATTGTTTCTTCTTCTTCTTCTTCCTCTTCATGCTCTGTTTCTCTTTCTCCTCACCAGTTGGTGAAACAAAGTACATGATTGGCCTTCTGTTTCAGAATTGGTTTTGTCAGTGAGAGAGTACAAGCGTACTAGTAAAAAATAGCATTATTTTCTCATGGCAGTCGCAAAATAGAGATGAGAACATGCATTGAATATCATTCTTACCTAAAGGAGGTTATGGTGCCAATATGGATGATGAGGATTGGAACACAGATCTCCCTTTGTGCAGTTCCACCGAAATGAACCAACTGTTCCATTCTAACATTCCAGTTAAACAGCACAAAAGTCACTTCTTTTTAAGAAGTGTTTTGTGCAGTGCACCAAAAGGTCACAACAACAACCAGGTGAAATGGATATCCCTGTTTGCACAAAAAGCTATAGTGGAAATAGTCACAGTCTCAAACAATTACAGGCAAAAACATTTGGCTAAACTTGTCATGGCTTCATTTTACCAGGGGCATTATATTAAGAACAGCCAAATATTTGGTATAAGGGCATGGGACAGTGGGTGCACCAGCAGTCCAGCAGCATGTACCTTAATAGGGGCATAAAGTGGTGATTCATAGTTTGTTGCCCCGAGAAACAAACATCCAAGAAACATATCTAGGTTGGTCCCATTTTTTCACTCTAGCCACCTACTCCTATGTGTGGATAGCAAATCTAGTCCTGGTCATACCACTTTGTAAAGCGTTACCCCTATATTTCCCTTTTCGACCAAGAGACTGCTTGGATGACCAGTCTGTACTACTTTCACCCCCTTTCCTTCATGTTTGTACCAAGTCCGATGTACATACTAAATTCTCCCACCCCCACTTTATTTCTTGTTTGCACCAAGTACAAGATTCGACTCCATGAAGTAGTTTTACCTCTAAAAATAGAAGAAGAAAATAGGTGACGTTGAACCATCCGATCGAGAGGGGCTGAGAGGTAGAAAATGATGCACATGCAGTGACGTAGCAAGCTGGGGAAGTAGAGCTAAGGCTGTTTCAAAGGAAGATATACCTGAAGGTCGTCGGGATGTGGATAGGTGGGCGGCGGGAGGCCAGATCCGCCCACACTAGGGCAACGACAAAGGGATCGGAGGACCTCTTGTGCCGGCGCTCGGCCAGAGATAATGGTACGGCCGGCAGTGGGTTTCCTCCCTCGCTGTCAACGATGGCCTAAACGCTGCCCCTCCTCCCCTTAACCGGTGGAGGGGGGTATGTCTGGATCTGTAACCAGCGGTGAGGATAGAAAGACAGTGTTTTTTGAAGGGAGAATGACAGTGTTACCACCGCTCTCTTGTTTAGATCTGGAGAGGATGAGAGTGTGTGAATAGAGCAACCCTAGCAAGCAAGCGCAGAGGCTCCGGCCTATATATATACGTAGTGGGGTAGTTTTCCTTTTTCACACCATCAAAACAATCGTTTAAAATTGTGTACGTGCCAGGTCGCCATTTTTTTGGTTGTTGATTGTTTTTTGAGATAGCTACCCACTTATTCCAAGTGGTGTTACGGTGTGCCAGGTTGCACTTTGTATCGTTCAAGTCTGGTACAAGTCCCTCCATTAAATGAATAACCTCCCCCTCATAAAAATTGTGAACAAGCCCACGGCTAAAATTATTGGAAACGTGGGCTGCCCCAACATGCATTATTATTTATATTTTCTACTCCCTCTGTTCCTAAATATAAGTCTTTTCAACATTTCAAATGGACTACAACATACAGATGTATGTAGACATATTTTAAAGTATGGATTGCTCCATATGTAGTCACTTGTTAGAATCTCTAAAATGACTTATATTTGGGAACGAAGGGAGTATGTGGGAGTATCCTCAAAACAAAATGTGAGAGTACAATATTTATTGCACCCCTTTGTACTTGGTGCTAAATTTTTACCAAAGATTTAACTGACAAAATGTTAGTGCATGTTAACAAAATTATATCGTTTGATTCGTATTTGAACATAGTTTTCAATGATGTAGGGGCTGTTTGGTTTCCAGACACATATTGCCACACTTTGCCACACCTCACCTTAGGAAAATTTGACCAAGTTAGGTGGGTGTTTGGTTCTAGCCACACCTAAGACAAGAAATTTTCATTAGCAGGGAACCCACATGTAATAGACACAAAAAGTATGGCAAGATTCCCTTAGGCAAGCCAAAGTGTGTCTAACAATTTAAGCAACTCAAGTTAGGCAAGCGTGGCAAGTGTGGCAAAAATAATGTGGCAACATAAGACAAACATAGTCACAATCCAAACAGCCCCGTAATTTTTGTGACATGCATGAACATTTGATTAGTTTATAGTTAAATTTTGTTGACCTTGCATGAACATGCATGAACATTTTATAGTTAAAATTTGACAAGGTGCATCAAATCAACACATGCAAGTATCAAAAGGAAAGTCACGGCATGCATGCATTCATGTGTTGTACTCTCTCCGTTTCCAAATATAAGTCTTTTCGAGATTGCAACAAGTGACTACATACGAAGCAAAATGAGTGAATCTACACTCCAAAATATGTCTACATACATCCGAATGTTGTAGTCCATTTGAAATGTCTAAAAAGACTTATATTTAGGAACAAAGGGAGTAATTAATGCATTGATAAACACAAAATATTGAAATATATCGAGTGTAGTGCTTTGATGTGTCGCGTCAACTTGTACAAGACCAAGAAGTTTGATTACTACAATGCCCTCTCCCTTGCAGACTGAGCTCCATTGCCTTAACTACGCCTGCCTTTGGCTGCATGACAGGTGGGCCACCCACATGTTGGGCCCACCTATCATAGATGCAAAGGCAGGAGCATTAAGTCAATGAAGCTGCGTCCCTCCCTCGCGCATAAGCGTAGTGGCTGGCAGGACTAGGATAAGCTTTCGCTACACGCTCTCCCTCCCGCACGTGGTGGACATGCAACAGTTCAATCGGTGTCAGAGGGACAGAAGCATACTTCATAGTTCGAATTCCCGAAGAGGCGAGGAGCCAAGCGCAGCCCGGACGCTCGTGTAGCAGTTTCATATGTAGAGTAGTCTAGGATAGCGTGTACCGCGCCTATAAGCTTAAAATCGTTGAGGTCGGCTCCATGCTAGGAGGCCTTCTCGAAGCTGTTTTGATTAAAATAATCTTTTGTCCCTACCTGTCAACCTGATGATTGTAGTTTGCACGTTCATCTGGTCAAGACAGGAATATATATTTTAATTTGTGGTGGGGTAAATGTTAGAGGTTGCAGCAAATATATTGTACACTACCGGTCTTTCAACCAAGTTTAGAGGCAAGCATGTGGGGCCAGTGCTATGATGTGTCGCGTCAACTCGTACAATGAGGAGAAGGTTGATTTTACTACTACACGCCTTCTCCCTCGCCCATGTGTGCGGTGGCTATCCCTCCCGCACACGGTGGACGGACATGCAACAGTGGATTCGATACTGTAGAAGTAGTAGTAACATCATTGTTCGTCTTCTCGAAGAGGTGAAGAGCCAAGCGCAACCCGAACGTGGCAGTTGCAAACTCTCGCATGGCAGTCTTTGTGTAGGGGTGGGGCGTGTTGCAGTGCCTTGGAGCACGCATATATCCAGGCTCTTGCATGAGACAAAATTGTTATTTGAGCCCACTATTGTAGTACTAGTACTTGCTAGTATAGCCCTGTAAATCGAAAAAGAGTATTTGCCTTTCTAGAGATTTCAACAAGTGACTAGACTACACCGCGTGCAGTACTCCCTCCCTTCCGGTTTATAGGGCTCAAATCTCAAATCTCATCAACCAATGCCTTTTGTGAATGGAGGAATGTATCTCGTACTTTACAAAACTACCCTAATTAAACTCATGCATTAATTATGTAGTTCTCTCGTTTCCTCTCCGCCTTGGTCGCGGTGCACAATATTGAGCACTCCTATATGACTAGCCGCTCTATGTACATGCAGGACATCAAAGCATCTGGGTCCGCGTGCCATCCACCAAATCACAGTGAGGTGCTACAGTCGAGACTCACCTGTCACCCCCGTGTGGCCGTCATGACCCGCCATATCACAAAACCCACACCTTTACCAGCAGTGGTAAAGTTGCCTCGAAGTTGGACTGGACGAAGCAACCATCATTTCACTTGAACGCTCATTGAAGCCCTTTCTCCCCTTTCTTGAAGAAAACCTCACTCCAACTCACTTCTGCCATTTTTCTTCTATACGATGAAGGAAAGGTGGGCGAATCAGTGATGCTGCTATATTTTCATTCCAAGAATCTTCTTTTTGCGAAGCACCGACCGATTCTCACAGCCTATTTTTTTTCATTTTCATTGCGATTGTGGTTTCCTTTCGATTGCTTTTTGTTTGTTAGTTCATTGATGGATCCTGGAGCACTAGGCAAAGAGTTGCCGGCGGACAACCCACTGGAGATAGCGATCTCCAGGAAGCGAGCACCGACCAACGAGTTGACCATGTTGGTGGGCCAACCCATGGAGACAAAGAACTCCAAGAAACAAGCACTGGCCAAAGAGTTGACGACGTTGGCGGACGAACTCCTCAAAGAAAGTTGGAAGAACAGCAAGGGCCCCATCGTGCCTACCCTAGAAACTCTAATGGCCACCTATGTGAGTCTCAAGGCCGAGTTTGAGGAGATAGTCGCCGTTGAGAAGCAGTATTCCCCTGCCAAGGTGATGGCCCCCATCGAGGACGAGGAGATGGCCCCCAGAGGGATGGGATCCCCCGGCGAGCTGCTCAAGGTAAAAAATAATGGCTTGCCATAGTTGTGGTTTTTTATTATTTGCAATGTGCTTGCTAATATGTTACGGTTGTGTAGGTGCCGGTGGACGTCCTTGATGATTCCGATGTCGCGGCCCGTCCTGTGGACAACGCCCCAGAGATCGTTTTCGATGTCGTGGTCCGTCATGTTGACATCGCCACAGAGATCGATTCTGATGCCGATGTCCATCCTGTGGATATCGCCCCAAAGATCGATTCCGATGTCGCAGTCAGTCCAGTGGACATCGCCCCACAGATCAATTCCCATGCTGCTGTCTGTGCTGTGGTCATTGCCTGAGAGATTGATGACAAGAAATAGTTGGTCGCTCTAATCCTTCATGGTAGTTTGCATTGCCCTGTGTTTAATTACCAGAACGATGTGTGTTATCAAACCATCTTAGGGCTAGTGCACTGTCTTGTGTGGGAGGTACTTGCTACTTTTGTTTGATAGTGAATCATGCAAACCCTCTCCAACTTCTGGAAACAGATGTATCCTCACCAACTTTTGATGTAATATATGGCATGCTTAGATGTAAGTTTGAACTGTTTATCATATCAGCAGGGCTCGTTTGATGATTCTTGGTGTTAGTAGGCTAGCTACCGTGCGAGTTATAGTACTTGAAAAACACTCACCGAAGAGAAACGTTGGTGCTAATGAGCTCGTGGTACGCTTATACTTATCCGTCATCGATCGGCCAATATCCCAAGCTCCTAAAATTGTAGGCTTAGCAATTGATCAGACAATAGTCGACATGGATACATTCAGGCCTCATTTGGTTCATAGTGTAGGAAAATCGTAGCAAAAGTATAGAGACGTACAATACAAAATCATAGCAGTACAGAGACGTACTCCCTCCATTCAAAAATAGATGACCCAACTTTGTACTACTAACTTTGTAACGGAGGGAGTACAAATCCTAGGCGGGCTAGTTTGGCCTAGTGGGTTTCTGTGATATGACGTGGTATAGTGTCGTCTAGTCTTCGTGTGTGGTAGCAGTATTGCGGGTACAATAAGTTTTCTTGAAGAAGCGGAATTCAACGAAGTCATGATGGTTCCTTCATCCGACCAACTTACAGTGGGAAAGGTTGGGCCTGCGCTACGATCGGGGTGGACCAGGATAATTTGTGCATGGCAGGTGGACCAGGATGGTCTACGTCCCACATGTCGGCAAATGAAAGTATTCTTTCCGATATAAAGGACGAGCAACGATTATTCATTGTTTATTTTAATGAAAGCTATTGTCTCCATTGTTACGACGGAGGAGTGTGAAACACGGCAGACCAGTGAACTTGGCATGTGCACCACTCCCTCCTTCCTCATGTAATACTACCATAGTGTTGACTATAAGGTTGGCTACAAGGTTACAACTTTTTCTCACTTTCTCTCTATCTATTTCCTCTCAAATATTATTTTTAACTTTCTTTTTTCAGACACAATTGTTTTTTATGCCTCTTTTTTAGAATTAGTTTTTTTATACCTAGGAGCACGTGTAGAGACGGGCTCTTGCAGAGCCCACTCCTTGTCTTTGTCAATGCCTCTCTCTCCTGCACATAAGCAGGCTTATAGCCCAGTATTTTACTGGTACTGCTTGATATGAATGCGAGCAGCTAGCGTCTGAGGAGGAGCGTGCACGGGGAGGTGAGGGGGTTTCTAGTGGGCCAAGGCGGTTAGAAGCGGGCTTGGAAGCGGTCCGGACTCCCGCATGGCCCAGCTCACATTATCATCATATATTTCTTGGAGCCTGTGCGCGGTGGGCGGGCGATCTCTTCTCCCTCCCACGACTCTCTCTTCTCAGCCGACGCCCGCCGAGCGATTAGATTTCGGCTAAAGACGGTTTATTCAATTGCAGTCCCACATGTCAGTGAAATTGCAAGACAACGCGTGTCCCCTCTGGTGAGCGGCGTGCGAGCCGGACTGTCGGGGGTGCGACGTGTACGAGTCGTAAGTGTGCCGCCTTTTCCTTTTGAACTTGCAAAGCATAACATTTTCGTGTGACTGATCGATAGAAATCCAGAACAAAATGACGAGGGTGGTGCTTTCCCGCGCGTTAGGCGGGCTAGTTTGAGTGATATGACGTGCTATAGTGTCGTCCACTTGCTCCATTTTTATGTAAGCAAGAGTTTATACTTGAGGGAGTCCTGGATTGAGGGGTCCTCGGACAGCTGGATAATATACTTTGGCCGGACTGTTGGACTATGAAGATACAAGATTGAAGAAATCGTCCCGTGTCCGGATGGGACTCTCCTTTGTGTGGAAGGCAAGCTTGGCAATTTGGATATGTAGATCTCCTTCTCTGTAACCGACTCTGTGTAACCTAGCCCCCTCCGGTGTCTATATAAACCGGAGGGTTTAGTCCGTAGGACAAGAACGATCATAATCATAGGCTAGCTTCTAGGGTTTAGCATCTATGATCTCGTGGTAGATCAACTCTTGTAATACTCATATCATCAAGATCAATCAAGCAGGAAGTAGGGTATTACCTCCATCGAGAGGGCCCGAACCTGTGTAAACATTGTGTCCCCCGTCTCCTATTACCATTAGCCTTAGACGCATAGTTCGGGACCCCTACCCGAGATCCGCCGGTTTTGACACTGACATTGGTGCTTTCATTGAGAGTTCCACTGTGTCGTCGTGGTAAGGCTTGATGGCTCCTTCAATCATCTTCAATGATGCGGTCCAGGGGGAGGTTTTCCTTCCCGGACAGATCTTCGTATTTGGCAGCTTCGTACTGCGGGCCAACTGTCTTGGCCATCTGGATTAGATCGATAGCTACGCCCCTGGCCATCAGGCCAGGTTTGGAAGCTTGAACTATACCGCTGACATCCGCAGAGACTTGATCTTCGACGGATTTGAGCCCATGCCAGGTGCGCCAAACGGTCACGACAGGCATGACTTTGATCTGCCATCGGACAGTGTTCGGGAGATCGTGCCTGCGGTGGCGCCGGGAATCAATCCGGAGCAGATCGTGCCTTCCGAGGATGGGTGGATGGACCCTGCCATGAAGACCGCGCACTCATCGGCATTGGAGCCGAACGATGACCCCACCTCCTATGAGGTCGGTATTGTCGGACCTTCGGACTCGTCTCCGGCTATAGGATCTGAACCGTGTACCTCTGTGCCTATCGAATCTGACTGGGCACCGGTCATGGAGTTCACCTCCACGGATATCTTTCGACACTCGCCCTTCGGTGATATGCTAAACTCATTAAGGTCTCTCTCCCTGTCAGGAGACTCCTGGACGAACTATGTTCGGCTTGAGTGGGAAGCGGACGATGAAGAAATTCGTTCCCCACCCACCACCCACTTAATAGCCACTGTCGATGACATAACCGACACGCTCGATTTCGACTCCGAAGACGTCGACGGTATTTACGATGACGCAGGAGAGGAACAGGAACCATCGCCCACTGGGCGCTGGACTGCCACCTCATCATATGATATATACATGGTGGACACGCCAAAAGAAGGCGACGGTGACGATGCAATGAAGGATAATCCCTCGATAAGCCACCAAAGCGACGCCGTAGGCGTTGCTCTAAATCCCGCCACAGTAAAAGTAGTGCAAGAAAGAATAATACCCCGGTCGACTCCAAAGGAAACGACGACCCCATGGACCCAGCGGCGGAGCAGGATGAGCCAGGGGACGGTGAACATAGTCCGGAGCCGACGCCAGATGACACCGATCCCGAGGGTAAAATTAATCAATCTGTCTCCAGAGAGGAGAACAGTCCGGAGGATGATGCACTCATCATCCCAGAAAAACACTTGGAACAAGAGAACCTCCACAGAAGGCTTAAGGCCGCACAGGACACACTCAACCGCAGATGGAATAAAGTGCTTGACACTGAAGAGAAATACGGTGGCGATCGCCACACAAAGAGCTATCCAAAGCGCAAGCTGCTGCCCGAACTCGACGATGAGGCCATAGAGCCCATTCAGCCGAAAACGGCTGATAAGCCGGACTGACCACCCCGTGGCCGCGACAGAACGGCTAATGATGCCACACACAAGTCAGCACACGATTTATGTGAGCTCCTGAACAAGAAGTCCGGTACCAGACTGACCACCCCGTGGCTGCGACAGAACGGCTAATGATGCCACACACAAGTCAGCACACGATTTACGTGAGCTCCTGGACAAAAAGTCCGGTATGGCTAGGTCCATCTATGGATCTAGGAAGCGCGTTTCAGCACAGGATCAGAGCTACCAAAACGATCACATTGATCGAATACCAGCCAGGAATCAGAACCGAACACAACAACCGTCGACAGCATGCCACGACACGTCCAAATACAGGGGTGCCGCATACCCCTTGTGCTTCACCGATGAGGTGCTGGACCATGAATTCCAGAAAGGATTTAAACCCATGAATATATAGGCATACGACGGAACGATAGACCCTGGGGTCTGGATTGAGGATTTTATCCTTCACATTCATATGGCCCGCGGAGATGATCTCCACGCCATTAAAGACCTACCCCTCAAGCTGAAAGGACCAGCTCGTCACTGGTTGAAAAGCCTCCCCGAAAACTCAATTGGAAGTTGGCAGGAACTTGAGGATGCTTTTAGGGCCAATTTTCAAGGGACCTATGTCCGACCTTCGGATGCAGATGACCTAAGTCACATCATTCAACAGCCCGGACAGTCAGCCCGAAAACTTTGGAACAGATTTCTTACTAAGAAGAATCAAATCGTCGACTGCCCGGACGCCGAAGCCTTAGCGGCCTTCAAGCACAGTGTCCGGGATGAATGGCTTGCCAGACACCTCGGCCAGGAAAAGCCGAGGACAATGGCAGCCTTAACAAGCCTCATGACCCGCTTTTGTGCGGGCGAGGACAGTTGGCTGGCCCGTAGTGGCACCAGCGAACCAGGCACATTCGAAGTCAGAGATGACAACGGGAAGCCGCGACGCAATAAAAACAAGCGTCGAAACAATGAAAACAGCCTAGATAACACAACGGTAAATGCCGGATTCAGGGGATCTCGACCCGGTCAACGGAAGAAGCCATTTAAAGGCAGCAGAGACGGACCGTCCAGCCTAAATAAGATTCTAGACAAATTATGTCAGATTCATGGCACCCCAAAAAAACCTGCAAATCACATCCACAGAGATTATTGGGTTTTCAAGCAGGCCGGCAAGCTAAATGCCAAACACAAGGGGAGGGAGACGCCAAGTGAGGACGAGGATGAGCCTCGCCAGCCGACCACTGGGGGACAGAAAAATTCCCACCAGAAGTCAAAACAGTGAATATGATTTACGCAACTCACATTCCAAAGAGAAGGCGCAAACGCGCACTCCGAGAGGTATATGTTGTGGAGCCCGTCGCCCCCAAATTCAATCCCTGGTCGGCCTGCCCGATCACCTTTGATCACAGGGATCATCCGACTAGTATCCGGCACGAGGATCGGCTGCCTTGGTGCTCGACCCAATAATTGATGGATACCATCTCACTCGAGTCCTTATGGACGGCGACAGTAGTCTTAACCTGATATATCAGGACACTGTTCACAAAATGGGGATAGACCCGTCAAGAATCAGCGAAAGCAACACTACCTTTAAAGGAGTGATACCAGGCGTCGAGGCCCGCTGTACGGGCTCTCTAGTACTAGAGGTTGTATTCGGTTCTCCCGACAACTTCAGAAGCGAAGAACTAATCTTCGACATCGCTCCATTCCGAAGCGTCTATCACGCACTGCTCGAAAGAACGGCCTTCACTCGTTTTAATGCAGTACCGCACTACGCCTATCTTAAACTTAAGATTCCCGGTCCACGTGGCGTCATCACAGTTAGCAGAAATACATAGCGTTCCTTACGTGCGGAAGAACATGTGGCGGCTATAGCAGCCGAACACTGAGCGGTCCCTCCAACCAGAATAAATGGTCGGTCGTCAAGACCACAGACACGGTTATACGACTCCGGCACTCCACCAAATGTAACAGCCCAGCTGGGATATCCCCATAAATGGTGCTAGGGGCTGCTCGCAAAAAAAGCCCATAGTTTGGCTCGACCCTATCAATACAATAACATATTGCATTTTCATGGTTCATTCAGATTAACCAACTCCTCGCACGAAGTCTTTCACCTGGGTTTTTCCTTTTTACAGATGATCATCGTGCTACACCCTTCCAGGATACGGCACAACGGAGATAAAGGCGCAGACATGCAGCAGGGCCCCGGTCAAAGGTTTCTCTTTAGATTAAGACCCTGCGTAAACCTTTCTAATGTCTCTTGTTGCTTCTTCCCCTCCAGAAACTTGATACAACCGGGAGGGATACTGGCGTTTTTGGCATCTTTGCCACACCAAACTAATGCACATACCTGGAAACTCAGGGCTTATTATCGAGGGCGTTATTCAGCCCAGTATATGTTATAAAGTCCGAATACCTTAGGGAGTGTTCGGCGTCGCGAGTTTGGCCTAATATGCATCAGCTCTGAATCATGTCTTTGGTCAAATGTTGGGTTTGCCCGGCTCCCGTGTTTTGCCGCCTTACATTCCTCTCTATCGGCTATGGCGGCACCGGGAGAACTACTGCGATTGTGCCCTGGTTCCTCTAGATGATCACCTCAGTAGAGAAAGCTGAAAACTAACTATCATGATACAGCACGAGACTGGTCAACCACTCGATGACTCAACAGAATCTTCGCGATTTCTCCTCATTAACGAAGGACCAATTTCCCGGTCATGTACGTACGCGCACCATATTCGGATGAACGCGGAAGTACCAGCGGCTATATAGTAGCCCCACCGTCAAACTCCTATGGCTAAGTAAAAGTGTTACAGCCATATAGTCCGATTGACTGGTTCACCATGCTACCACCTCCTTAACGGACCAAGATGTTGGATGAAGTGTGACTACGCGTTTTCTCAAACACCCCCGCATTATATGCGAGGGGGCTGAAGCCGACGACTGCTAACTTTCAGGTTATATACATACATAACCGGCCGCACAGGAGGCACTACAATACTTTCGGGCAAAAGTATAAACACGGCCTTTATAATCAAAATAGCATTGTTTTTACAATTGAGATACATGTCACTCGAACATGGCACTCTTAGAACACTGAGCATCTATTACACGGGCGCCTTCTAAGACTTCTTCAAAATAGTGCTCGGCCGGGTCCTGGCCTTCCGCCGCAGCCCGGGTTGCAATAGCGGTGGTTTCCATCCCAGTCCAGTATGTTTTAACATGGGCAAGAGCCATCCACGCACCCTCTATGCACGCCGACCTCTTTATAGCATCGATATGCGACACAGCACCAAGGAATTGTTGCACTAATCCAAATAACTGTCCGACCTTGGTCCACGTAGCCAAAGATGATCCACGACAGATCTCATAGCAAGCCCGGACAACCTGTGGAGTTCGACCCATGCGGCCATCCTTTCATTCAACGGCAGCGGATGCGTCGGGGCACAGAACTGCGACCAGAATAACCTTTCTACCTGATGGTCTCTCCGATCTTTGTAAAACTCAGTCGCATCAGCAGCACTCTTTGCCAAGTCCGCATACGCGTCTACAGCACTCCACAACTGATCCAGAGAGCCATACTTCCGATCTCCGAACTTCATCCGCAACAAATAGGGCCTCCCAGCCGTGATATCTCCGGCTTCACGAAGCTTCTCCCTTATCCCTCTCATTTCAGAGTGGGTTTCCTTGGCTGCCTCCAGGGCCTTCTTCAGGTCGGCCGCTCTCACTTGGATGTCCTTTTCAAGGAGCTCATAGCGGTCGGCGGAATCTTTCTGCTCAACAGCCATCTCGGCTATCCTTTCCTCGCTCTGGCGATGAGCAGCCTGTTCGGCTCTCAACTCTTCGACCGCCTTCAGGGCGGCCGCATCACTTATTCAAGCTTGTTCCTTGGCGCAGGCAAGCTCTGCCCAAAGGGTCTCTACGGCAGCAGCTGCATCTACAGTCACAGTATATTATAAATACTAGCATAATGCTCCTCTTACAATTTACTGATAAGCCGAACATACATACCCTGGGCCTCGTCAAGCCGCTTATTAACAAGCGCGATGTCGGCATCCACCACGTCCAGTTGCCGCTTCAGTTTGGCAAAATCAGCAGTCCGGTCAGCGGCCGGACAATCAGCCGCCTGCACATAAAAAGCACCACGATTATTACCCGGGAGTACGATCCTCTGTTTGCCACCTCTGGGTGGCAACCAGAGTCTCAGGGGCTACTATCTATACAGAGCACACCTAGCATGTGTGGTACCATCAGAAATACATATATTATTTTGCGTACCACAAAGCCGCTCAGCAGACTTGTAAAGGCTTCATTCAATCCGCTTTTGGCGGATGAAATCCTCTCAATCACCATACCCATTAAGGTACGATGTGTCTCTGAGATGACCACTCGCTCCAGCAGACCCATCAGTGTGTCCGGCTGTATGCCGGACAATCCCGGACTCTTTCTGTCGCTCTCCTTGGGAGCTGAATAGTCCGAACTTCAGGCAGCCAAGGTGCCAACTTCTGGCCACGGCGGATCAAGAGAAATCCTTCGTGACGACACCTCAGGGTCGTCCGCCCCATGTGACGGGGAAGCTGGGGGAGGCGTTTCGCTCTCCATCATCTCCGGAAGAAGATCCCCCAAAGACGAACTCTGTGGAGAAGGGCTACGAGCCGGACTGCAACAAATATGTTTCGGTTATTATCCTCAAAGACAAAACGAGATATATTTACCAAAGTACTCTTTTACTTACGGCTCGGTGGAGGGCTAGCCCCCTTGCGGGCGTTCTGCGGTAAGGACACCCTCTGGGGCAGGGCCCCATGGCGAGGGTTTCTTCCCTCGTTTGGAAGCCTCCGTTTCCAAGTCTTCAGAGGCGGCCCTTTTCTTACCTTGAGGAGAGGGGATTTTAGGTTCACCTCCCCGATTATCCTCCTTCGAGGAGGCACTTACTCCCCCAATTTGGATGTGAAAAATATGAGGCCCACCTGTGGCTTCTCTATTCCTCCCCTCATCTTCTCCCGATCGCACCTAATACGGCGCGCGCTCAAGCATCCTGGTCAACAAAGGATCCGGTGAGCCTTCAGGAAGAGGGGCCGAACACCTAATCCTCTCCGCCTTCCTTATCCAGTACTGGCAGAGAGAAATTTTTCAGAATGATGTTATAATAAACATGAAGGACGGTGTGCTCGGTAGCGGAATTACTTACTTGGGTATCCGGACGGTTGCAGTTGAGACCCATGTCCTCGGTGGTGTCCGGACACTTTATCCGTGATCCAAAGAACGACCCATACATCTCTTTGAGCGTCATGCTGAAGAATTGTTGAATGGTTCGCGGTCCTTCCGAGTTGAACTCCAACATACGGAGAGGATGACGTTGGCAGGGCAGGACCCGACGAACCAGCATTACTTGCATTATCTTGACAAGACGGACATCCCTCTTGAGGAGGTCTCAGATGCGGCTTTGCAGTGTCAGCACGTCGTTAATCGGCCCCCAGTCCAGCCCCTTGTTGACCCATGACGCCAGTTGCGGCGGAGGGCCCGAACGGAACGCTGGAGCGGCCGCCCGCTTTGTACCTCGGGGAGCTGTGCTGTAAAACCACTCCTGCTGCCATAAATCAGAAGTTTCTTCGAAAGAACCCTTTGGCCATGGGGCGTCGGTGACTTTGCTGATTATAGCGCCTCCGCACTCCACGTGACACCCGTCAATCACCGTCGGTGAGGGAGTCCTGGATTAGGGGGTATCCGGACAGCCGGACTATATACTTTGTCCAGACTATTGGAGCATGAAGATACAAGACTCAAGACTACGTCCCGTGTCCGGATGGGACTCTCCTTTGCATGGAAGACAAGCTTGGCGATCCGGATATTATATTTCCTTATTTGTAACCGACTCCATGTAAACCCTAGCCCTCTCTGGTGTCTACATAAACCGGAGAGTTTAGTCCTTAGGGGGACGATCACAATCATAATCATCATAGGCTAGCTTCTAGGGTTTAGCCTCTACGATCTCGTGGTAGATCAACTCTTGTACTACTCATATCATCAATATCAATCAAGCAGGAAGTAGGGTTTTACCTCCATCGAGAGGGCCCGAACCTGGGTAAACATTGTGTCCCTTGCCTCCTGTTACCATTAGCCTAAGACGCACAGATCGGGACCCCCTACCCGAGATCCGCCGGTTTTGAAACCGGCATTGGTGCTTTCATTGAGAGTTCCTCTATGTCGTCGATGCAAGGCTCGATGGCTACCTTCAATCAACAACAACGCGGTCTGGGTGAGACTTTTCTCCCCGGACAGATCTTCGTGTTCGGCGGCTTCGCACTGCGGGCCAATTCGCGTGTCCATCTGGAGCAGATCGACAGCTACGCCCCTGGCCACCAAGTCAGATTCGGAAACTTGAACTACACGGCTGATATCCACGGAGACTTGATCTTCAACGGATTCGGGCCTGTGCCAGGAGCGCCGGATAGTCACGATGAGCACGGCTTAGACCTGCAGTCGGACGATGCTCAGGATATCGCCCCTGCAGGAGCCCTGGACCTAAATCCGGCGCAGATTGTGTTGCCCAAGGACGGGTGGATGGACCCCGCCCCGCAGGCCGCACACTCATCGGCGGTAGAGTCGAACACAGGCCTCACCCCCAAAGAAGCCTGTGACACCGGACCGCCGGACTCATATCTGGCTGTAGGTCCTAGTCCGCACGCTCCCGAGCCCGCCGAACCCGGTCGGGCTCTGGTAATGGAGTTCACCGCTATGGATATCTTCCAGCACTCGCCCTTTGGCGACATGCTGAACTCGTTAAAGTCTCTCTCTTTGTCAGGAGACTCTTGGCTAAACTATGTCCGGCTCGATTGGGAAGCAGGCGACAAAGGAATTCGCTGCCCCCCACCACCCACTTCATTGCCATGGTCGATGATTTAACCGACGTGCTTGACTTCGACTCCAAAGACATCGACGGTCTGGACAACGATGCAGGAGAAGAACAGGAACCACCTCCCACGGGGCGGTGGACAGCCACCTCCTCATATGATATATATATCGTGGACACTCCGAAGGAAACCAATGGCGATGAGGCAATGGAGGATAACCCCCCAGGGAAGAAAGCTAAGCATGGGCACTGTCAACGCCGCCCCAACCCCGCCACAACAATACCGGCACAGGAGACGAAAACAATCCGGATGATGCCGAAGATGAATGACATCCTGACTAGCATGCCTTCAAGCAGGTCGGACTGGCCACGGACGGATACTTGGAGTGGGACAACTATATGTCCCCCTCCCAAGGTGAGGTGAGCCTCGGTGATGATGAATTCGGCGTGCCTAAGGATCCCACAGAACAAGTTCGCTTTAAACGACGGCTTATGGGCACTGCGAGGAGCCTGCAAAAGAAGCAACAGCAGCTCAAAGCTGACCAAGATTTGTTCATTGACAGATGGACCATGGTCCTGGCCACCGAGAAATACGGACTCAACCACCCCGACAAAGGGCACACAAGGCATAATTCGCTACCTCAACCTAAGAAGGAGATCCCAAGGCACATACCCCGACGCCAACATACCACCACGATCCAGGACAATACGCAAGAAACACGAGGCGGCATCCTCAATCCTCGATGCAATCGTCATAAACGTCAAGCCAGGGAAGTTGGTGCCAAATTCAGCGGCCCCCAGTCCGGTCAGCGGAAAAAGAACAGCTCAGGCCCATCCGGCCCAAGAAGCATACTCGATCAACCATGTGAAATTCATGGCACCCTCAGAAGGGCAGCCAAGCATACCTATAGAGAATGTCGGATCCTCAAAACAAAGCGGCCAGTCATGCGCCGGAAACAATGACGGGAGGTTTCCAACAAACAACAGACCAATCAAATACGGCGAACTCAAAAGAAGATCCTCCACGGTACAAAAGTACGGCTGATCTTCCCCGATCACATCGACCGTCCGGACAACCTCAACCACAGGAATTTAATTGCACTAACTATCGACCCAATAGTCCGAGGGCTCTATCTGACACGAGCCCCCGCGGGCATAAAATTATCAATAGCATCTTCTAAAAGATGCCAGGTGCAAAGGCCAAGTTTTATTGGCCCACCACTCTAACGGTCGTCTTCGGATCACCAAACAAATACCATGCCGAAGAATAAGTCTCGGCATTGTCCCCCTATATAGTAATTATCACATACTATCGGGACGAACCACGTTGGCTAGACTCAACGTGGTACAACATTAGGACAGTCCCACGTTACATAGTCACAATTATGGGCAAGGTCGAACCCCACCCTCAGGGTGGAAATCATACCGTCGCTAGAATAGCAAGTCGTGCCTATTTATCAAATTTTGATTCGGAATCCAAACACCCGGACACCGATTGAGGAATCTGAACTACTTTATGGCATGATAGCCTGGTTCAGCCAGGCTCCAATCAGGCACCCGCAGTCCAACAACAACGGTACATACAGATGCCTTTAAGCATTTGCCTTTACAGACTAACGTTGGCGCAGAATAGGACTGGCGACGCGGAATCAGCTCGGATACACAAGGCAGGAACACATAAGGCAGTTCGGATACACCTCAAATCCACACACAGCCTCCTCCAGTCCAGCCACGACAGGTTCCGCCAAAAACACTCCTTTTCATAAGCATAAACCGCACTCATATGCATAGACATGTCATTTTACTACAAGGCGTAGACTTAAATAACACTTACCGGCCGTCGTTTCTCCTTGACGCCTTTTTGTCACAAACGTCACCCACGCCTTGTGTTATGCCCGATTATGCCAGGGGCTTCATAGTACGGCAATAAAGTCCGACCACCTTTTCGGTCGCTCGGCACCCCGAACTTATAGCACTATATGCATCAGCTTCGAATCATGTCTTGGGTCATTAGTTGGGTTTGCCCGGCTCCCATGTTTTGGTACCTTACGTTCCGCTCTATCGGCTAAGGTAGCACTGGGAGAACTACTGCGATTGTGTCCCGGTTCTTCCGGACGAGCACCTCAGTAGATAAAGCCGAAAACTGACTGTCATGATACAGCGAGAGCTGGTCAGCTGTTCGAGAGGTTGTAAAATCTTTAAAGATTTATTCCTCATAATGCCATTATAAATGCAAAGTGCGACGGATCGGTCTTCCGATCAGGCGCCGATAGAGCCTCTAGTTCGGCCGTCCGAACACCAGGGGCTGCGCCCACCATACTCGAATTCCTATGGCTAAGTGAGAGTGATAAAGCCCTATAGTCTGATTGCCTGGTTCGTGGTGAGGAACACCTCCTTAAAAGGACCCAACAATGGGCTAAAGAGTGTTCAGGTATGTCCTGAACACCCCCGTACTTTTTACGTGGGGGCAGAAGCTGACGACTGGCCAACTCTCAGGATTTATATACACTAAACAGCCGTGCAGGAAGAACGAACGTTTAAATAAAACAGGCAATAAATAATAAAAGTGCCATTATCCCACAATACAAAGAATGGCACAACTGCCTTCAGGGAAATATAGTGTCTTTGGTACACTTATCCGCCACAAGGCGGGCTCCTTTCAATACACCCTCATAGTATAACTCGGGCTTGCGATGCTCCTTACCCTCCGGTGGCCCTTCAGTCATCAGCTTCTCAGCATCAAGCTTCCCCCAATGCACCTTCACACGGGCAAATTCCATGCGTGCACCCTCTATCCAGATCGATCGCTTAATGACATCAAGCCGAGGGCAAGCGCCAACAATCCGCTTCACGAGTCTGAAGTAACTGCTTGGAATTGGCTCCGCGGGCCACAGTCAGACAACCAAGTCCTTCATGGCTAGTTCGGCCGCCTGGTGCAGTTCGACCAGCTGCTTCACCTGATCGATAAAGGGCACCGGATAATTCGGCGCCAAATACTACAACCAGAAATCCCTCTCCGCAGACTTCTTCTCCTCGGTCCGGTAGAATTGGGCAGCATCTGATATGCTGCGAGGCAGATCCGCAAATGCCCCTGTAGAAACAAGAATTCAGCTTATCGCTTAGAGTTCCTCCCATTATCATGTAAAACTGGCCGTGAGTACAAAAGGCCTTACCAGCCGCAACCTTCCGGGCCTCCTGAATGTCCCTCAGAGCAGCTCGGGCTTCTTCCCGAGCATCCTCCGTGGCTTGGAGAGCTTGAGCGAGTTCGGATTCTTTCCCCGCTAAACTCTGCTCCAAGGCCTCACTTTTCTTCACAGCCTCCTGGAGCTCTCGCTCAGCTTCGATGACCCTAGCCTCGTGTTTCTCACGAAGAGCATGTTCCGTGGCAGCCTTCTCGTTGGCATCGGCCACAGCCTTCTTCAGTGCCTCAAATTCGGCACTCGCTCCTAGAGCATACAATATAAATAATTTTCATCAGGCACAATTACTCATTCATGCCTAATTTAGGACAAAGTTTCGACATACCTTGTTTGTCCTCCAATTGCTTCTTCACACAGCCAAGTTCCCCTTCCGCCCGTTCCTGATATGGCCATGGGTGCAAAAGAAAACAATATTTCACGTGAAATAATAATCGAACCTGCACATGTTCAGAAGGAGTTGCTGACGGCACCAACTAAGAAGACCAAGGCAGAAGAGTTTTTCTTTATTGGAAAAATATGGATGCCAATTTCGTTATCAGATCATAAGCCGGAGGATATTAAGCCGACCTTCATAACACCTCCATGTTACGTAGCATAATACTTGTGCGTGTTGTTTATGAATTATGGTCAAGTGTCCAGCGTGTTTTTTCCTAGTATTACAAGTTACGTAGTTTGAAGGGTCAGGAGGACTAGTCCACTTTGGACTTTTGTGATCAACTTGCCAGATACTTAATTAGTTTAATATTGATTAGTTTGAATAGGAAAAAGATAAGAGTCTGATTGTAGTTTGGTTTGTTTCCATAGTTTTGCTTATGCGCGTCGCCTATATAACAGGCAGGCTCAGGCCTTTGTACGGGGAGTTATTAGTTGAATAAAATACCAAAAAATGCATCACGATGGGGTTTATCCGTGAGGGATTTCAGAGCTGCTACGCGTAGGATTTGATCCAGTCGGATTCTTGCGCAAGTTTTTTTGTTCTTTGGTCTTCTTGCGTTTTTGCTTGATCCGAAGAGCCGTACTGCTACTTCTACATACAATGCTGCTGGTGCGACGATTGTCGTCGACGTTCTTGCTAATTCATTGAGTACCGTGAAAGATTGGACCTACGAACGACTCGCCATCTAGTCGGGTCTCATCAAGTGGTATCAGAGCAAGGTTGATCATGGTACAATTTTTTTTCTCTGGTTCTTCAGTTGATCTACTTGAGTTGCTACAATAGTGAATTCATAGAAATCAAATTCAAGTGTGCATGGTGCACATGAAGGAGATGTGGAAGACGAGTTGCCCTTGCCCACCTATGATCCGAGTGTTGCGCCGGCTATCGTGCTAGGATTGGAGGCAACTCGTGACTATGTGCTGAATCTAGTGGGGAGGCGCATCGACAAGGTTGAGGAAAGTCTAGGAAAAAAGATTGCTGATTTGACTAAGGCCGTTCTTTGATTGAGACCACGTTCACCCACTAGTGATGGGTCTGCTGCACCGTATCGTCATCGGCAATTATCTGGACATCGAGTAGGCGAACAAGTTCGCAACAATGGTGAGCGTCAAGACCATCAGTCTGAGGGGGCTGGTAGCTATTATGAGCCTATGCGGCGTGCTTATAACCATCATGGAGGTTATTTGATAAATTAGACACGATGTGTTTTTAAGGGTAGACACCCATATCAAGTTTTAAAGGGATCTTTAGAAAACCTCTATGTTGCGATTTCTTTGTAGAAATTGTTTTTGCGCGTGAGTACCTTCGTCGAGATTGGTTTTCTCGTGCTGGGCCGCAAGGTTCAAACCCTCAACTTCGTGTACATCGTGTGCGTGGGCGAGAGGTTGCTATTGGTGGTGGTGGAGTGTCGTGAAAGATCGGGACACAACAACCGATCGGATCTTGCCAACGGGGTTTGGTCTAGATCAGGTGGTATCAGAGTGACATGGGGGAGGACATGAACGTCCGCGGCGCGCCTACGAAGATGATGGTATTGGAAGAATTAAAATTTCCATACCATTGTTTAGCGGCAAAGACAATCCGGATGATTATTTGGAGTGGGAGATGCGCGTGGATCAGATTTTTGATGGACAACGGTACACCAAGGAGAAAAAGGTTCGTGATGCATCTATTTAGTTCACGGGCTATGCTTTAATATGGTGGAACCAACTCTGTCGCGTGGGAGGATGTCCGGAGTCTTGGAATCAGATGAAGAGTATCATGAAGAGACGCTTTGTTCTGGAGCACTTCACTAGGACCTTGTACATATGCTTGCAGCAGCTTCGACAAGGTAACTCTAGTGTTGAGGAGTATTATAAGGAGATGGAAATATTATTGATTCGTACAGGGGTGGAGGAGCAAGAAGAGGCTACAATGGCACGATTCATGCATGGTATGAAATCAGAGGTACGCGGTCATGTCGATATGGTAGAATATAGTGGATTACAAGGATTATTACACCATGCCATTCGAGCGGAGCAGCAAGTAAAGCGTCGTGCTGGTCATGATAATTCATCAAACTCGATGCGACGTAATTTTCAGAAAGAGGGTGGTGATAATAGTGGTTTCAAATCTGATTATAAGTTGGCTACCAAGGAGCTATCTCCATCCAAGGTTGAATCGTCTCGTGCTTCTAACTCTCGTACTAGTGATATTGTGTGCTTTAAGTGCGGTGGCAGGGGGCATAAGAAGTTTGAGTGCCCTAATGAGAGGAGAGGACTCCTCACAGAAGAAGGATACATGTCCGCGAGTGATGGAGAAAAAAGTATTGATACATCTAGTCAGAATTCTGAAGATGATGAAAAAGTGACTGCGAGTTTTGAAGCCGCAGAAGCATACCCATCATTAATGGTGCAACGAGTGAAAGAAGACCGTATTGAGGATAAGGGGCAGCGATGGAATATTTTTCAGTCCGAGTGTAAGATCAACAACACCAATTGCAAGCTAATAATAGATGGTGGAAGCTACACCAATGCAGTCAGCAAAGGATTAGTTGATGCTTTGGGGTTGCCGGCATGGAAGCACCCACAGCCCCACCGTGTCGAGTGGTTGTACCATACCGGAAAGCTCAAGGTCACTCATAAGGTACGTGTCAAATTCTCAGTTGGCGACTATACAGATATGGTGATATGTGATATCATACCAATGGATGCATGCCACTTGTTACTGGGGAGACCACGGCAGTATGATCATAGTGCTACCCATGAAGGTCGGACAAACACTTATTCATTTTGTGATGCTGGGAAGCGATGTGTTCTGCAACCAATGTTTGACAGTGCAATCAAGGTGGATGACAATGTTTCACTACAGAAAAAATTTGGGAAAACTACATTAAAACCGAGGACGATTTAGATTCAAGGGGGAGGGGATGATGTGGCCATGGGTGCAAAAGAAAACAATATTTCACATGAAATAATAATCCAACCTGCACATGTTCAGAAGGAGTTGTTGACGACAGCAACTAAGAAGACCAAGGCAGAAGAGTTTTTCTTTATTGGAAAAATACGGATGCCAATTCCGTTATCAGATCATAAGCCGGAGGATATTAAGCCGACCTTCAGAACACCTCCACGTTACGTAGCATAATACTTGTGCGTGCTGTTTATGAATTATGGTCAAGTGTCCAGCGTGTTTCTTCCTAGTATTACAAGTTACGTAGTTTGAAGGGTCAGGAGTACTAGTCCACTTTGGACTTTTGTGATCAATTTGCCGGATACTTAATTAGTTTAATATTGATTAGTTTGAATAGGAAAAGGATAAGAGTCCGATTGTAGTTTGGTTTGTTTCCATAGTTTTGCTTATGCGCATCGCCTATATAACAGGCAGGCTCAGGCCTTTGTACGGGGAGTTATTAGTTGAATAAAATACCAGAAAACGCATCACGATGGGATGCACCAAAAATCCTTGTGTTTGCTGATCCGTGAGAGATTTCAGAGCTGCTACGCGTAGGATTTGATCCAGTCGAATTCTTGCGCAAGTTTTTTTGTTCTTTGGTCTTCTTGCGTTTTTGCTTGATCCGAAGAGCCGTACTACTACTTCTACATACGCTGCTGCTGGTGCGACGATTGTCGTCGATGTTCTTGCTAATTCATTGAGTACCATGAAAGATTGGACCTACGAACGACTCGCCGTCTAGTCGGGTCTCATCAGTTCCAGACTCTGCTTTAGTCCGAACACCTCCGCATTATGAGCGGTGGTCGTCTCTGCAGACACCTGTTTTCAAACAAAGGGATATACATCATTAACTGAGGCTCCTACAAAGCGGTCGATTTGATCCCCTGTTCGACTTTCTCCCTCTCTTTCGCCGAACAGTGCATCAGGGGCTACTACTCATACTGTGACAATCTCCAAAGGGTTTGTAAAAATATACCTCAAAGGCCTTTATAAGGCCAAAGCAGGACTCATTCAGCCTGCTCTCGGTGCACTGAATCTTTTGAGTCACCGCACCCATAAGGGTCCGATGTTCATCGATGATAGACGCGCTCCTTAGGGCTGTCGACAGGCTGCCTGGCAACTTTGCCTGGACAGAGGTAGCTGGCGGAGTAGGCAAGCCTCCCCCCGTCAAAGCTGGCTGCTCGCCCGATCCTGGAACTCTAAAGGTCTCCAGGACCGTGTCCGGCTGCGGTCCAAACCTGAGATCGCCCCCGCCGTCGACACGCCTGGGAGCCGCTACTCCCGTGTGTCCGGCCCCAGAGATATGCCCCCCTGGTCCTGGTACCGCTGAGACGACACCTCGGTGTCGCGCCTAGGCTTTGGGGAAGGGGCCTCTGGAGGCGTCTCGCTCGCCAAAGCATCTGAGCTCAGTGAATCCTCCGATGAGTACTGTCCAGCGTGGGACCTCGTCGGGCTGCATAAAATGTGGCGACGGTTAAAACTACTACGTCCTAATAACCTCGAGCACGTAGGTGTGTGCAGATTTCGTATACTTACGATTTTACCAGGGGTTGGACCCTGGGATCCCACCCCGGGCTGTTATCAGCAGCCGTGGTGGACGCCTTTGGAAGGGAGCCTTTCCCCCTCTTTGGCAAATCAGCCTCCAAGGATGAGGAGGCCGCCCTTTTCTTTCCTCCCCCTGCGGGGGACTCATCTTCTTCCTCTTCCTCTTCATCTTCAGAAGAAGGATGGTCGATGGAGTCTTCAGATTTTACATCCGAAGCATCGCGACGATAGAGGCCACTCCAGGTCTTCTTGACCTTCATGGAAGCCTCTTTCTTCGGCGCCTCGTAAGGTGTTGGGACCAGCATCTTAAGGTGTTGGGCGCCTCGTAAGGTGTTGGGTCCTCCGGCAGCGGGGCAGGATAGTGTATCCGCTCCACCTTTTTTTATCCATCCCTGGGGTTATGATAAAGCATGATAAAAGTGTCTCCCTCAGGATGTGCCAACTGAAGCGTGGATAGACAGAGCACAGCAATAACTTACCGGACTTGCAGAGTGGGATAATTGATACCCACGGTCCTCGGCAGAGCCCGGCCATGATTTGCCGGACTTAAAGAGCACCTTCCAGATATCCTTGTGGGAGGAACCATAGAGCTCCCGTAGGGTCTGGTGCTCGGTTGGGTCGTATTCCCACAAATTGCAGGCTCGACGCTGGCAAGGGAGAACCAGGCGAACTAACATCACCTGGACTACATCGACAAGTTTGATATCCTTGTCGACCACACTCTGGACGCGCGTCTGGAGCAGTGATAGCTCATCGGACGAGGACCAGTTCAGGCCCTTCTCAGGCCAGGACATGAGCCGCAGTGGGGCTCCGGATCTGAACTCAGGAGCTGCAGCCCACTTTTTGCCGCGTGGTTCAGTGATATAGAACCACTGTTGCTGCCACTCCTTAATGGAGTCATTGAAGGCGCACGTCAGCCATACAACCTTGGGCATCTTGCTCACCATGGCGCCGCCGCACTCGGCGTGTTCGCCACTCACCACCTTGGGCTTCACATCGAAAATCTTCAGCCACAGGCCAAAGTGAGGCGAAATTCGGAGAAAATCCTCACACACGATGATGAACGTCGAGATGTTAAGGAAAGAATTGGGGGAAAGATCATGAAAATCAATCCCGTAATAATACATGACGCCGCGAACAAATGGGTGAAGGGGAAACCCAAGCCCGCGGACAAAATGAGGAAGAAACACGACCCTCTTGTGGGGCTCCGGAGTAGGGACGATCTGTCCCGCCGGTGGGAGACGGTGGCCGATCTTCTTGGCCAGATACCCGGCCTCTCGGAGCCTTTTGATATCCTTCTCCTGGACGGTAGAGGCCATCCATTTGCCTCCTACTCCGGATCCAGACATTTTTGGAAAAACTTTCTTCGATGGAGAGGAAGGGTGCTTGGTAGCTAGGGCTCGAACAGAGGGGGATGGACTAGCGGAAGGAAAAGGCGTGGGTAAAGAGGAAGAGACCTTATCTCTTTATAGAGGTGGTAAAAGCTTTTTTGTGCCTCCCCACTTGCCTGGGGGAACCCGCTCGTTCCCCACTTGCCACAATTAGTGGCGCGGTTGGGCTACCCACATCCATATTGATGAGAATCCCGTGATAAGGGGACAGGATCTCTGCTTCGGCAAGACGTGCAGAGGAAATCGCCTCGCGATATGCACTGAGGCCGGTTGTGGGAAAAAGGTTCGAATAATGACTCGACCATAGCATCAACTCACCTTATTTAAAGTTGACGGCAGGTCACGTTTGTGAAATATCATTTTCTCTACGGTGGTATATGAAGCTCATCTTGCAGATCCGGACACGGTTTAAGTGTTCGGAGTTTACTTTGGAGTATTTGGAGATGGAACCCGCCTTGCAATGCCGAAGACAAGACTGCGTGCCAGACTCATCGTCATTGAAGCCTGGTTCAGGGGCTACTGAGGGAGTCCTGGATTACGGGGTATCCGGACAGCCGGACTATATAGTTTGTCCGGACTATTGGAGCATGAAGATACAAGACTCAAGACTATGTCCCGTGTCCGGATGGGACTCTCCTTTGCGTGGAAGACAAGCTTGGCGATCCGGATATTATATTTCCTTCTTTGTAACCGACTCCATGTAAACCCCGGCCCTCTTCGGTGTCTATATAAACCGGAGAGTTTAGTCCTTAGGGGGACGATCACAATCATAATCATCATAGGCTAGCTTCTAGGGTTTAGCCTCTACGATCTCGTGGTAGATCAACTCTTGTACTACTCATATCATCAATATCAATCAAGCAGGAAGTAGGGTTTTACCTCCATCGAGAGGGCCCGGACCTGGGTAAACATTGTGTCCCTTGCCTCCTGTTACCATTAGCCTAAGACGCACAGATCGGGACCCCCTACCCGAGATCCACCGGTTTTGACACTGACAGTCGGCCTCACATTGAAGGTCTTGAGCCATAGGACGAAGTGGGGGGTGATGCGGAGGAAGGCTTCACACATGACGGTAAACAACGAGATGTGAAGGATGGAATCCGGAGCTAGATCATGGAAATCTAGTCCGTAGTAGAACATGAGCCCTCTTACAAAGGGATCAACGCTAAAACCTAGCCCCCAGAGAAAGTGGGAAATAAACACAACACTCTCGTTGGGTTCGGGAGTAGGGATGACCTGCCCTTGAGCAGGCAGCCTGTGCGGAATCTCGGCGGTAAGATACCTGGCCCCCCTAAGCTTCTTGACATCCTCCTCCGTGACAGAGGAGGCCATCCACCGGCCTTGAAGGCTGGATCCGGACATCGTTGAAGGTCTGAAGCGCTTAGCTTAAGCCTTGGATGTTGGAACTCGAAGTTTGGGAGGGGAAGGATCAAGCATGGGAAGAGAAGGACAGGCCTTGGCCCCCCTTATAAAGAGGACGAATATCAAGCGTTCCCCACGTAGCCGTTTGGGACTTGCCTAAAATCAAGGAGTCATATTAAACAAACACGGTTGGGTTACCCACACCTGTATTGATGAGAATCCCGTGATAAGGGGAACACGATCTCTACTTCGATAAGACGTGCCAATAAAACTGCCTCGCAGCACATGTAGTGACTGGTTATGAAAAAGGTTCGAATAAAGACCAGACCGCGGCATGATAAAAAGTTGTCAGCAGATTGGATTTGTGGAATATTGTGCTCTCTATGGTGGTGTGTGGAATTTGTTTTGCAGATCCGGACACTATTCTCGTGTTCAAAATCTTCTACGGAGTATTTGGAGAAGGAACCCGCCTTGCAATGCCAAAGACAATCTGCGCGCCGGACTCATCATCATTGAAGCCTAGTTCAGGGGCTACTAAGGGAGTCCTGGATTAAGGGGTCCTTGGATAGCCGACTATATACTTTGGCCGTATTGTTGGACTATGAAGATACAAGATTGAAGACTTCGTCCCGTGTTCGGATGGGACTCTCCTTTGCGTGGAAGGAAAGCTTGGCAATTCGGATATGTAGATCTCCTTCTCTGTAACCAACTCTGTGTAACCCTAGCCCCCTCCAGTGTCTATATAAACCGGAGGGTTTAGTCTGTAGGACAAGAACGATCATAATCATAGGCTAGCTTCTAGGGTTTAGCCTCTATGATCTCGTGGTAGATCAACTCTTTTAATACTCATATCATCAAGATCAATCAAGGAGGAAGTAGGGTATTACCTCCATCGAGAGGGCCCGAACCTGGGTAAACATTGTGTCCCCCGTCTCCTGTTACCATTAGCCTTAGACGCACCGTTCGGGACCCCCTACCCGAGATCCGCCGATTTTGACACCGACAACACTCTTACGTGGAGGAGTGCGAAACACGGCGGATTTGATTTTGATCAAGGAATAACTGTTCCCTGCCAAATAATGGAGCACTGTTAGCGATTATAGCATGATAGTTAGGGCATCTCCAGTGCTGGCCCACAAATTTACACTGGCATCTGTCCGAGGACACTGATGGATGCCATCCAATATTGCCCGCATATCTTTCGACAACTATATGAACTCGGACGAAATTCGTGCAAACAAAGCAAATTTCAAACTAACGAATGAAATTCATTACATTTCAAAAAAATTTCTACAAACTGGATGAAATTCATTGCATATTTCGCACAAACCATACTAAAACCTACTGTAAACCTAATCTAAACAATCGCCGGCGCCCGACCACCATGTCTGGCCATGAACCCGAGAAAGCCGGCCATTGCCTTTGCCTCTTCCTCATCCGCCTCGATAACCTCCTCCTCCAGAGCACAAGGTTCTGAAGATTTCCGCCTCCACATCATCGTCAAGCGGCTAATTGACTGTCGATGTTTATCCCACCAAGCTTGGCGTCGACTGAGTGGAGTAGCGGTGGACTTCCTGAGACCAGAGCAGCAGCGACCTATTGTGTACTACTCTTCCATGCTGCCGGTTGCGCCCGCGCACACGCGCCGGCTTCATGGTCGTGGCGGCGGAGGGCAGCCGGGGGGAGCCAGTGATCTCCTTCGTCTACTCCTGCGATAGTAAGTCGAAGAGAGCTTTTGAGCGCACCCGGAGCGGAGCCGCAGATGTCCTTCGTCTGCTCCTGCGACAGTACGTCCAAGAGAGCTTTGGAGCGCTAGGAGGCCATGGCTGGAGTGGTGCCGACAGAAGGAAGGGACCAGAGGAGAATGAGTGTGGGTCTTTGGCTATGGCTGGGAGCTGGGGCTCAAGTTAATATAGCGGGCGAATGGCAATGAGCCGTGGCAGACGGATGGACGGCTAGCACCAGAGTAGGTTCGTCGGGCGTGAATGCGAACGCTGCTTCAGTGACTTAACTGCAGGTGTGTTGGGTCACTGACATGTGGACCCAACAGGCATCTGGCCCGCATGTCAATGACACACCAACTGCACCTGCAGTTAAGTCCGGTGAATGCAGCATTGACGTTCTGGAGAGACGGTGACCGTTTAAGGCGGGAAGCGTGCGCTAGCGATGGAATGGGATTCGGTATGCCAGGGTGGTCAGACGCTGGCATGGTGGTAAAATGTGAACTCATGGATGACGAGCCTTTGAAGCGTATGCGGCACGTATTGACAACCAGGCATCCATGCGACCACTCTTGTCGCCAGCTAGCCTTCGACGACTACTATTAGACACCACACAACCATGCATAACTTACGAATAATGGACGAATCGATCAGACACACACTCGTGTGTAGTGGCACTATGATCGGTCGCTCACGATAGTACATACTCCATACCATAGTACCCTCTCTAGCTAGGTTGTTTTATAGATTGTCGTTGTGATGGACGATATACATGAGCAAGGCGCCGAGTCCCGAGTATGACCATTGGTGTCAAGCCAGGTGAATACATGCTCGGCGTTTGCGGAGGCCTCCATCTAACGTCTAAACAGTAATGTCAGGCACCACCGGGGCGCGCAGGTGACGGGCTCGCCGTTTGCGTTGCGCCATGAGCAGGACTTTGATTGAGAGGGCGATGTGCATGCATTAGCATGGTTTGACAGCGTGAGCGTGAGTGTATGTACACGTACATGCTACTTGCCTCTATGGACGGTGTGCGCTAATGTGTGCATCACGTATGATATAAAAAATCCGTTTGTGCATTTAACGCGAAGTATTTCATTTTCATTTGGCTAACGAGTGTGCGTTGCAGCGACAAGTCCATGGTTTGATTCCTCACATACACATAATTTTGGTTTTTATTTCTTTCTCCACTGACAGGTAGGACCGCATAGATAGATAGATAAAGAACACGAGCTGATGAGGCGCATGTGGACTGTATGACTGATCAACCAGACAAATACGGAGCATACGCTAAGCCAGTGATCATATAATCACCATATCTCGTATATAATGATCAAAGTGAGCTATCAAGACAAGTTTGATGACCGCCAATGCATTTTTACTCGGTAATAAATGACCATGATTGAAGGGGAATCCAAATTTCCTTCGTCTTATGTCCTTCAGCTCTTGACAAACAAATGCACTATACGGTTGTCCGGCCACTCCACACCAGAGCTCTCACCAAGCGTCGTTCATGCCACCGCGCCGCACACTAACCGGTAAGGAAGCATGGCGTCCCGCCGCGCCGAGTTCCTCACCGCCCACGACGCACAAAAAATGGTAGGGAAGCGATGGCATCCCGTCGTGCTGAGTTCATCGCCGCTCGCGACCTCACACCTATGTGGATGGAATTTGAAGCTGCCAAGGCCGAATGGGCAGTAGAGCAAGAGTCGGCCATAGACGCACAGAGGGAGCAGAAAAGTTAGAAAGCAATCAAGAAAAGAGAGGCCCACTGGCGCAAGAAAGAAGAAGACGCACGCGCTGCTGCGGAGAGGTCGGCGGAGATCCAAGCACGGTGGGGTGTCGCTGACAAAGCCGGGAAGGAGAACGACGGCGTCTGGCCAGCATGTGAGAAGTAGTAGTACTAGTAGTTAGTGTGTGTGTGTGTCTGTGTCTGAGTACGAGCATGTACCAGTACTACTAGTTACTACTGTAGTTTTTAGAGAAAATTACCAGTACATTAGCCTAGACTCAACGGAAAAATTCCTATCCTATGCATCAAATGGCATCTCTTTCTCTATAGGAATTGAGATTCATGTCATCTCACTTCCTATGATTTTCATATTCCTACAAAATTTCTACCCTATGAATGAAAGGAGGCCTCTGCTGGAGTAACTACTATAGCTAGCAGTACTGTTGGTATAGTAGTTTTCTTCAAGAAGCGGAATTCAACGAAGTCATGATGGTTCCTTCGTCCGAGCAACTTCATAGTGGGAAAGGTTGGGCCTGTGATTTGATGGCTCATTAGTCATTATTACTGCGGTGCGACGACCGGGGTGACTCTCCCTTTGAGTTCTGCGTGCATGGCAAGTGGACCAGGATGGTCAACGTCCCACATGTTGGCAAACGGAAGTATTCTTTCCAATATCGAGGAGCAAGGAAACCTCGTGGTATAATATCACTGGTGATTTATATTTATTTTTTATTTCTGATGAATGCTAGCGTTTCAACTCTTACGACGAAGGAGTGTCAAACACGGCACGTGCTGAATGTCCGACACATCAGCGAAAGGAGTGGGACATGAACAGCATGGTAGAGCGTCTCCACTTCTTCCACTTCTGGGTCGGAGACCACACGTAGTAGTACTAGTGGTATGAACGATACAAAGTGCAACCCGGAGAGAAAGACACGTCTAGTTGGAAGGTCTTGGGGCATACACGTAAACAAATATAAAAGCTAATATGTGCCTCCAATTAATATAGTAGAGTAGAGTACTTAGGCACGTACTCCATAACATCACCGTGCATTGCATGTACAACATTTAGTGGTATGTAGTAAGAGACAAATGCCTATATGCCATGCATGTTCATACTATTTGTGCCTTTCTACTTCACTTACTGCGCTACATTACTCAGGTTCGTATGTCCACTCCTGGGTACAAGTTCGTCTCGTAGTTCTAGTCCCACATGTTCCTCATAGATGGAACGATCCATATCATTGCAGTTAGTGTGGCTCCCCACAATGGAGACTCATCCAAACTATGGCCATCCTCGACGCGGAGCAGTCGCGTGCACCGGGAAGCGGCGCTGTCTCGGCCGTCGTGCTGCTTCAAAGCCGGCACCAGTGAGAGGTCGCCTCTGCTCTGGCCGGGCATTAATACGGCACTGACGCTCCAGGGTGACGCTGACCGTTTCACGTGGGAAGCGTGTGCTGGCAAGGGAGTATTGGTTTTGAACCGTTTCAGGTGTAGTACTGGTACTTTGCAAAACTACTCAATTACTGCACTCAATTTCCTAAAAAATTGTGGTAAAAAATGTTACTCCACAGCCCGCTTTCCTTCTCCTTCATCTTCCATCGCCCGCGCACGTCCGCGGTAAGCGACCAGTCAACCCTTATATAGGAGTGCTAGCACAAAAAGATGCTTGCATCACCACTAAATTTTCCAGATGCGCCACTCTCGCGAGAGTATGGTGTATGTCGTTACCTTCGGCCGGGCCATGGCTACCGGATGACGGCGATCAGAGAAGAGGCGGCGGGAGGGTTATGAATGCAGCTACTATTTGGGTTCGCCGTCTAGCTTAAATAAATGTGCACCATCATGTGTACCCGCGGGTGCACAAATTGTAACATACGTGTCTGCTTAAGTGGGCGTCACGTAACTGGTGTGTGTGAGCTTCTAAGAGACAGAGTGTGTGTGTGCAACTCTACTCTTTGGACATGTACTCAACCTTTTGCATCGGGATATAAGTATAATGGTATTACACTTTAGCTAGTGATTTACGTGGCCATGTTAACGTGGTTGTGTAAAAAATGTCACTTCCTGCTCATGATTTACGTTATATAATTACAAGCAAGATGCTCGTGCATTGCACGGAACATCAATATGCATTTTTTACAAAACACCTGTTGTGATTGACCCATCCAGGAGTAATCCCATGTGTAAAAACTAATGATATCTCGAGAATTTTATCGGAAAACTGGTATCTCGAGAATTTCATCGAAAAAATGAAAGATGAGAGATAAGGTGAGGAGGAGTGGAGCGTGGTGGTGACTGGTGGTCGGACTGGGCGAAGGCATGGGGATGGATGGCACCGGCAAGCGGCCACCATGCTAGATTGTTCCAGAGACTTCCTTTTTTAAGTGCTCAGCAATGAGATTGTGGCAGATAAGGATGTGGAGAGAGGTGCGGGTATCTTTTGTAAAATTATCATAGTTTGCTTTCTATCCGTCAGATATAGATCGGATGGTCTATATTACAAGATAGCAGGCACACCATCATCACCAACTCAGTTTTTTATAAGAGTAGAGATGATAAGTTTGCTAACTACTAAAGTAAAGTGGAATTTGTCCATGTTATACAAGTAAATTAAGGTGATTGTTTATCATACGGGTAAGGTTGGATGAAGGGTGGTAGGAACAAATGCTTCGCCTAGAGCATGTGTGTGTGAGATGGA
>NC_041393.1:153264278-153328701 GCF_002162155.2 Triticum dicoccoides | reverse complement strand
GTGGGTGGGTGTGTGTGTGAGAGATGGAGTCTTAGTGTGTGTGTGTGCGTGGGTGGGTGCGTGCATGCATGTGTGGGGGGTGGGTGGGCGGGTGTGTGTGTGTGTGTGTGTGTGTGTGTGTGGCACGGGGTCCTCGGTGGCGGATGTAATTTAAGTGTGTGTGGCTTCATCATAGAGAGGTGATGTGTATGGCAGAGGCCACCAATGATGGGGTGCAAGAGAGAAAAGCCTGTAGAGAGGGAAGAGAAGGTGTGCGCGCGTGAGAGGAGTCGACATCGAGAGAACGTGTTTGTTCGAGACACACTGAGGAAGACTACTATATATCGATGGTGATGTAGGCAGGAATTAAACGAAGGGATGGTCTTATTGGTTTCGGGGATATAGGGGAAGAGTGAGAGGGGGTAGCTAGAAGGAGATTGTTAAGTGTGAGTGTGTGTTTTACCCATCCAGGCGGAAGTTATGTGCACACAAGAAGAGAACGATTTGATGTGGCGTTCAGGTTGAGGGTAATTAACTACTATGGAGACATAGAGACCTTGAACGTGCATGTGTGAGAGGTATACATGTATACGTGGGATGTGTGTGTGCGCGCGCGCGCATGATCAAGATAAAAGAAAGAAGACATAAGTCATAAGATCAACGACATGGGAGAGACGGATTGGTATGACAATATGCATGCATGTGAGAGTGCAGGGAAGAAGGCCCGATAACTGAGCATGTGTTTTTGTCTTTAAGAGATAGTGGCGTGGGCTGGAGCATGCATCTATGGCAAGCAGAGGGAGTGAGACACAACGATTGTGCAAAAGAGATCAACCTATAAATGCATGTGTGGAGAGACATATATAGTGTGGGTGATAGGAAGCAAGAGTGCGTGCGAGAAAGAAATGTTGATGGAGAAACTACAGATAGATACAGAGATGGAGATGCTAGCTAGAGGGACTTCCACTAGTTTGAGTGTTGGAAATGACCGTCGAGTGGTTCAGAGGGTGAAGTTCTGTGTGTGAGAGAGAAAGATAAAAGGAGGGCACTTGACTACATGTAGAGAGAAACATATGTAGTGTGTGTGATAGGAAGAAAGAGTGAGGGTGAGGAAGAAGGTTGATGGAGAAACACATAAATAGAAAGATAAAGATGCTAGCTAGTGTGCGTTAGAGATAGGAGTCGAGTGGATCAGAAGGCTGAGTTATGTGTGTCGGTGTGAGAGAGATAGCGACAGGGTGCATGTGAGTCACATACAAACAAATATCAGAGAGAAATGAGATCCCGAGAGAAGGAGTTTTGTGTCTGCGAGAGAGAAAGATATTTCACAACGAGAGTGATAGCTAGAGAGACATATGAGAGAACGCAAGATATCTCTAGGGAGTGTGTGTGTGTGTGTGTGTGAGCGACATACAAGAGAATGGTGGAGAGATATGAGACCCTGGGAGACAAAGTTTGTGTTTGTGTGTGAGAAATAGATATTTAAGAGGAAGAGTCGTAGCTTCTCATACCTAAGGAGCAAAAGACATCTTTATGTGAGAGGTGGTGTGCGAGTGGCACACAAGGGAATAGTAAAGAGAAATGAGACCCTGGGAGACAAAGTTTGTGTTTGTTTGAGAGAAAGAGATTCCACATGGAGAATCATAGTTAGAGACACATAGCAGGGAGCGAGATATACTTAGAGAGAGATAGAGTGATGAAGGTGGAGGGAGAGAGTACCGTCAGTGTGTTACAAAGATGAAAGATCATTGTCGGCATACAGGTAGCACGAGAGATACCCGAGATACGATGAACGCGTATAGGTCTAGAGAGATACTCCTATATAAGCATGAATGATAGCTATATGAGACGAATATCTGGATTAAAGGGGATTTAAATATTTAAACTGGAGATCACGACATCGATAATATCATAACACAAATTGGTGTATCAAACATGCATATTCATTTGAATTTGGGGACACGCATAATCTTATATAGTTTATCAATATTAGTGATCCATAGATTCTTTAATTAGAGAAAATGCATGGTTTATATGCAATTAATGTCTAAATGGGATTACACTATATGTTGCATGTGTGAAACACATTATACATGTTTGAGAAGTAAAAAAACGCATGAAACACACATCAATTGGAGACAGTTAGTGAGGAACGCATACATTGGATTTCAACATAAAGTGGTTTCAAATATTTGAAAATCCAAATTAAGATGGACAGCCTTATGAATCTGAGATCATGCTATTTGTAAACCATATTTATGTATAAAGGGTGTTGTGCTTCTGAAAGTATATATAAAAAATGATGTATATAGAATTTTATTCCGATCGAAAATGGATCCTGCCCGAACAAAAATAGAATACAAACGGGATTTGAATTGAGTCGGCATAGTAAACATGCACTCTGCAAAATTTGAACAAAGCGGGAAAAGTCGCAGAAACCGCCCGAAACCAAAATCTGTGAGATGGAAATTACTGCCAATCCCTGCCGCGCAAAGCCTATCAACTCGATTTCTATAGGTTATGATAGGGGTAGGTTTGTAATTTCACTCAAATGTGACATAACCACATCTCACCCCGATTCATAGACGATGGGCGCCAAAACATAGTGTCTCCTCGGCCGAAATCGACTCCCTCCCCGATTCATACACGGTGGGCGCCAAAAACAAACTCTCGTCGGCAAATATTCGCTGTATGCGAGATTACCGTCCTACCCCCAACTGACTAATATTGCTGTGATGTACTCCGTTTGAGACAAGCGCGCCCTGAAGACATGGTTCCCCCTTCCTCTCTCCCTCCATTTCCCCATTCGTACTCCGTGGGCACCAAAACACCCTCTCCACCTCAGCCTCCTTCGTTCGCCACCCCATCCACCGCCGTCCTCCTCCACCATGCCGGAGCTGATACCCCAACACCGTCGTCAATTACAAGAGATCGACCTCTCTCATCCGTGGCTTCGGATCGGGATCCTTGCATCTCGTCCTCTCGCTTCATCCCCGCCGTCGTCCACCTTGCCGGCGCTGTTCCTACGACCGTCTCGTCCACCGCGCCCCGCCGCCACCGTCTACCCTCCTAGATATGCTTCCACGCCACCGACAGCCATCGCTACCGCAGCACCGTCAAATTCTCAGCAGATGCATACACAGCGTCACACCAGAGGCGATACTCTTTCGTATCTGCTCAACTTATTTATCGCGACAAGAAAATAGATCGCCACTGCTTTACTCGGATTTCTTGTCCATCACTTACTTGCTAGTTGAAAGCAAACATTAGTTGTGAAGTTGCATTTTTCCGGTTTGCACCTTCAGATCCGCCATGGAACGCTCAACACTATACTTACAATGCTTATGGGTTTCCCCTTTTATATTCCATGCTAGTTAAATGACAGTAGACTAAATTTCAAAATTGGGTCAGTCGATTTTTTAGAGCTCGCTAGAGTTCGCCGGTGTGAAGGAAGGGGCTCGGGTGGGGACGGTGGTTGTGGAGGGCGGTGGTGGGGCCTCGCCGAACGAAGAAAACTCGACGTGGGTGGGGCGGGGGTGGGGGTGGGGGTGGCGGAGGAACACAGGCGGTGGGGGCCGGTGGTTCGACCGGTGACTCGTGCAGTGTTACGTATGGGAAGAATCAGAGACAAAGAAGAAGGGTTAGGAGACGTAGGATCTTCATCCAACCGCCTGAAATGGTCGACTGACCCAAATGACAAAAGTCATGCGACTTGCATGCAGACATGCCTTTATATTCAATACCATCATCGTACCTGCTTAGGACTGCTCCTGAATCCATCAAGCTAAACAACGTGCCACTCATAATTCCAAACTTGTTGCTCAAATACAAATCTGATATGATGCTGATATTACTAAAACAGATAACATTTAATTGGTCAGTTAATGTTCCTACTTTACTTTCGAAAATCACGTGCACCACATATAGAGAGACAGCAGGGAGTTGCATTCTTAATGCGCTCTGGTTCATCATGTGTGGCCACTGCATAACGAACATTTTATTATCCAAAATCTGCTTGCTCTTCTTTAGCATGTCCCTCTTCTGTTCTTCTTTAATAAGTACTCTCTCCTTTCCTAAATGCAAGTCTTTGTATAGATTCCACCATGGACTACATATGGAGCAAAAGAGTGAATCTACACTCTAAAATGTATCTGTATACATCTGTATGTGATCCATAGTGGAAATCTCTGCAAATACTTATATTTTGGAACAGAGGGAGTATGATAGTAGTACAGTATGTTCCTTGTAGTGAAGATGAGCAGGGACATTTGCAGTGTAGAGGTCTATATGGTCGGTTGTGATGGACACTTTGAACTCTTCGGGCCTCTATGATTTGTAGGATTTTGTAAACATAGGAATAGGATTTTTAGTGGTCTGCCCACTTGAATCCTATAAGAATAGCAAGGAAACGTGGGGAGCTGTGTCGCTTTTGAGAGTTACACTGATATTAACAGTACCGCACCTTCAGTTGAAGAGAGCTGGTATCCGAAGCCTTTCTAGCCGTACCGGCAATACTAGTACATATATTCCAGCAAGTTCCACTTTGTTGATTTTACTCTGATGCTTATGGCTTTCCCATTATATCTACAGTATGATCTATGTAGCTACTTTGTGTCGCACTAGCAGCAGTCCACTCTTGAAGCTAAACACACCAATCATAAGTCCAAAGCTTACTTCTTCAAATACGAATTGTGATATGATACTGATATTAGTTAACAGACACACACTTAATTGGTCAGATAATGCTCCCACTTGATTTTCCAAATGCATGTGGCCACATATAGAGAGACAGCATGGAATTGCATTTCTTTGGGCGATGTGATTCATCATGAGTGGGCAACCAATACTGTATGCAATGAAGCGGAACCTCAAGGATGTGCTTCCTCTTCTGTACTTTAACATGTTCCTCTTTTGTTATTATGTATTTAGTACATACAGTATGTTCCTTGTCAGGAAGGGGAGCAGGGACATCTGTAGTCAGCAGCTGATAGAGCTGGCATGTACGTGATCGATAGGCTTTCAATTAGTAGCGGCAATATAACACCGTATTTTGTAGCCAGTTCCACTTTCCCAATTTATATATCATGGTTATGGTGTACCCCTTTTATGTACACTACGATCTGCCTAGTTGTTGTGTGCTCTTATTATCATGGTTCAGCAATAAACTCTCTATACTGTATATTATGAACCTATCATCTGCCAACTATCCTTACTTCTGGAGCCTATTTTTTGTGTACTTGTGCCAGATTATATTAATGCATGCACCATATTACAGCACACATGAGCTCTCTCATCAGAATCCAGTGATAGCACACAAGGGTTTATAGGGGTGCCCCTATATTAGAATATCATCTACATTACAAAGATAATCTCAGTGATATTTATGTTTTCATGGTTCTCAGATATTATACATAATTACAGTGAATATCATAATCCGCGCATTAGAAGAATATTGTGGAACACTGCAATGACTTACAAAATTGGCACCAAGACATTGAGTGCCATTCTGGATGCAATGAAATCCATACGCTCCCCACCTGTAGATTCTTATTCAGAATATGATCCTAATGACTATTCTAACCTCGAGGAGTCAAAGGCAGATGGTCTGTCCTGTTCACCCATCAAGGTGCCTATTATAATTTGGCAAGGTATTATTGATTGCGCGTATCTTGCATATGTTGTCTTGCATTTCTTCTACTTTGTTGCACCGCCATATGCTTAGTTTACTCATCATATATGTCGAGATGCCATGCCCATCCATTATCAATACATATTCCATTTGTCATCATACCATGTTTTTCACTCAAATGTTGTTCTTGTGCATCAGACATCAAAAAGGAAGAGGGTGATTGCCGAACCTGAAGGAGCACCAGCAAAGTCCTTGAAAAATGTGGTGGTGCTGGAGAAATCAGACAACACCTCACTTATATTGGATGTACAACCAGTGACACAAAATGTAGGACCGACTCCAACAGACTGTACCCATACTTCACTGGCCACACCACTAGCCCCACCACATAGGACCTGCACTCCAGCAAAAAGTATGCCGATTTCAGTTGCCATAGCACCAGTCGTACCACAGAAAAATCCCACTCTGGCAAAAAGTACAGCAATTCCACCGGATGAAGACCTATCCCAACTGCAGAGACGGCCAATTCCTATAGATTGGAACCCCATTCCAGTTATTCCCAGTTTAAAAGACAATGCTTTCAATGTTGTTATGGACTATGTGCATATATTCCCATCATGGGAAGATTATAGTGAAGACAAACACCATTTTCACATCTTCCTATCCCACTTACGTGTAAGTGCTATTATTTCAAGGTGATTATTTTCCTAATTTCTGCTGATTGAACACATCAATGATTTAGATTAAATTGTTGTAAGTAGGCGAGGGTCAATCTGGATAGTCATGACGAGCAAAGCTTGCTTGCGCTTTTCAAGGAAGCATTGCAGTAGTATCAGTGTTACCTGAGGAAATCACACTTTGATGGCAAGTCTATAAACAAATTTTTGGTGAAGTCTCCCGTGCTAAATTTAGAAGACATTGAATGGAAAAACCTTGTTATGCACTAGTCTCGTTCCTAGGATGAGGTACTGTCTATGATATCACATGACAATTTGAACTTCTACTTTTCCGCATGTGCCTTACGAATCTTTTTTGCAAGAAATCTGCTTAAAGAAGAATTCCGGTTTGAAAAGAACGACGGGATATCGCAAATATGCTGCCCGCTGCTTTGCTCTTGTTAGTACCTGTTCTCCTATATCACTGTACTTGCATACATACCTGGTTCATTATGTAACAATTGTTCGCTCCAAATTATCTGATCTGTATGAATGGTTACATTAGTGTAGAATATATCCAATGCTAATGAAAAAATTTAGATCTGCATTGTTCTTGTAAATACCTGCTATCCTTTATCAGTGAACTTATATTGACAGGTAGTTGTTCATGTACCATCATTATGTAGCTTATTTTCCTTTGCCCTCCATTTTCTACACATCAGATCTTTATTTACTCTTACCATAAGGTTGGATAACACCGATGGTACTGAAGAAGTTTAGCTCTGCATTGCTCTTGGCTGTACCTTTTGCCTTTATTGTTGTACTTACATTTATGGCTACTTCGTTATGTAGCATCACTCTTCATCTTATCTTAAATATTCTCCATTTTTTCTTATATTATCACATCTATATTTACTATTAACAAAATGTAGAATAAAGGCAATGCTTGTGAAGAAGATTATGTGGTAAACTTCTTGAATTCCCCCCCCCCATCAGCATGGACAAGGGCTTTATAGAGCCTATCTTCACCAATAATGTAAGTTTGTCCTTCTCAAGCCTTCAAAGATTGTTGTGTATATTTGGTTAGGCATGACTGCAACAGCTGTTTATTTTTGGTGTTTGCATCAAATTGCATGTTTAAAGTTTATTATTAAAACATGACTTGATACATCCGTATTTAGATAAATCTAATACAAGAATTTTGGGACAGAGGGAGTAATTCATAAACAAAAGTTTGTCCTTCTCAATTTAAGTTTTCAGTTGTACAACCAAGTTCCTTCTTCATACCATGTAAATTAAACTATAGGATCAAGTGATCTTCTTTTGCACTGCATGTATGCTTCTGTTCTTGATCCGTAATCCAATGGTGTGGTGAACCTACAATGTCTTAACTATGAACAATGTCATATCATTCTATTATTTAATTTATTTGCCAATCTGAAATGGGATAAATTGACAACACACTAACCATTGATACTTATGAGTTCTTGATCTGTAATCCAGTGGTGTTGTGAAGCTGCCAACTCCTTCACAATGTCATTTTCTGCCATGTCTTGACCAGAACAATACCATATTGTGTTAATGCTATTTTAAACTGTGTCACTTTATTTGTTAGTAAGAAATGTGATGAATTGTCAGCACTGATACTTATATGTACAAACCCTATCATCTGTTTGCTTGATTATCTTTCAGAGTGAGGAGGATATAAGTGTCAAACAAGCGCAGTCTCATCAGCTTGCTCAGCTGCTTGCGCTGCAGCTCCCGAGCAAGGCTAACCTTTCTTGAACTCTATTGAAGTGTTGTCGGTTTTGTATATTATTTTGTCGGCGTGTTTATTTGCACGGGTGGCGATCTTTGATGCCTGGTGTATCTAATATGTTGTCTTCTTGTGCTTTATTGTCATAGTGGTGAACTTTGATGCCCAGTGGATGTAATATGCCGTACTTTCTTTATTGTATAGTCTAGGTTTTTTCATATTCACGATGCTGCAGTTATTTTACTATATTTAATGTATATATATCCTTCCTGCATAGTAAACCAGCCAAACCGTAAAATTACGGTACATAATCGGCCGTCATGCAAATCACTATGTATGATCCGCATCATGGGCTCAGTGGTCCGTTAACAGGCCTAAATGTAAACTGGCCCACTAGTAGATTCAGGCCTTTAATAGGCCAAGTAAACTGCCGGCCCTATTTTCGCAAGAAAACTCAATGGGCTTTTAGGAGGCTTAAAAGTAGGTTGGGCCTGAAACATGCTGAACAGCTCACGGGCCTGCAGCAGGCCGAAATAGACCCTGGCCCATGATTGTGCCAATCACATCACGGGCCGTTACCAGGCAAAAATTGTCTCGGTCCTTGTTTGGCCCAGTTAGATTATCGGCTGTGAGCAGGCCAGATGCAAACCGAGCCATAGTTAGGCCCAACTATATGACGGGCTTTTAACAGGCCGAAATAAATATAGGGTCAAAATGTTAAACGGGCCCTTAACAGGCCGAACCTAATATCAGGCCGAATTACTAAATAGGCCTTTAGCAAGTGGGCCCAAAATCATAGCATCTAGTTGACGGGCTGAATCTGATATGGGCCATAATTTAGACAAAGCCTCTTAAAGGGTCGGATCTGATCTGGGCCGTAATTTGGCCCAGAACGTGGTATGCTTTTAACGGGCCGGATCTCATATGGGCCTTTATTAGGCCCGGAACGTGGCAGGCTGTTAATGGACCGGATCAAATATGGGCCGGCATTTGGCCCAAAACATGGCAGCTTGTTAATGTGTCGACCCACTAGTGTCCTCAAAATCTTGTGGGCCTTTAGCTGGGTCGGCCCATTATGGTCGGCGAAATCTCGTGGGCCTTTAGCTGGGTCAGCCCATTATGGTTCGCAAAATCTTGTGGGCCTTTAGCTGGGCCGGCCCAAGTGGTTTGCAAAATCTTGTGGGCCTTTAGCTGGACCGGCCCATTATGGTCTGCAAAATCTTGTGGGCCTTTAGTTGGGCCGGACCATTTAATCTTTACAGGCCACTTTTGGGCCGGTCCACGTGTCAACATATCATAGGTGCATCTCGCCCATTGGATGAGTGACACATATGCCAACGCAGAGCTGACACGTGTTCCATCGGCCAATGAGAATTTTACACGTGGAAAATCGGCATTGGTCGTGGCTGTTAGCGGGTTATCGGATCCAAAATCGGACCCGATAGCTTAACGGCGTCCCGTTACGATGGATGCCACGTGTCGGTTACCCTTGACGAAATCACTTCTATGACGCACGATTTATCATCATGGAAGTGGACATTTCTGTGATGATAATTTTGGTAATGTCATGGAACACTTCTACGACAGCACAGGTATGACAATCTTGATTCTGTCATAAAATCGTCATGGATGTACATGCATGACAGAAAATGTGACCTACTGTGACAAACACATATCATCACGAGAGTATATTTTTTTTGTAGTGCGTACATCCAGGTTGATGGAGACTTCAACCCACGAAGGGTAATGGTTGCGCGAGTCCACGAAGGGCTCCACCCACGAAGGGTCCATGAAGAAGCAACCTTGTCTATCCCACCATGGCCATCGCCCACAAAGGACTTGCCTCACTCGGGTAGATCTTCACGAAGTAGGCGATCTCCTTGCCCTTACAAACTCCTTGGTTCAACTCCACAATCTTGATGGAGGCTCCCAAGTGACACCTAACCAATCTAGGAGACACCACTCTCCAAACGGTAATAGATGGTGTGTTGATGATGAACTCCTTGCTCTTGTGCTTCAAATGATAGTCTCCCCAACACTCAACTCTCTCACACAGATTTGGCTATGGTGGAAAGATGATTTGAGTGGAAAGCAACTTTGGGAAGGCTAGAGATCAAGATTCTTGTGGTTGGATTGGAATGTCTTGGTATCAACACATGAGTAGGTGGTTCTCTCTCAGAAAATGAGTGTGGAAGAGTAGGCATGTTCTGATGGCTCTCTCTCAAATGGAGAAGGGGGTGGAGGGGTATATATAGCCTCCACACAAAATCTAACTGTTACACACAATTTGCGAAACTCGGTGGGACCGAATAGTGAAACTCGGTGAGCCCGACTTGGTTCAAAATGTGAATGTTAGGCTTTTTGGTGGGACCAACAACATCAACTCGGTGTGACCGGTGCGCTAGGGTTAGGTCAAAACCTCATCTCGGTGAGACCGATCACATGAACTCGGTGAGACCAATTTTAGTAACTGTGAGATCGAAACGTTACGAAAAGGAAACAGAGAGTTTGCACTGCAAACTCGGTGGGACCAATCACTCATCTCGGTTAGACTGAAATGTTACGAAGGGAAACAGAGTGTTTGCAATCCCATCTCGGTGAGACCGAGATCCCTATCGGTAAGACCGAACTGATTAGGATTTGTAGATATGGCTATGTCAAGTGAACTCGATGGTGCCGGATAGATCAAATTGGTGGGGCCGAGTTTGACTTTATGTTTAGGACATATGTGGAAATGAGAAAGTGGTTGAGGGTTTTTGGAGCATATCACTAAGCATTTTGAGCAAGCAAGCCATTAAGCAACACCTCGTCCCCTTTTAATAGTATTGGCTTTTCCTATGGACTCAATGTGATCTTGGATCACTATAATGAAAATGTAGAGTCTTGAGCTTTTGCCAATATGTGTCCTTAGCATTTTGAGGGGTCCACATCTCTAGTCCATGCCATACCAACCATTGAACTTTGTGAAACATTGATCTTGAAAGAGTACTAGTTCAATGAGCTATATGTTGTTATGAATTACCAAAACCACCCGGGGATTAGTTGCACTTTCAGATACAAGCGACAAACGATCCCGGAAAGTTCATAAGCGCCTCTATAGCGCTCGACTCACTCGGAAATTTGACTTGACTCGCTTTGCTTAACCTTGGACGATTCGGGGGCTACTGACGAAGACATGTACTAGGGATAGGGTCATAGGCCTGACCTACGAACCCTACCCAAGTACACCATGCATTGTATACTGGGCCCCTGGGTCAAGTAACCATTCATAAGTACTGCAACCTGGATACCACTCAGCAAGTAGCAACCACTCAGAGTCTAACAGTCCACTCGACCGGCTCATCTCACTCAGAGTACTTGACACCACTTGAAAAGTAGCAACCACTCAGAGTCTAATAGTCCACTCGACCGCCTCATCTCACTCGGAGTACTTAACAGCACTCAGACAAAGAAGACAAGGAGCCTCATCAAGACCGCAACGGTCAGGACGTTCATCCATCCTCATCAAGTAAAGTTAATACAGGCGCTACCAGTAACTGTCACCCTTAAAACCTCCCTTTAACCCTTAGTTATGGTGGCATTCAACAGGGGTCAGGCGCACTCTGTATAAGCCACCTCCAGCTCCATAACAATGGTATACTCCATACAATAGCTCCTAAGCACCGAGACGTAGGGCTATTACTGTTGGGGAACATAATAATTTCAAAAAAATTCCTACGCACATGCAAGATCATGGTGATGCATAGTAACGAGAGGGGAGAGTGATGTCCATGTACCCTCGTAGACCGAAAGTGGAAGCATTAGCACAATGCGGTTGATGTTGTCGTACGTCTTCACGATCCGACCGATCCAAGTACCGAATGTATGGCACCTCCGAGTTCAGCACACGTTCAGCTCGATGACGTCCCACGAACTCCGATCTAGCAGAGCTTTGCAGGAGAGTTCCATCCGCACGACGGCGTGATGATGGTGTCGATGATGCTACCGACGAAGGGCTTCACCTAAGCACCGGTACGATATTACCGAGGTGGAATATGGTGGAGGGGGGCATCGCACACTGCTCGGAGAGATCAACAGATCAACTTGTGTGTCTATGGGGTGCCCCTTGCCTCAGTATATAAAGTGGAGAGGAGGGGAGGGGCCGGCCCTCTCTATGGCGCGCCCTGGGGAGTCCTACTCCCACCGGGAGTAGGATTCCCCCCCCCCTTCCATGTAGTAGGAGTAGGAGTCAAGGAAAGGGAAAAAGAGAAGAGTAGGAAGGAGGGGCCGCAGCCCCTTCCCCTAGTCCAATTTGTACTAGGCCTTGGGGGAGCGCGCAGCCTCCCCTCTCACTTTCCCCTAAAGCCCAATAAGGCACATATACTCCCCGGCGAATTCCCGTAACTCGCCGGTACTCCGATAAATACCCAAATCACTCGGAACCTTTCCGGTGTTCGAATATAGTAGTCCAATATATCGATCTTTACGTCTCGACCATTTCGAGACTCCTCGTGTCCCCTATCTCATCCGGGACTCCGAACTACCTTCGGTACATCAAAACACATAACTCATAATATAAATCGTCGTCGAACTTTAAGCGTGCGGACCCTACAGGTTCGAGAACTATGTAGACATGACCGAGACACGTCTCCCGTCAATAACCAATAGTGGAGCCTGGATGCTCATATTGTCTCCTACATATTCTACGAAGATCTTTATCGGTCAAACCACATAACAACATATGTTGTTCCCTTTGTCATCGGTATGTTACTTGCCCGAGATTCGATCGTCGGAATCTCAATACCTAGTTCAATCTTGTTACCAACAAGTCTCTTTACTCGTTATGTAATGCATCATCCCGCAACTAACTCATTAGTCACATTGCTTGCAAGGCTTATAGTGATGTGCATTACTGAGAGGGCCCAGAGATACCTCTCCGACAATCAGAGTGACAAATCCTAATCTCGGAATACGCCAACTCAACAAGTACCTTCAGAGACACCTGTAGAGAACCTTTATAATCACCCAGTTATGTTGTGAGGTTTGGTAGCACACAAAGTGTTCCTCCGGTAAACGGGAGTTGCATAATCTCATAGTCATAGGAACATGTATAAATCATGAAGAAAGCAATAGCAACATACTAAACGATCAAGTTCTAAGCTAACGGAATGGTTCAAGTCAATCACATCATTCTCTAATGATGTGATCTCGTTAATCAAATGACAACTCATGTCTATGGCTAGGAAACTTAAGCATCTTTGATTCAACGAGCTAGTCAAGTAGAGGCATACTAGTGACATTATGTTTGTCTATGTTTTCACACATGTACTAAGTTTCCGGTTAATACAATTCTAGCATGAATAATAAACATTTATCATGAAATAAAGAAATAAACAATAACTTTATTATTGCCTCTAGGGCATATTTCCTTCAGTCTCCCACTTGCACTAGAGTCAATAATCTAGTTCACATCACCATGTGATTTAACACCAATATTCACATCTTTATGTAATTAATACCCATAGCTCACATCGTCATGTGATCAACACCCAAAGTGTACTAAGGTATGATCATGTTTTGCTCGTGAGAGAAGTTTAGTCAACGGGTCTGTCACATTCAGAGTTGTATGTATTTTGCAAATATTCTATGTCTACAATGCTCTGCACGGAGCTACTCTAGCTAATTGCTCCCACTTTCAATATGTATCCAGACTGAGACTTAGAGTCATCTGGATCAGTGTAAAAGCTTGCACCGATGTAACACTTTACGACGGGCTCTTTTAACACCTCCATAATCGAGAAATATTTCCTTAGTCCTCACTAAGGATATTCTTGACCACTGTCCAGTGATCTACTCCTAGATCAAAATTGTACTCCCTTGCCCAACTCAGAGCAAGGTATACAATAGGTCTGGTACACATAATAGCATACTTTATAGAACCTATGACTGAGGCATAGGGAATGACTTTTCATTCTCTTTCTATTTTCTGCCATGGTTGGGTTTTGAGTCTTACTCAACTTCACACCTTGCAACATAGGCAAGAACTCCTTCCTTGACTGTTCTATTTTGAACTACTTCAAAATCTTATCAAGGTATGTACTCATTGAAAAATCTTATCAAGCGTCTCGATCTATCTCTATAGATCTTGATGCTCAATGTGTAAGCAGCTTCACCGAGGTCTTTCTTTGAAAAACTCTTATTCAAGTATCCTTTTATGCTATCCAGAATTTCTATATCATTTCCAATCAACAATATGTCATCTACATATAGTTTTAGAAATTCCACAGAGCTCCCACTCACTTTCTTGCAAATACAGACTTCTCCAAAAGTCTGTATAAAACCATATGATTTGATCAACTCATCAAAGCGTATATTCCAACTCCGAGATGCTTACACCAGTCCATAGATGGATCGCTAGAGCTTGCACATTTTGTTAGCACCTTTAAGATTGACAAAACCTTCTGGTTGCATCATATACAACTCTTCTTTAAAAAAATCCATTAAGGAATGCAGTTTTGACATGCATTTGCCAGATTTCATAAAATGTGGCAATTGCTAACATGATTTGGACAGACTTAAGCATCGATACGAGTGAGAAAATCTCATCGTATTCAACACCTTGAACTTGTCGAAAAACCTTTTTTCGACAAGTCGAGCTTTGTAGATAGTAACACTACTATCAGCGTATGTCTTCCTCTTGAAGATCCATTTATTTTCTATGGCTTGCCGATCATAGGGCAAGTCCACCAAAGTCCACACTTTGTTCTCATACATGGATCCCATCTCAGATTTCATGGCCATCAAGCCATTTCGCGGAATCTGGGCTCATCATCGCTTCCTCATAGTTCGCAGGTTCATCATGGTCTAGTAACATGACTTCCAGAATAGGATTACCGTACCACTCTGGTGTGGACTGTACTTTGGAAGACCTATGAGGTTCTGTAGTAACTTAATCTGAAGTTTCATGATCATCATCATTAGCTTCCTCACTAATTGGTGTAGGAATCACTGGAACTGATTTCTGTGATGAACTACTTTCCAATTCGGGAAAAGGTACAATTACCTTATCAAGCTCTACTTTCCTCCCACTCACTTCTTTCGAGAGAAACTCCTTCTCTAGAAAGGATCCATCTTAGCAACAAATATCTAGCCTTCGGATCTGTGATAGAAGGTGTACCCAATAGTTTCCTTTGGGTATTCTATGAAGACGCACTTCTCCGATTTGGGTTCGAGCTTATCAGGTTGAAACTTTTTCACATAAGCATCACAGCCCCAAACTTTAAGAAATGACAACTTTGGTTTCTTGCCAAACCATAATTCATAAGGTGTCGTCTCAACGAATTTTGATGGTGCCCTATTTAAAGTGAATGCGGCTGTCTCTAATGCATAACCCCAAAATGATAGTGGTAAATTGGTAAGATACATCATAGATCGCACCATATCCAATAAAGTTTGATTACGATGTTCGGACACACCATTATGTTGTGGTGTTCCATGTGTCGTGAGCTGTGAAACTATTCCACATTGTTTTTAAATGAGGGCCAAACTCGTAACGCAAATATTCTCCTCTATGATTAGATTGTAGAAACTTTATTTTCTTGTTACGATGATTCTCCACTTCACTCTGAAATTCTTTGAACTTTTCAAATGTTTCAGACTTGTGCTTCATTAAGTAGATATACTCATATCTGCTCAAATCATCTGTGAAGGTTAGAAAACAGCGATACCCGCCACGAGCATCAACACTCATTGGACCGCATACATCGGTATGTATTATTTCCATCAAGTCAGTAACTCGTTCCATTGTTCCGGAGAATGGAGTTTTAGTCATCTTGCCCAAAAGGCACGGTTCCCAAGCATCAAATGATTCATAACCAAGTGATTCCAAAAATCCATCTTTATGGAGTTTCTTCATGAGCTTTACACCGATATGACCCAAACCGCAGTGCCACAAATAAGTTGCACTATCATTATCAACTTTGCATCTTTTGGCATCAATATTATGAATATGTGTATCACTACGATCGAGATCCAACAAACTATCTTATTGGGTGTATGACCATCGAAGGTTTTATTCATGTAAACAGAACAACAATTATTCTCTGATTTTAAATGAATAATCGTATTGCAATAAACATGATCAAATCATATTCGTGATCAACGCAAACGCCAAATAACATTTATTTAGGTTTAACACTAATCCCGAAAGTATAGGGAGTGTGCGATGATGATCATATCAATCTTGGAACCACTTCCAATACACATCGTCACTTCACCCTCAACTAGTCTCTGTTTATTCTGTAACTCCTGTTTCGAGTTACTAATTTTTAGCAACTGAACAAGTATCAAATACCCAGGGGCTACTATAAACACTAGTAAGGTACACATCAATAATCTGTATATCAAATATACCCTTGTTCACTTTGCCATCCTACTTATCCACCAAATATTCATGGAACTTCCGCTTCCAGTGACCATTTACTTTGCAGTAGAAGCACTAAGTTTCAGGCTTTGGTCCAGCTTTGGGATTCTTCGCGGGGGTGACAACTTGCTTGCCATTCTACATGAAGTTCCCTTTCTTTCCCTTTGCCCTTTTCTTGAAACTAGTGGTCTTGTTAATCATCAACACTTGATGCTCTTTCTTGATTTCTACCTTCGTCGATTTCAGCATCACGAAGAGCTCGGGAATCGTTTTCGTTATCCTTGCCTACTATAGTTCATCACGAAGTTCTACTAACTTGGTGATGGTGACTAGAGAACTTTGTCAATCACTATCTTATCTGGAAGATTAACTCCAACTTTATTCAAGCGATTGTAGTACCCAGACAATCTGAGCACATGCTCACTACTTGAGATATTCTCCTCCATTTTTTAGCTATAGTACTTGTTGGAGACTTCATATCTCTTAACTCGGGTATTTGCTTGAAATATTAACTTTAACTCCTGGAACATCTCATATGGTTCATGACGTTCAAAACGTCTTTGAAGTCTCGATTCTAAGCCGTTAAGCATGGTGCACTAAACTATCAAGTAGTCATCATATTGAGCTAGCCAAACGTTCATAACGTCTGCATCTGCTCCTGCAATAGGTCTGTCACCTAGCGGTGCATCAAGGACATAATTCTTCTGTGCAGTAATGAGGATAAACCTCAGAACACGGACCCAGTCCGCATCATTGCTACTATCATCTTTCAACTTAGTTTTCTCTAGGAACACATATAAAAACATAGGGAAGCAATAACGCGAGCTATTGATCGACAACATTATTTGCAAAATACTATCAGGACTAAGTTATGATAAATTAAAGTTCAATTAATCATATTACTTAAGAACTCCCACTTAGATAGACATCCCTCTAGTCATCTAAGTGATCACGTGATCCAAATCAACTAAACCATGTCCAATCATCACGTGAGATGGAGTAGTTTTCAATGGTGAACATCACTATGTTGATCATATCTACTATATGAGGAACGCTCGACCTTTCAGTCTTAGTGGAGGCCATATCTGCATATGCTAGGCTCGTCAAGTTTAACCTGAGTATTTTGCGTGTGCAAAACTGTCTTACACCCGTTGTATTTGAACGTAGAGCTTACTACACCTGATCATCACGTGGTGTCTCGGCACGAAGAACTTTCACAATGGTGCATACTTAGGGAAAACACTTATACCTTGAAATTTAGTGAGAGATCATCTTATAAAGCTACCGTCGAACTAAGCAAAATAAGATGTATAAAAGATAAACATCACATGCAATCAAAATATGTGACATGATATGGCCATCATCATCTTGTGTCTTTGATCTCCATCTCCAAAGCATCGTCATGATCTCCATCGTCACCAGCATGACACCAAGATCTCCATCATCTTGATCTATATCAATGTGTTGTCACATGGTCGTTGTCGGTGTCAAAACTGGCGGATCTCGGGTAGGGGGTCCCGAGCTGTGCGTCTAGGCGGATGGTAACAGGAGACAAGGGACATGATGTTTTACCCAGGTTCGGGCCCTCTTGATGGAGGTAAAACCCTACGTCCTGCTTGATTGATATTGATGATGTGGATGTTACAAGAGTAGATCTACCACGAGATCAAGGAGGCTAAACCCTAGAAGCTAGCCTATGGTATGATTGTTGTTATTGTTGTTGTTCTACGGACTAAAACCATCCGGTTTATATAGACACCAGAGAGGGCTAGGGTTACACAGAGTCGGTTACAATGGTAGGAGATCTACATATCCGTATCGCCAAGCTTGCCTTCCACGCCAAGGAAAGTCCCATCCAGACACGGGACGAAGTCTTCAATCTTGTATCTTCATAGTCTTGGAGTCCGGCCGATGATGATAGTTCGGCTATCCGGACACCCCCTAGTACAGGACTCCCTCAGTAGCCCCTGAACCAGGCTTCAATGACGACGAGTCCGACGCGCATATTGTCTTCGGCATTGCAAGGCGGGTTCCTTCTCCGAATAATTTGTAGAAGATCGTGAACACCAGGATAGTGTCCGGCTCTACAAAATAAGTTCCACATTCCGCCGTAGAGAGAATAATATTTACACAAGTTCAATCTGCTGACGTATTTCATGGCGTGACGTCACACCACAACCAAGCCTTTACTCGAATCGTTTTTATTATACCGCCTCAACGCGTTTAGCGAAGCGGTTTCCTTGGCACGTCTTGTCAAAGCAGAGATCGTGCTCCCCTTATTCCGGAATTCTCATCAATACGGACGTGGGTAACCCAACCGCGCCATTAATTGCGGCGCTTGGGAGAAAAGCGAGTTTTACCAGGCCGGTGGGGACGCATAGTTTCGTCCGCCCATATATAAGGGGATAAGGATCCACCTTTTACCTACGCCTTCTTCCTCCTTTGCTTATCCTTCTCCGTGCACTCGAGCTCCAGCGCCCAAGTCCGCACACCTCGCCTCGACCTTCTCCAACCATGTCCGGAGCGGGAGGCAAGTGGATGGCCTCCTCCGTTACGGAGGGGCACATCGAGAGGCTGCGCGGCGCCGGATACCTGTCCAGCGACATCGCGCACTGGCTCCCCAACAAGGGGCATCTCATCCCCACCCCCAGGCCCCATGAGAGGGTGGTGTTCCTTCCCCATTTCCTCCGCGGACTAGGCTTCCCACTTCATCCCTTTGTCCGGGGGCTCATGTTCTACTACGGCCTGGATTTCCATGATCTGGCCCCGAATTTCATCCTCAACATCTCGGCGTTTATCGTCGTGTGCGAGGCCTTCCTCTGCATCCAGCCCCACTTCGGCTTGTGGCTCAAGATCTTCAATGTCAAGCCGAAGGTCATGAAGGCGAACCAAGCGGAATGCGGAGGCGCCATGGTGGGCAAGATACCCAACGTTACTTGGCTCGAGGGTGCCTTCGTGGAAACCATCAAGGGGTGACAATCGGGGTGGTTCTACATCACCGAGCCGCGTGACCCTAAATGGGCAGCGGCCCCCAAATCCAGATCTGGCATCCCCACACGGCTCACCTCTTGGATGGAGAGTGGCCTGACTTGGGGCAATTCGGAGGAGCTGACCGGACTCCAAGCCTGTATCCAGAAGCTGGTGGACAAGAATCTCAAGCTTGTCAACGTAGTCCAGGTCATGCTCATCCGCCGGATCCTCCCGTGCCAACAACGGGCCTTTAAACTGTGGGAGTTCGATCCGGCTCAGCACCGAACCTTGAGCGGGCTCTTCGACACTAGGTATGAAGATGCCTGGAAGGTGCTTTTTAAGGGCGCCGAGGCCCCCGCATCCGCTACCGAAGATCGCGGATTCCGCTCGCAGCATCAGGCTGACGAGGTAAATGATTTCACCCTTTACGGGACACTTATTTTCCATAGTTTGACTCTATGCGGGATCTAAACTCCCTTTCCTTTGACAGGACTGGCTGAAGAAGGCCGAGCAGACTATCTGTCCAGCCCCCTTGCCAGAAGACCCAGTGGATGCCCATCTGGCGGGGCTGCTGGTTCCGGCACCCCATGTGGTGCCGGAGAAGAAGGCCAAGAAGGAGGCCACGGGTACTCGAAAGAGTTCCCGTTTTCAGGTGTCCGATGACTCCGAGGCGGATTCCTCCCCCGAGGACGAGGAGAAGAAAAAGGTCTCTCCCCCAGCGGGGGGAGGGAAGAAAAGGAAGGCCTCCCCAGCTAGGGAGGCCGAAGGGTCCAAGAAGGGAAGGACTCTTCCCCCGGACTGTTCCGCCAACGCCGGTGACGACAACGAGGATTGGCCTCCAAGGGCCAAGCCCCTAGCGAGATCGTAAGTATCCGGACTCCCGAATGACTTCATGATCTTTCTGTTTGCCACTTGGTGTCTTTCTAACGCCGCATACAACCCTGCAGTCCGCCCAAGGATGATCTTCCCGCTTCGTCGAGCGGGTCCTTGGGCTCGTCGGATGTGAACAGAACTTCACTTCCAACCGCCTCCTCTCCCCGCGACGCTGACGACATCGAGGTGGGATCCCAGAGAGGGACCCATCCGGCGGAGGAGGACCCGGAGGTGGCACAGGGCAACCTCCCGGACTTTGCACCGGACTCCGCACCGGAACCTGCAGTGGTTCCGGAGTCCGACGGGCGGCCCCTTGGCAAGAAGGGCAAGACCGTGGCGCCGGCGGCCTCCGTCCAACCGGAGGCACCGGATAACTTGCTAGAGGCGCTCAACGGCGCTTCCATCAAGGAGGAACACCGCACTATCATGAGTGCGGTGATTCAGAAGGTCCAGCTCGCCAAAAGCGGGCTGACCGAAGCCTACAGCAGCCTTCTATCAGGCTTTGAGGTAAGAATATTAATATATGTAAAATAGTACCGCATAGACAGTAGCCCCTGATGCTCGGTTTGGTGTTCGAAAAGAAAAGCCGGACTGAGGATCTAAAAAAGATATACGCAGGAGTCATAAAAAATATGCCGATATGGGATTGCAGGCTACCCTGCTGACCTCTGCCGCACTGACTGCGGAGGTCAATGCTTTGAAGCAAAACCTCAAGCGGTCCGAGAACGAGCTCGGCCGTGCCAAGAAGCAGCTCGAGGACAGAGAAGGTGAGTAGCACCTTATTAAAGTTGTACCTTGCAGAAAAGGATTTGGTTGCAAAAAGAATGACAAGGATAACGTCGGTATTGCAGGGGCCACAAGCGAGGTGGCGACCTTGAAGGAGGCAGTGTCCGTGGCCGAACGTAATGTGGCCGCGGAGCGCACCGAGCGAGAGAAGCAGGAGGCGCGGGTGGCGGAGGTACGGCAAGAGCTCCAGGCTCTCGTGGAAAAACATGAGAGTTTGGAGCGTGACTCGAAGACTCGAGAGTCCAGCTTGCATCGGCTCTTGAGAGTGCCAAGGCCGCTAAGGCCGAAGCCTACAAGGCCCTCCAGGAAATCGAGGCGTTGAAGAAAATAGCGTCGGGTAAGGCATTTTTCATGCAAAGCAAGCATGTGGATGTGGATTACGTGTTACTTGCCCGAATTCGGAGCTCTCCAGGAGCGTTCGCAGATCTTCCCCGCAGCGTGTCCGATGCTGCCACTTTCTACAGGGCCGGGGAGGGGAGCTCGATGAAGAAGGTCTTCTAGCCTCAGTATGCTGAGGCCGGACATTCGGTTCCCCTTAGCGACCAGCTGAAGCAGCTGGTCGAGCTCCACAAGGTGGCCGAACAGGCCATGAAGGGCCTCATAGTTCGGCTGTGGCCAAATGAGGCCATGCCTGGGAGCTACTTCGGCCTGGTGCGGCGGCTGGTGGATGTGTGTCCGTGGGTTGAGGTCATCAAGCGATCCACCTGTATTGAAGGTGCCTGTCGGGCCCTTGCCCGTGCTAAGGTGCACTGGGGCAAGATGGATGCTGAGAAGCTTGTGACAGACGCGCCACCGCCGGGCAAGGAGTATCGCACGCCCGAGATGTATTACAAGAGTGTCCTGAAGGGTGCCCGCACTATTGCGGGTGAGTGCTCCAATAATGTAATATTTGAGTAGACTCGCATTTTGTTATCCTGTGCGCAGAAAACTTTGTTCATATGCGCTAAGCAACGTTTGTTGATTTAAAATATTACCTTCTGTGCGGCTATTTATCAAATCTGAGAGATGACAAGTCGTCGGCTTCAGCCCCCATGCCACAAGTGCTAGGGTGTTCGGTATAAATTTGAGCACTCTTGTTCCCGTATTTGGGTCCATCTAGGGAGGCGCTCAACACGAGGAACTAGGCAACCGGACTTATAATGCTTGAACACTCTCACTTAGCCATAGAATTCTATAATTTTAAATTTCGGCGAAGCCCCTAGTGTTCGGAAGGCTGAATTTGGGGCGCTATCCACGCCTGGGCCGGACAAAGCCGGTTCCTCGCTCGAAGCGGCATAAGTCTTTAGGGACTCGAAAAAACCTCTCGAACAGCAACCGGCTCTCGCCTCATCATGACGGTCAGTTTTAGCTTTCTGCACTGAGGCGTTAACCCAGCTCAACTGGGGCGCAATCACAGTGGTTCTCCCAGTGCTACCTTAGCCGATACAACGGAACATAAGGTACCAAAACATGGGAGCCGGGCAAACCCAACTATTGACCCAAGACATGATTCGGAGCTGATGCATATAATGCTATAAGTTCGGAGTGCCGCACTTGTGAAAGTGTTCGGACTTATCACACCATGATGTGGGGAACATAAGCCCCTGGTGTTTTTAGCCGTACCAAAGTGTACGGAAGCAACATGTCGCAAATGAACATATGTATAAGAAGGAAATGCAATTATAAGCAAAAGGGTGCTGCATTGTTTTATTCAAGAAGTACTGCTATGAATGCAGAACGATACAAATAGTGCGATAAGCAAGGGACGAGACTATTAAACGTGTCCCCCTCCAGGGGTAGGCTGCGGAGTGGTGTATAAAACAGATTTAATGCTCATAAGGGAGACCACCTGGATATTCGTCGCAGCCTTTCTTCTTCCCTGGCTGTTGCATCGTGAGTTCAGCCGGTCTACTGCCGGACAGGGCCTCTGGTAAACGGAGTCCTGTGGGTAAAAAAAGAAAGGGGGAAAAAAGAAATGACACACTTGGGGGCCCCTGATGTGGTTGAGCCGCATTCTGGGCCTGTCGTGGTCGTGCCCCTTCCCCTGTGCCCATGGTATCTCCAGAGCGTAATGATGTACGCGAAGGACCAGTCTTGCGATCTTGCGAGGGCTGGGGTTGGGGTCGCATTGCTACGCGTGCTCGGAGCGCGCCAGGTGGTCTTGTTGTAGGTTACTTCGGGCGCGTTTGGCCGTGTCCGGTCGCTTAACGGTCGGACTCGAGAATTGCCTTAAGAGGCTGCATTGTACTTCTTCCGCGAGAGCTGCTGTATGTTCCTCCGTTCGGAGGGAGCGCTCGGTATTTCCGTTGACCGTGATGACTCCTCGAGGGCCTGGCATCTTGAGCTTGAGATATGCGTAGTGCTGCACCGCGTTGAACTTTGCAAACGCGGTCCGTCCGAGCAGAGCATGATAGCCGCTGCGGAATGGAACTATGTCGAAGATTAACTCCTCGCTTCGGAAGTTATCCGGTGATCCGAAGACCACTTCCAGTGTGATTGAGCCCGTACAATTGGCCTCTACACCTGGTATGACGCCTTTGAAGGTCGTCTTTGTGGGTTTAATCCTTGAGGGGTCTATGCCCATCTTGCGCACTGTGTCCTGATAAAGCAGGTTCAGGTTGCTGCCGCCGTCCATTAGGACTCTGGTGAGGTGAAATCCATCGACGATTGGGTCTAAAACCAATGCGGCGAATCCGCCGTGGCGGATGCTGGTGGGGTGGTCCCTTCGATCAAAAGTGATCGGGCAGGAGGACCATGGGTTGAACTTCGGGGCGACTGGCTCCATCACGTATACGTCCCTGAGTGCACGCTTCCGCTTCCTCTTGGGTATGTGGGTTGCGTATATCATATTCACCGTCCGCACTTGTGGGGGAAAACCCTTCTGTCCTCTGTTGTTCGGCGGTTGGGTCTCTTCTTCGTCATCGCTATGCAGCCCCTTGTCATTGTTTTCGGCAATTAGCTTGCCTGCCTACTTGAATACCCAGCAGTCCCTGTTGGTGTGGTTGGCTGGCTTTTCGGGGGTGCCGTGTATCTGGCACGAGCGATCGAGTATTCGGTCCAAATTGGACGGACCCGTAGTAGTTCTTTTGAATGGCTTCTTCCGCTGACCCAGTTTCGAGCCTCTGAATCCGGCGTTGACTGCCGTATCCTCATTATTATCGCCGTTAATGCGGCGTTTATTCTTGTTGCAACGTGACCTGCCATTGCGATCCTTGGTATCCGGACTGCCGGAGTTTTTGCTGAGTTTGTTGCTGCGAGCTAGCCAGCTGTCCTCTCCCGCGCAAAAGCGGGTCATGAGTGATGTGAGGGCTGCCATGGATTTCGGCTTTTCCTGTCCCAGGTGTCGGGCAAGCCACTCGTCGCGGATGTTATGTTTGAAGGCTGCGAGGGCCTCCGCATCCGGACAGTCGACGATTTGATTTTTCTTAGTTAAGAACCGTGTCCAGAATTGTCTGGCCGATTCGTCTGGCTGCTGAATTATGTGGCTTAGGTCGTCAGCGTCTGGTGGTCGCACGTACGTGCCCTGGAAGTTATCAAGGAATGCAGCTTCCAGGTCCTCCCAACATCCAATTGATTCTGCTGGCAAGCTATTAAGCCAATGTCAAGCTGGTCCTTTAAGCTTGAGTGGGAGGTATTTGATGGCGTGAAGATCGTCACCGCGGGCCATGTGGATATGAAGATAGTCTTCGATCCAAACCGCGGGGTCTGTTGTGCCGTCATAGGATTCGATATTCACGGGTTTAAACCCTTCGGGGATTTGATGATCCATTACTTCGTCTGTGAAGCATAGTGGGTGTGCGGCGCCTCTGTATTGGGCTATATCGCGACGAAGCTCCAACGAGCTTTGTCTATTGTGTTCGGCCCGGCCGGACTTACTATGTCCGGCGCAACGGTTGTCGTCACGTATCATGGGGCGCCCACGCGATCCGTAGATCGATCTTGATTGTCTTGCCTTATCCTCCAATATATCTCGCAAATCCGGAGCATTCCCCTGTGGCCTTGTGCTGCTCGAGCGGTGCCAGGGTACGGTTCTAGTGAAGGGCCTAGAGGCCTCTCTGTCGCGGCCACGAGGTGGCCGGTCAGCCGTATTGTGCTCTGGTGATGTAGGTTTATATGCCTCCTCCTCTAATCAGGGGAGCAACTTGTGTTTGTGGTAGCTTTTGGAGGGGCGTTCGAGCTCATGCTCTTCGGCCGCCAGGACTTCCGCCCATTTGTCGGCTAGCAGATCCTGATCAGCTCTAAGATGTTGCTGCTTTTTCTTGAGGCTGTTTGCCGTGGCCATAAGCCTGTGTTTGAAACGCTTTTGTTCGACGGGATCCTCAGGCACGACAAATTCGTCGTTGTCGAGGCTTGCCTCGTCTCCAGAGGGAGGCATGTAAATATCTTCCTCTACCTCTTCGTCTGCTGCCCTCTTGTGAGGGCTGGCATCCCCGTCCTCCTGCACTGAATCTTGCTGGAGGGGGTTGTCTTCGGCACTGTCTGGGGTATTATTATCTCCGGTGCCGGAATCGCCATTCTTGCTGTGGCGGGATTTAGAGCGGCGCCGCTGACGCCGGCGCTTGGGCTGTTTCTTGGAGGGGTCTTTCTCCACTGTTCCTTCGCCATTCCCATCCTTTGGGATATCCACCATGTATATGTCGTATGACGAGGTGGCTTTCCAGTGCCCAGTAGGCTCTGGTTCTTGGTCGTCTCCGGCATCGTCGTCCATACCGTCGATGTCTTCGGAGTCGAAGTCTAGCATGTCGGTTAAATCATCGACAGCGGCTACTAAGTGGGTGGTGGGTGGGTCTTGAATTTCTTCGTCGTCCGCATCCCAACCGTCCTGACCGCAGTTCGGCCAGGGCTCTCCTGATAACGAGAGATATTTTAGCGAGCTCAGAATGTCGCCAAAAGGTGAGTGTTGAAAGATGTCTGCGGCGGTGAACTCCATGATCGGCGCCCAATCGGATTCGATTGGTGGGGGCGCGGGAGGTTCGGAGTCCGGCAAGGAGTCCGGCACCTTGGAGTCACGAGCTTCAGAAGGGACAAAGTCAGTATTCGGCTCTATCGCCGTAGAGGTTGCAGCCCCCGAGGCGGTGTCTAACCACATGTCCTCGATCTACACAGCCGGCCCCGAATCGAAGATCGGAGCAGACTCGTGTGCGGCCTCCAGGGCACTGTCCGGCAGTAGAGCTAAATCATGCCCATCGTGACAGTGCGGCACGCTCGGCTGTGGCTCGAATCCATTGAAGATCAAGTCTCCGCGGATGTCAGCCGTGAAGTTCAGACTTCCAAATCTGACCTGACGGCCAGGGGCGTAGCTTTCGATCTGCTCCAGATGGCCAACCGAATTGGCCCGCAGTGCTAAGCCGCCGAATACGAAGATCTGTCCGGGGAGAAAAGTCTCACCCTGGACCGCGTCGTTGTTGATGATCGAAGGAGCCATCGAGCCTATCGGTGACGACACAGAGGAACTCTCAATGAAAGCACCAATGTCGGTGTCAAAACCAGCGGATCTCGGGTAGGGGGTCCCGAACTGTGTGTCTAGGCGGATGGTAACAGGAGACAAGGGACACGATGTTTTACCCAGGTTCGGGCCCTCTTGATGGAGGTAAAACCCTACGTCCTGCTTGATTGATATTGATGATGTGGATGTTACAAGAGTAGATCTACCACGAGATCAAGGAGGCTAAACCCTAGAAGCTAGCCTATGGTATGATTGTTGTTATTGTTGTTGTTCTACGGACTAAAACCATCCGGTTTATATAGACACCAGAGAGGGCTAGGGTTACACAGATTCGGTTACAATGGTAGGAGATCTACATATCCGTATCGCCAAGCTTGCCTTCCACGCCAAGGAAAGTCCCATCCGGACACGGGACGAAGTCTTCAATCTTGTATCTTCATAGTCTTGGAGTCCGGCCGATGATGATAGTTCGGCTATCCGGACACCCCCTAGTCCAGGACTCCCTCAGTCGTCTCGCCAACTATTGCTCTTGCAACTATTGCTATCGCATAGCGATGAAGTAAAGCAATTATTTGGCGCTTGCATCTTTATGCAATAAAGAGACAACCATAAGGCTTCTGCCAGTTGCCAATAACTTCAACAAAACATGATCATCTCGTACAACAACTTATATCTCATCACATCTTGACCATATCACATCACAACATGCCCTATAAAAACAAGTTAGACGTCCTCTATTTTGTTGTTGCAAGTTTTACATGGCTGCTACGGGCTGAGCAAGAACCGTTCTTACCTACGCATCAAAACCACAACGATATTTTGTCAAGTTAGTGTTGTTTTAACCTTCTCAAGGACAGGGCATAGCCACACTCGGTTCAACTAAAGTTGGAGAAACTGACACCCGCCAGCCACCTATGTGCAAAGCACGTCGGTAGAACTAGTCTCGCGTAAGCGTACACGTAATGTCGGTCCGGGCCGCTTCATCCAACAATACCGCCGAACCAAAGTATGACATGCTAGTAAGCAGTATGACTTGTATCGCCCACAACTCACTTGTGTTCTACTCGTGCATATAACATCTACGCATAAACCTGACTCGGATGGCACTGTTGGGGAACGTAGTAATTTCAAAAAAAATCCTACGCACACGCAAGATCATGGTGATGCATAGCAACAAGAGGGGAGAGTGATGTCCACGTACCCTCGTAGACCAAAAGAGGAAGCGTTAGCACAACGCGGTTGATGTAGTCGTACGTCTTCACGATCCGACCGATCCAAGTACCGAATGTACGGCACCTCCGAGTTCAGCACACGTTCAGCTAGATGACGTCCCATGAACTCCGATCCAGCAGAGCTTTGCAGGAGAGATCCGTCAGCACGACGACGTGATGACGGTGTCGCCGATGCTACCGATGCAGGGCTTCGCCTAAGCACCGCTACGATATTATCGAGGTGGAATATGGTGGAGGGGGGCACCGCACACGGCTGGGAGAGATCAACAGATCAACTTGTGTGTCTATGAGGTGCCCCTTGCCTTAGTATATAAAGGAGGAGAGGAGGGGAGGGGCCGGCCCTCTCTATGGCGCGCCCTGGGGAGTCCTACTCCCACCGGGAGTAGGATTCCCCCCCCCCTTCCATGTAGTAGGAGTAGGAGTCAAGGAAAGGGAAAAGAGAAGAGTAGGAAGGAGGGGGCGCAGCCCCTCCCCCAGTCCAATTCGGACTAGGCCTTGGGGGGGGGCGCAGCCTCCCCTCTCTCTTTCCCCTAAAGCCCAATAAGGCCCATATACTCCCCGGCGAATTCCCGTAACTCTCCGGTACTCCGATAAATACCTGAATCACTCAGAACCTTTCTGATGTCCGAGTATAGTCGTCCAATATATCGATCTTTACGTCTTGACCATTTCGAGACTCCTCGTCATGTCCCCGATCTCATCCAGGACTCCGAACTACCTTCGGTACATCAAAACACATAACTCATAATATAAATCATCACCGAACTTTAAGCATGCGGACCCTACGGGTTCGAGAACTATGTAGACATGACCGAGACACGTCTCCGGTCAATAACCAACAACGGAACCTGGATGCTCATATTGGCTCCTACATATTCTACGAAGATCTTTATTGGTCAAACCGCATAACAACATACGTTGTTCCCTTTGTCAGCGGTATGTTACTTGCCCGAGATTCGATCTTCGGTATCTCAATACCTAGTTCAATCTCGTTACCGGCAAGTCTCTTTACTCGTTATGTAATGCATCATCCCGCAACTAACTCATTAGTCACATTGCTTAAAAGGCTTATAGTGATGTGCATTACTGAGAGGGCCCAGAGATATCTCTCCGACAATCGGAGTGACAAATCCTAATCTCGAAATACGCCAACTCAACAAGTACCTTCGGAGACACCTGTAGAGCACCTTTATAATCACCCAGTTACGTTGTGACGTTTGGTAGCACACAAAGTGTTCCTCCGGTAAACGGGAGTTGCATAATCTCAGTCATAGGAACATGTATAAGTCATGAAGAAAGCAATAGCAACATACTAAACGATCGAGTGCTAAGCTAACGGAATGGGTCAAGTCAATCACATCATTCTCTAATGATGTGATCCCGTTAATCAAATGACAACTCATGTCTATGGCTAGGAAATTTAACCATCTTTAATTCAACGAGCTAGTCAAGTAGAGGCATACTAGTGACATTATGTTTGTCTATGTATTCACACATGTACTAAGTATCCGGTTAATACAATTCTAGCATGAATAATATACATTTATCATGATATAAGGAAATAAATAATAACTTTATTATTGCCTCTAGGGCATATTTCCTTCAATTACCTCCCCGTGAAGGGTTTGAACTCGTAAATCCTCTAATTCGTGCCCCTATACACTGTTGTCAGACCTATACCCACCACAACCAACTGCGCCCTTCCCAACACTTGCAGCCAGCCAGCCGACTATGTTTTTTTACCGGAGGCGGGATATACCGGTGTTGGATCTACCATAAACTATTGCTTTTAGATTTGTGTTGTGCTGGACCCACCCAGAATTTAGTTTCTGTTTCTTCGGTGATACAAAACGTATACGAGATGAATACAAGGACGATGGGCCCAACAATAAATATCTCCCAACCAGCCTCGTCTCTCTCTCGCATTATCTCCAGATTAGATCGTACAACCTCTCTCTCTCTCCCCAGAGCAATAGGAGCTTGACCGGACGGCCTCCGTCCAACTCTGGCGACCGTCAACTCCGGCCACCGGATTTGCTTCCCCGCCAGCCTCCGCCCAACCCTGGCGACCGTCAACTTCAGCGAGGCAGTTTTGCGGTGAGGTGTGTCTGTCCCGGCCATCGATGGGTCCGATGACGGCGACAAGGTAGTGGCTTCACCGGCTGGCGCTGGATCCGGCATCCACGACGCCTCTCGGCGGCCTCCTCGTCCATCTCATCCCCGATGTGATCAGCTCGTGAGCACGGGCACCAGGACGGGTCATCGCGAGATCCGGCGACTCCAAGCCTGACCGCCACCGAATTTTGTGAGTCCAGAATCCCATCTATCCTAACCTCTCTCCATATGCACTTCATGATTTCGGATTTAATTAGCATGATTTGAACATTCTTTGTTTCTTTACCAGATCGTCGGCCTCCCCTGCTACTTCAGTTTCAGATATTTGTTGAACATTCTTTGTTTCTTTACTAGATCATCGGCCTCCCCTGGTACTGCAGTTTCAGATATTTGTTGAACATTCTTTGTTTCTTTACCAGATCGTCGGCCTCCCCTGCTACTTCATTTTCATATATTTGCAACTTGATTTGAACATTCTTTGTTTGTGACAGAGAGCATGCGGTATAGTTTTTTGAAAGAGACTGAGATCTATGAAATTACTTATCTGAAAATATGTAATTACTTCCCTGTAATATATTTGAATGTGGTGTTGCAAGTTGTGAAACAAATTTATGTGAAATGATTTGTGGAATATATGTGAATTTATATTTCAATATGGTGAAACTGACAATTTCAGTCTGTGGAAGTGTTACATATTTCTGAAAATGGTTGGAATGATTTTGAGTGGGATATGAATTGAAATAGTTGTGTGTAGTTGAGCTGTGCAAAAAATGTGAAACTAATATTTCAATGTATTGTTGCAAGTTGTGAAACTAATTTCTCTAAAATATATGAAATTACTTCTCTGAAATACATAAAACTGATATTTCTCATATTTGTAACTTGTTATTTCAGTGAGAAATTACTTCCTTGAAATGTATTTCAATGTGGTGTTGCAAGTTGTGAAACTATTTTTTGTCCAAATATATGAAATTACTTCTCTGAAATATATGAAACTGCCATTTCATATATTTGTAACATGTTGTTTCGGTGAGAAATGTACTGAAATATATGAAATTACTTTCCTGAAATATATTTCAATGTGGTGTTGCAAGTTGTGAACCTAATTTCTGTGAAAATATATGAAATTACCACATTGAAATATATGAAACTGCTATTTGTCATATTTGTAACTTGTTATTTTAGAAAGTGAGAGAGGTTTGTCCTTTGTGAAAAATGTGAAACTGGGATTTCAATGTGTTGTTGTAAGTTGCAAAACTAATTTCTATGAAAATATATGGAATTAGATCTCTGAAAAATATGAAACAACTATTTCTCTTATCTGTCATTTGTTATTTCAGTGATATATGTATTGAGAAATTACTTCCCTGGAATATATTTCAATGCGGTGTTGCAAGTTGTGAAAATAATTTCTGCGAAAAATATGAAATTACTTCTATGAAATATATGAAACTGTTGTTTCTCTTATCTAGCATTTGTTATTTAAGTGAGATGTGTATTGGGAAATATGAAATTACTTCCCTGAAATATATTTCAATGTGTTGTTACAAGTTGTGAAAGTAATTTCTGTGAAAATATATGATATTAGATCTCTGAAAAATATGAAACTGCTATTGGTGTATATGTAATTTGTTATTTCAGTCATATATGTATTGAAATGTATGAAATTACTTCCCTGAAAATATATGTAATTACTTTACTGAAATACAAAAATATACATCACTTACATGGCTCAGCTACACATAGATATGTGAAATTTATATTACAATGTAGTGTAACTAGACTATTTTAGCCTATGCAAGTGTTATATGCTTCTTAAGAGGATTGCAATATTTTTTGAAATATTTGAAATGATATTTCAGTTAGGTATGAATTGAAATAGCTATGTGTAGCTAAGTTGTTTTGGAAAAAAATACGAAACTGACATTTAAAGTGAAAGAGGTTGATCCTTTGAAAAATAAGCTGATATTTTTGTACGTGTGTGAACTGTGAAGTGAGACCGGCTTCAGTGGCTGAAATCACGTGGGTAGGCCCAGCTGGTCAAATCACGTGGGCGGGGACCAGCCAGTGGCAGATGTAGAGGGTGGACAGGATGGGCCATGGCCCACCCTGAGATTGGATAATGGGCTTTATACCATAGGGAAAAAGCTTAAAAAATTATATATACAATTGCAATGTTGGCCCACCCTGACCCAATGGGCTAGGTCCACCACTGAGACCAGCTGGTGGAATACAACGGTTTAAATGAAGTAATGTGTGCAATACAAGATACATCTTATGACAATTTTTGAGGTGGCAAGATTTTATTGGTCAGAGAAGCTCCGGTAGATCCCGGGAACGGTAAAAAGAGGTTTGCGGCCAGCTAGCCATCATCGAGGAAAAAGTGCAGCTCCAGGCTATCGTCGTGATGCACTGATGCCCCCTATGGGCCCCTGAAGTCCTGAACCCATGCTAGTCACCCACACATTCCTCTCCTCCGTTAAAGAAAGAGATAGAAGATCTCTTTGCTCCCTCCCCGACCGTTACGTTCAAACGCGCCAATCCGACCGTTACCCATAAAAAACACACCACGATCCACCCACAAAGCCATCTCTTGCCGAACACCTGCTCTGCTCCTACTGTCCTGTCGGAATCCCCAAGCTAAACGCTTCAATAATACTCCCACAAGAACTGCGCGCTCCACAAAATCCCATGACCCGAATCCCTCGCCATCACCACCACCACCGATGGCCGCCGACCTCCTCCTCCTCCGCTTCGTGCCGCTCCTCCTGCTGCTGCTAGCGGCGTCCCTCGTGCCGCCCGCCTCCTCCGCGTCGCCGTCGGCGGGGAAGAACAACACCGTCAGTATCGACTCGGCCACGCTCTCCTTCTCCGACCTCACGCTGCTGGGGGACGCCTTCCTGCGGAACGGCTCCGTGGGGCTGACGCGCGACACCGGCGTGCCGTCCTCCAGCGCCGGCACCGTGCTCTGCAGCCGCCCCGTCGCACTCCGGGGCAGCGCCAACGCCACCGCCTCCTTCGCCGCCAGGTTCTCCTTCGTCATCGCCAACCAGAACGCCGGCTCCACCGGCGGCGACGGCATCGCCTTCTTCATCTCCTCCGACCGCGCCACGCTCGGCGCTACCGGCGGCTACCTCGGCCTCTTCAACTCCTCGGTCGCTGCTGCTGCCGTTCCGAATGACGACGACGCCGACGACCCCGCCATCGTCGCCGTGGAGTTCGACACCATGGTCAACGCCGAGCTCGGCGACCCCAGCGACAACCACGTCGGGCTGGACCTCGGCTCGCCGGCCTCCGTCAGCGCGGTCGACCTCGCAGACTCCGGGATCGTCCTCAAGAGCGGCAACCTCACCACCGCGTGGATCGATTACCGCGGGGTCGAACACCTCCTCGAGGTATCGCTGAGCTACTCCGGTGTCAAGCCGAAGAGGCCCGTCTTCTCCGCGGTCGTCGACCTCTCGCCGTACCTCAAGGAGGCCATGTACGTCGGCTTCTCTGCCTCCACGGAGGGGAGCACACAGCAACACACCATCAAGGAATGGACCTTTCAGACCTTCGGATTGCCGCCGGCGACCAACGCCTCCTCCTTTACCAACACCACGAGCAATGTCTCGGAGCCGGCGGTGCCCGGCGTGGCCGCGAGCGGCGGGGCGACCAGCAAGAAAAGGTTTGGGCGCGCCATCACCATCCTCGGCCCCGTCGCGCTCGCCGTCGCGTTCATGTTCTTCGCCTGTGTGTCCGTCAAGAAGCTGGCGGAGCTCAGCTCCAAGAAGGACGCCGTCTTCCTGCCGGGGCTGCTCAAGGGGCCAAGGAAGTTCAGCCACAAGGAGCTGAGCATGGCGACCAGAGGATTCCACGCGAGCAGAGTCATCGGCAGAGGCGCGTTCGGCACGGTGTACAAGGCGGCCATGCCGGGCGCGGCCACCACGTACGCCGTGAAGCGGTCGACGCAGGCGCACCAGAGCCGGAGCGAGTTCGTCGCCGAGCTCTCCGTCATTGCCTGCCTCCGGCATAAGAACCTGGTCCAGCTCGAGGGCTGGTGCGACGAGAAGGGCGAGTTGCTGCTCGTGTACGAGTACATGCCCAACGGCAGTCTGGACAAGGCGCTGTACGGCGACCCCTGCACGCTCTCCTGGCCGGAGCGCCACAACGTGGCCGCCGGCATCGCGTCCGTGCTGTCCTACCTCCACCAGGAATGCGAGCAGCGCGTGATCCACAGGGACATCAAGACGGGCAACATCCTGCTCGATGGCAACCTGAGCCCCCGGCTGGGCGACTTCGGGCTCGCCCGGCTCATGGACCACAACAAGAGCCCGGTATCCACGCTCACCGCGGGCACCATGGGGTACCTCGCGCCGGAGTACCTGCAGTCCGGCAAGGCCACGGACCAGACCGACGTGTTCAGCTACGGCGTGGTGGTGCTGGAGGTGTGCTGCGGGAGGCGGCCGATCGATAGGGAGGAGGCCGACAAGGACGGGGCCGGGAGCAAGAACAACGTAAACCTGGTGGACTGGGTGTGGCGGCTGCACGGCGAGGACCGGCTCATCGAGGCCGCCGACGCGCGGCTGAACGGCGAGTTCGACCGGGAGGGGATGCTGCGGCTGCTGCTCGTCGGGCTGAGCTGCGCCAACCCGAACTGCGAGGAGCGGCCGGCGATGCGGCGGGTGGTGCAGATACTGAACAGCGAGGCCGACCCGGTGCCGGTGCCGCGGAAGAAGCCGCTCCTCGTGTTCAGCTCCAGCGCGTCGATCAAGCTGCAGGAGATGGCCTTCTCCTGCGGCGACGACGTCAGAGGAGGCTACCCGGCGGCCACCACCACCAACCCGGCGTCCCCGAGATCGGAGGGAGCCGACATAGAAAGGTGATCAAAGGAAAACAATGTGCTGTTGTGTGATTCTCGTACACGTTTTGTTGTGATGTGCTTTCTCATAAGGGGAATATAGGTAATAATCCCCAATGGTGTATGATTGTTGGAATGCTAATAAGCTTATTGGTGTGTTTATCTGGTTTAAGCCGATTGTTCTTCTCTTGTTTGAAAGCCATATTACCATTTTCAGTAGATCCATATTGCCAACAAAATTGCTACCGCAGTGCCCCCATCGATTGAAATCAGCTCGTTGGTCCTGTTTGAAATTAAGAAAAAACATAGGAATTTTGGAGGATATGATTTCTATAGGAATTTTTCTTTAGAATTTCTATAGGAATTTCTTCCTTAAGAGTAAGATAAAAAAATGAATTGCTATCTTACATTTCTTTGAAAGTTTTATGGGAAAGGTTATTTCACAGAAATTTTGCAGAAAACCATACATGAAGTCTCATGTTTTCTTCCCTTCGTGTCTGTAATTTCTGCATTTTTTGCGTGACATCCAGGCCCCAATTTGGCATTTTTTTTATGATTTTCGTTTCGTAGGAATCTAGGATATGTCGCATCTTAATTTTCTACTTTACTTTCCAATTTCTAGTTTTTGAATTCCCGTGTTTCAAACGGATCATGACTTTAACCAGACCGCCCCTATTTTTATCGAAAATGCTACGCTCTGGTCGCGTCCTCCCCGCGACGCGTGTCCTCGTGGGCCTGTGTGGACGTCTCTCTCTCTCTCTCTCTCTCTCTCTCTCTCTCTCTCTCTCTCTCTCTCTCTCTCTCTCTCTCTCATCCAGCCTTATCCCCTGTCTTCCTCAACCCATATTATCCTCCCTTTCTTCTTTGTCTCTCAATTCTTCGTCATCTCCTCTTTCTAGATTCGTCCCCTGCAAAGCAAGAGCATCGCCTTCTTCTCTATTTCTCTTCCCATCCTCAACCCTGCCTTAGTGTTGTTGCAAGAAGGGCCAGCTGTTGCAATTGCCCATCAACTTTGCAAAGCGGTGGTCGTGCTTCTGCAACAGGGGTTATGTTTCTGAAACATGCATGTTGTTGCATTGGTTTGCAACTGGGGCTATGTTTCTAAAACATTTGCGTTGTCGTAATGGTTTGCAATGAGGGAAGGGGGGCTATGTATTTAAAACATGTGTGATGTTGCAATGGTTGACCGCAGTGCGCTTATGCAAAATGAATCTTGTTTCAAAAGCAAAAAAAAAAGGTTTAACGAAGATTGCAACATGGCTCCTTGCAGAGGGCCGAGCGCAACATGGGTCTTGTTTAAAAGGAAAAAATGTATCAAAAATATTGCAACAAGGCTCAACGAGCGCCAAGCGGCAATAAAGATGGTCATTTTATTTAATTATTTCTCTATTTTATTTCTTATTTCACGGTAATACGAGTGCCTTTCGTTCTTTCTTCTTGGAATGGATTTTATTGTTTCTTTGTCTTACTAGTAGAATGTCCATGGGTTGCTACGGACTATAATGCATGTATAAATGAATCAAACAAATAATTAAGGTCGTCTCCAAAGTTGAAGTTCATTTCTCACTCATACGTTCCGGCTTGTTTGGCCAGCAAACGGGCGCCCAGTAGGCTCCCCAAAATTCAAACATCTAGACAGTCTGGTGATACGGAGCATCCCACGGTCATCCCCATGGACATGCCTTCGTCTCCCCAAGTGCCAAGTGGATCAATGACTCGAGCACGTGCAAGGGCTATCAAGACCAAGGTGACATCTCTCCTCGCTCAACTTCCTTTTGAATCACATGAGACATGGCTGCTGCCTCAAACGGAGACACTTTGCATACTCAGGTACCAAGGAACCAACCATGGAGAAGCTAGGGAATAAGGCCGACCGATGAAGGGCGAAGACGGAGAACAAACGGAGCAAGACAGAGCTTGCCCGGATGATCCGGATCAAGCCCACACGAGTCGGCCCTCCTCCCGAACCGTCTGGGTAACGTGCCTGAAGACTACGGCACGCTCCAAAACAAAGTCGGATCATCTGGGACCTCGCTCGGGTCATTCAGACCAGGTCTCAGACATTCGGGCCAGCCTCGGCTGCTGCGACCCAGCCGGATCATCCGAGTGACCACCCGGATCATCCGGACGATGCTGAGGTCATCAAGCCACTACTTGCATGCACGACCCGGGCCGAGGCCCACGTAACCCCTTCCCCTCTTAGACTATATATACCCGTCTACTACCTCCATTTTAGGATTAGCAAAGTATATTGAGACATTAGAGAGAGCTTTGCTCCTTGTACCTCTTTTTTGGGGAAACAAGACCTCTCAAGGGAGAATGATCCCAATCATAGGATCATCAAGACCTCCTAAGGGAGAAGGATCTCTCTAGATCTTCAAGATCTCTCCTCCTTTGGAGTGGGAAGAACTTTATCCTTGTGCTATTTTCTCTTGATTGTTCTTGTATGCTTGTGGATCTTATGTATGCTATTCTAGTGGATGTGTGACTTGGATTCTGTTTGAGTGATTCCTCTTGTTGTTCTTGTTGATTCTTCCTCCCTCCCCCCTCCCCTTCAAGTGTGAAAATATCCTCAATTAGGGTTCCACCCTGCATCATCTAGTCTCCCACAAATCGAGACATATGTGGGGAGAAATATTGTTGTCCGAACTATCCGCCATGTTATCTCCAACACGTGGGCCAAATACAAAAACCCCACACCATGATGCAACCTTCTCTTTTCCTGTCCGGCCCTGCCCTTCCAGCTCAATTTCCCGCTGTAGCAGGACATTTCTCATTGGAGCCTCTCCCTTTTAAAACCAGATGACGCCCACCTCACCTTTGTCGTGTGGTGCGACAGGGATGAACCTTTTTATATTTACAATATAATAGAGTAGGCTAAACTAAACATACTATTGCCACAAAACAACAAATAACTATAGAGATCATTTTCAAAGGTCCATAAAACTTTACAAACGCAGATAGTAAAATGTCATCTTTTATAGGGTTTCTAATTGTTCCATGCCAATATATTTCTCCCATTTCTCATATCTTGCATCTATTTAGAGTTTGCAACACCTTCAACTCAACATGTCAATGTCATGATGAAATATTGACATGATGAAATGACATCATACATCCCTTGAATTCTGAAACCAATGAAAACAAAAAACACACACATGCACACTGACGTGGGAGGCGAGTGGCAACCTGAACATATTCCTAGTCACCAATAAGATCCACCTTCAGCCCACGGACCATTCATTGCTAGAAGGGATACTTGTCGTTCTTCTTTTCTTCGTCCTCCCCAACATATTTCACTCCTAGCCTCTTCGCACCCGTTTCATTGGCGCCAACTAGCACGATGTCAACATTAGTGCATTCATCAGCGACGCCTCATCTTCGTCCTCCTTGTTCGCTAGTCTTAGTTTTCATTCCTACTTATTTCCTAGAATACTATTTCTTTCTTTTTTGCTTTATTTTCTGGAACACTATTTTCTTCTCCAACACCATGGACCACTTGGCCATTTTAGTTCTTTTCCCTTCTTATTCTTGGAACACTCTTCCTTTCTACTATAGCATGAACCACCTGGCCAATGTAGTGTCGGGTTTCCCTTGCTCGTGAACGTTTCAACAAGTGTTAGTGTGTGGACATCCTGTGGAGTATGGTTGTCATCCATCTTTGTGAATACTTGGTCGCCCATGTCGTGAGCGTATGGTGGTCGTTGTCCATGTTGGCAATGAAGGAAATATGCCCTAGAGGCAATAATAAAGTTGTTATTTTATATTTCCTTATTCATGATAAACGTTTATTATTCATGCTAGAATTGTATTAACCGGAAACTTGATACATGTGTGAATACATAGACAAAACTACATGCCCCTAGTACGCCTCTACTAGACTAGCTCGTTGATCAAAGATGGTTAAGTTTCCTAGCCATGGACATGAGTTTTCATTTGATAAAGGGCTCACATCATTAGTGGAATGATGTGATGGACAAGACCCATCCGTTAGCTTAGCATAATGATCGTTCAGTTTTATTGCTACTGCTTTCTTCGTGTCAAATATATATTGCTCCGACTATGAGATTATGCAACTCACGGACACCGGAGGAATGCCTTATGTGATATCAAACGTCACTACATAACTGGGTGATTATAAAGATGCTCTACAGGTTTCTCCGAAGGTGTTTGTTGGGTTGGCATAGATCGAGATTATGATTTGTCACTCCGAGTATCGAAGAGGTATCTCTGGGGCCTCTTGGTAATGCACATCATAAGAATCCTTGCAAGCAATGTGACTAATGAGTTAATTGCGGGATGATGCTTACGGAACGAGTAAAGAGACTTGTCGTTAATGAGATTGAACTAGGTATGAAGATACCGACGATCGAATCTCGGGCAAGTAACATACCGGTGACAAAGGGAATAACTATATTGACATCGCGGATCGACCGATAAAGATCTTCGTAGAATATGTGGGAACCAATATAAGATCCAGGTTCCGCTATTGGTTATTGACCAGAGAGGTGTCTGATACGTATCTAACGTATCTATAATTTATGAAGCATTCATGCTAGTTTATTATCTGTTTTGAATGATTACGGGCTTTATTATACACTTTTATATTACTTTTGGGACTAACCTATTAACCGGAGGCCCAGCCCATGTTGCTGTTTTATTGCCTATTTCAGTGTTTCGAAGAAAAGGAATATCAAACGGAGTCCAAACGGAATGAATCCTTCGGGAGCGTGATTTTTGGAACGAACGTGATCCGGGAGACTTGGAGTGCAAGCCAGGGAAGCGTCGAGGAAGCCACGAGATAGGGGGTGCGCCCACCCCCCTGGGCGCGCCCTCCACCCTCGTGGGCCCCTCGAGGCTCCCCCGACTGACTTCTTTCGCCAATATATTCTCATATACCCTAAAACCATCGAGGAACACAATAGATCGGGAGTTCCGCCACCGCAAGCCTCTGTAGCCACCAAAAACCTCTCGGGAGCCCATTCCGGCACCCTGCCGGAGGGGGAATCCCTCACCGGTGGCCATCTTCATCATCCCGGCGCTCTCCATGACAAGGAGGGAGTAGTTCACCCTCGGGGCTGAGGGTATGTACCAGTAGCTATGTGTTTGATCTCTCTCTCTCTCTCTCTCGTGTTCTCTCTATGGCACGATCTTGATGTATCGCGAGCTTTGCAATAATAGTTGGGTCTTATGATGTTTCTCCCCCTCTACTCTCTTGTGAAGAACTGAGTTTTCTTCTTGAAGTTATCTTATCGGATTGAGTCTGTAATGATTTGAGAACACTTGATGTATGTCTTGCCATGCATATCTGTGGTGACAATGGGATATCACATGATCCACTTGATGTATGTTTTGGTGATCAACTTGCGAGTTCCGCCCATGAACCTATGCATAGGGGTTGGCACATGTTTTCGTCTTGACTCTCCGGTAGAAACTTTGGGGCACTCTTTGAAGTACTTTGTGTTGGTTGAATAGATGAATCTGAGATTGTGTGATGCATATCGTATAATCATGCCCATGGATACTTGAGGTGACAATGGAGTATCTAGGTGACATTAGGGTTTTGTTTGATTTGTGTCTTAAGGTGTTATTCTAGTATGAACTCTATGATAGATTGAATGGAAACAATAGCTTCATGTTATTTTACTACGGACTCTTGAATAGATAGAACAGAAAGGATAACTTTGAGGTGGTTTCGTACCCTACCATAATCTCTTCGTTTATTCTCCGCTATTAGTGGCTTTGGAGTGACTCTTTGTTGCATGTTGAGGGATAGTTATATGATCCAATTATGTTATTATTGTTGAGAGAACTTGCACTAGTGAAAGTATGAACCCTATGCCTTGTTTCCTAGCATTGCAATACCGTCTATGCTCACTTTTATCATTAGTTACCTTGCTGTTTTTATAATTTCAGATTACAAATATCCATATCTACCATCCATATTGCACTTGTATCGCCATCTCTTCGCTGAACTAGTGCACCTATGCAATTTAGCATTGTATTGGGTGTGTTGGGGACACAAGAGACTCTTTGTTATTTGGTTGGAGGGTTGCTTGAGAGAGACCATCTTCATCCTATGCCTCCCACAGATTGATAAACCTTAGGTCATCCACTTGAGGGAAATTTTCTACTGTCCTACAAACCTCTGCACTTGGAGGCCCAACAACGTGTACAAGAAGAAGGTTGTGTAGTAGACACCAAGCTCTTTTCTGGCGCCGTTACCGCAGAGGTGAGTGCTTGAAGGTATATCTTTAGATCTTGCAATCGAATCTTTTTGTTTCTTGTTTTATCACTAGGTTAGTTTATAAAAGAAAACTACAAAAAATGGAATTGAGTTTGTCTCATACGCTTCATCTTTTAAATATCTTTCGTGAGTATGATGAAAAGGAAAATTGTGCTCAAGTGCTAGAAGAAGAATTACATAGAATGCTTGGCATGAAATATGTGAACGATGAGCATGATTGCAATGTTGTTAGTAGGAATTCCTTGAATATCCATGATGCTAATGATATGCAAAGCCGGAAGCTTGGGGATGCTATGTTTGATGAAGATGATATTTTTTGTCCCCCAAGTTTTGATGAGCAAATTTATTATGATGAAAGCATGCCTCCTATTTATGATGATTATTGTGATGACTTGTATGCTATTAGGAATAATGTTAACCATGAAACTTTTCATCATGATTTTAGTTTTCAATTGGATTATGCCTCACATGATAATTATTTTGTTGAGTTTGCTCCCACTACTATTCATGAGAAGAAATTTGCTTATGTGGAGAGTAGTAAATTTTCTATGCTTATAGATCATGAAAAGAATGCTTTAGGTGCTGGTTATATTGTTGAATTCATTCATGATGCTACTGAAAATTATTATGAGGGAGGAATATATGCTTGTAGGAATTGCAATAATATCAAGTTTCCTCCCTATGTGCTTAAAATCTTGAAGCTATGCTTGTTTTACCTTCCCATGCTAGTTGATCATTGTTCCCATAAGTTGTTTGCTCACAAAATCCCTATGCATAGGAAGTGGGTTAGACTTAAATGTGCTAGTCATATGCTTCATGATGCTCCCTTTATGTTTCAATTCTTATCTTTTATATGAGCATCATTGCCATCATCATGCCTAGCTAGAAAAGCATTAAGAAAAGCGCTTGTTGGGAGACAACCCAATACTTATCCTTACTGTTTTTGTGTATTCACATGATTATGCTACTGTAGTAATCATGTTTTATAGCTTTTGTTTCAATAAAGTGCCAAGTAAGACCTTTAGGATAGCTTACGGTGATAGTTGTGTTGATCCTGCTGAGAATCAGAAACTTTTGCACCCAGTAAATTAGTTTTGTGAATTCACAGAAACATGCTTATGATCTGATTCTTTTTTATTTGGATTTTTACACGAATTTCTGAGGACTTCCTAATTTGGTATAATTTTTGTAGTTCCATAAGTATATGTTTTATACAGATTACTACAGACTGTTCTGTTTTTGACAGATTGTGTTTTCTATGTGTTGTTTGCTTATTTTGATGAATCTATGAGTAGTATCGGAGGGTATGAACCATAGAGAAGTTGGAATACAGTAGATATTACACCATTATGAATTTAGAATGAGTTCATTACAGTACCTAAGTGGTTGTTTTATTTTCTTATACTAACGGAGCTTACAAGTTTTCCGTTGAGGTTTGTGTTGTGAAGTTTTCAAGTTTTGAGTAAAGATTCGATGGACTATGGAATAAGGAGTGGCAAGAGCCTAAGATTGGGGATGACCAAGGCACCCCAAGGTAATATTCAAGGACAACCAAGAGCCTAAGCTTCGGGATGCCTCGGAAGGCATCCCCTCTTTCGTCTTCGTCCATCGGTAACTTTACTTGGAGCTATATTTTTATTCACCACATGATATGTGTTTTGCTTGGAGCGTCATTTTCTTTTGTTAGTATTTTATTGATGTTATTTAGAATAATGTTTTGCATCTTTATTTTCAATAAAAATGTCAAGGATAGCCTTTGCCATGCTTATTTTGCTAGTATACATGTTGCTGTTTGAAAATAGAAAGTTTACCGCTGTTGCAAAAATTCCCTAGAAAAGTCAGAGCATGATATAATGTTGAAATTTTTTGCATAATGATCTCTGATAAATCTTATACAGAGTAGTATTTTTCTCATAATTGTTGGAGTTAGGTAAGTATTGATACTCTTGCATTCTTTACAGACTGTACTGTTTTGGCAGATTGCTGTTATGTTTGCATTGTTTGCATATGTTTGCTCGTTTAATGATTCTATTTGAGGATAGGAGTATTAAATATGCAGAGACATTTAGTATGCAATTTGGAATAATAATTTTAGTGATTTGTTACAGTAGAAAATGATAAGGTTTTGCATTGGTTTATACTAACCTATCTCACGAGTTCTTGTTGAGTTTGGTGTGGATGAAGCTTTTGATAAAAAGAGAAACCATGATATGAGAGGAATTAAGGAGACACAAAAGTTCAAGATTGGGGATTCCCAAGGCACATCAAGATAATATTTCAAAAAGTCTCAAGCATCTAAGCTTGGGGATGCCCCGTTAGGCATCCCACCTTTCTTCTTCAACAACTATCGGTTAGTATCGGTTGACCCTAAGTTTTTGCTTCTTCACATGAGTTGTGCTATCCTTGAAATGTCATTTTATTTTATTTTGCTTGCTGTTTGAATACAATACCAAGATCTGAAATTCTTAAATGAGAGAGTCTTCACATAGTTACATAATTATTTAGCTACTCATTGATCTTCACTTATATCTTTTTGAGTAGTTTGTCATTTACTCGTGTGCTTCACTTATATCCTATGAGTAAATGGTTGAACGAGTTGAATGTCATAGATCTGAAATTCTATATGTCTCATTTGCTTATCCCATGGGGATTAATGACTTCACATCTAAGAAGTAGAGGTTGTAAATTTATTGAAGGTTAGCAAGCATTGTATTGGTCATTTGAACAATTCATGAAAGAATATTGAAGGAAGAGAGATTTCACATATAAATATACTATCTTGGACATCTTTTATAATTGTGAGCACTCATTAAGTATGACATGCTAAAGAGTTGATGTTGGACAAGGAAGACAACTTAATGGGTTATGTTTTCTCACATCTCAGTTAAAGCATATTGTCATGGATCATTCAAACATGTTGAGCTTGCCTTTCCCCCTCATGCTAGCCAAATTCCTTGCACCAAGTAGAGATACTACTTGCGCTTCCAAATATCCTTAAACCCAGTTTTGCCATAAGAGTCCACCATACCTACCTATGGATTGAGTAAGATTCTTCAAGTAAGTTGTCATCGGTGCATGCAATAAAAATTGCTCTCTAAATATGTATGATCTATTAGCGTGAAGAAAATAAGCTTTATACGATCTTGTTATGGAAGCAATAAAAGCGACGGACTGCATAATAAAGGTCCATATACAAGTGGCAATATAAAGTGACATTCTTTTGCACTAAGATTTTGTGCATCCAACCCTAAAAGCGCATGACAACCTCTGCTTCCTTCTACGAAGGGCCTATCTTTTACTTTATGTCTTTTACTTTATGCAAGAGTCAAGGTGATCTTCACCTTTCCCTTTTTCATTTTATCCTTTGGCGAGCACCTCGTGTTGGAAAGATCCTGATATATATATATATATCCAATTGGATGTAAGTTAGCATGAACTATTATTGTTGACATCACCCAAAGGTGAATACGTTGGGAGACAACACTATAAGCCCCTATCTTTCTCAGTGTCCGATTAAAACTCCATAACCATAAGTATTGCGTGAGTGTTAGCAATTGTAGAAGACTATATGATAGTTGAGTATGTGGAGTTTGCTAAATCAAAGCTCTAACATAGACCCTTCCTGAAAATAGGATGAATTGTAATTGTTTGATGACTAAGAATGAAGTTTGCTAGTTTTCAAGAAAGTTTATGGTCTATGCTTTAATATGTGAATTGCTTGTTACTTGTTCGTAGGAAGTCTTATGAGATGAACTACTGTTATTACATATAATCATGCTAGAAAAGGTGATTGAAATTATCATTGATCAAACTTGTGCACCTTCTAGAATTCACACTTCATAAATTCTTTCTTTTATCGTTTACCTACTCGAGGACGAGCAGAAATTAAGCTTGGGGATGCTGATACGTCTCCAACGTATCTATAATTTATGAAGCATTCATGCTATTTTATTATCTGTTTTGAATGATTACGGGCTTTATTATACACTTTTATATTACTTTTGGGACTAACCTATTAACCGGAGGCCCAACCCATATTGTTGTTTTATTGCCTATTTCAGTGTTTCGAAGAAAAGAAATATCAAATGGAGTCCAAACAAAATGAAACCTTCGGGAGCGTGATTTTTGGAACAAACGTAATCTGGGAGACTTGGAGTGCAAGCCAGGGAAGCGTCGAGGAAGCCACAAGATAGGGGGGCGCCCACCCCCTGGGCACGCCCTCCACCCTCGTGGGCCCCTTGAGGCTCCCCTGACTGACTTCTTTCGCCTATATATTCCTATATACCCTAAATTTATCGAGGAACACAATAGATCGGGAGTTCCACCGCCGCAAGCCTCTGTAGCCACCAAAAACCTCTCGGGAGCCCGTTCCGGCACCCTGCCGGAGGGGGAATCCCTCACCGGTGGCCATCTTCATCATCTCGGTGCTCTCCATGACGAGGAGGGAGTGTTCACCCTCGGGGCTGAGGGTATGTACCAGTAGCTATGTGTTTGATCTCTCTCTCTCATGTTCTCTCTATGGCACGATCTTGATGTATCACGAGCTTTGCTATTATAGTTGGATCTTATGATGTTTCTCCCCCTCTACTCTCTTGTAATGAATTGAGTTTTCCTCTTGAAGTTATCTTATTGGATTGAGTCTTTAATGATTTGAGAACACTTGATGTATGTCTTACCGTGCGTATCTGTGGTGACAATGGCATATCACGTGATCCACTTGATGTATATTTTGGTGATCAACTTGCGGGTTCCGCCCATGAACCTATGCATAAGGGTTGGCACATGTTTTCGTCTTGACTCTCCGGTAGAAACTTTGGGGCACTCTTTGAAGTACTTTGTGTTGGTTGAATAGATGAATCTAAGATTGTGTGATGCATATCGTATAATCATGCCCACGGATACTTGAGGTGACAATGGAGTATCTAGGTGACATTAGGGTTTTGTTTGATTTGTGTCTTAAGGTGTTATTCTAGTATGAACTCTATGATAGATTGAACGGAAAGAATAGCTTCATGTTATTTTACTACAGACTCTTGAATAGATAGAACAGAAAGGATAACTTTGAGGTGGTTTCGTACCCTACCATAATCTCTTCGTTTGTTCTCCGCTATTAGTGGCTTGGAGTGAATCTTTTTTGCATGTTGAGGGATAGTTATATGATCCAATTATGTTATTATTGTTGAGAGAACTTGCACTAGTGAAAGTATGAACCCTATGCCTTGTTTCCTAGCATTGCAATACCGTTTACGCTCACATTTATCATTAGTTACCTTGCTGTTTTTATAATTTCAGACTACAAATATCCATATCTACCATCCACATTGCACTTGTATCACCATCTCTTCGCCGAACTAGTGCACCTATACAAGGGTGTGTTGGGGATACAAGAGACTCTTTGTTATTTGGTTGCAGGGTTGCTTGAGAGAGACCATCTTCATCCTACGCCTCCCACGGATTGATAAACCTTAGGTCATCCACTTGAGGGAAATTTGCCACTGTCCTACAAACCTCTGCACTTGGAGGCCCAACAACGTCTACAAGAAGAAGGTTGTGTAGTAGACATCAGTGTCTCGGTCACTTGTAAGTCTTCAACGTATCTATAATTTTTTATTGTTCCATGCTATTATATTATCTGTTTTGGATGTTTAATGGGCTTTAATATGCTCTTTTATATTAGTTTTGGGACTAGCCTATTAACCGGAGTCCTAGTGCCAGTTTCTGTTTTTTTTTCCTATTTTAGAGTTTTGCAGAAAAGGAATGCCAAAAGGAGTCCAAACAGAATGAAACCTTCGCGATGATCTTTCTTGGACCGAAAGCAAACTAGAAGACTTGGAGTTGAAGTCAGAAAGCCACGAGGCGTCCACGAGGCAGGAGGGCGCGCCCAGAGGGGTAGGCACGCTCCCACCCTCGTGGGCCTCTCGTAGCTCCACCGACGTACTTCTTTCGCCTATATATACTCTTATACCCTAGAAACATCAGGGGGAGCCACGAAACCAATTTTCCACCACTGCAACCTTCTGTACTCATGAGATCCCATCTTGGGGCCTTTTCCAGTGATCTGCCAAAGGGGGAATCGATCATGGAGGGCTTCTACATCAACACCATTGCCTCTCCGATGAAGCGTGAGTAGTTTACCACAAACCTTCAGGTCCATAGTTATTAGCTAGATGGCTTCTTCTCTCTCTTTGATTCTCAATAGAAAGTTCTCCTCGATGTTCTTGGAGATCTATTCGATGTAATACTCTTTTGCGGTGTGTTTGCCGAGATCCGATGAATTGTGAATTTATGAACAAGATTATCTATGAACATTATTTGGTTCTTCTATGAATTCTTATATGCACGATTTGATATCTTTGCAAGTCTCTTCTAATTATCAGTTTAGTTTGGCCTACTAGATTGATCTTTCTTGCAATGGGAGAAGTGCTTAGCTTTGGGTTCAATCTTGCGGTGTCCTTTCCCAGTGGCAGTAGGGGCAGCAAGGCACGTATTGTATTGTTGCCATCGAGGATAAAAAGATGGGGTTTATATCATATTGCTTGAGTTTATCCCTCTACATCATGTCATCTTGCTTAATGTGTTACTCTATTCTTATGAACTTAATACTCTAGATGCATGTTGGATAGCGGTCAATGTGTGGAGTAATAGTAGTAGATGCAGAATCGTTTCGATATACTTGACACGGACGTGATGCCTATGTTCATGATCATTGCCTTAGATATCTTCATAATTATGCGCTTCTCAATTGCTCTGCAGTAATTTGTTCACCCACCGTAATACATGCTATCTCGAGAGAAGCCACTAGTGAAACCTATGGCCCCTGGGTCTCTTTTACATTATATTACGTCTCTTTTCCATTATATTGCATCTCTTTAAATCTTGTTTATTATTTTGCAATCTTTAGTTTCCAATCTATACAACAAAAATACCAAAAATATTTACTTTACTATCTCTATCAGATCTCACTTTTTCGAGTGACCATGAAGGGATTGACAACCCCTTTATCGCATTGGTTGCAAGGTTCTTGATTGTTTATGCATGTACTAGGTGACTTGTGCATCGTCTCCTACTGGATTGATACCTTGGTTCTCAAAACTAAGGGAAATACTTATGTTGCTTTGTTGCATCACCCTTTCCTCTTAAAGGGAAAACCCAACGCAAGATCAAGAGGTAGCAAGAAGTATTTTTGGCGCCGTTGCCGAGGAGATTTACGCCAAGTCAAGTCAAGATTTGTCTCCCGTCAACTTGCCAATTTTTGGCGTCGTTGTCGGGGAGATCTACGTCAAGTCAAGCCATATCAAGTACCCATCATAAACTCTTCTCCCTCGCATTACATTATTTTCCATTCGCCTCTTCTTTTCCTCTCCCCCACTTCTAAAATGATTTTCGAAAACCTTTGCCTTTTTCTTCGCCCCTCTTCCGTTCGTCTCTTTTCGTTTGCTTCTTGTGCGTTTGTGTGTTAGATCATTTGTTTCGCCCTCATGGATAGTCCTCCTATCATTGTTAGTACTCCTAATAATGAAGTTCTCAATTTTAAACAAAGGGAGGGAGAAAATCTAAAAGATGCTTGGTATAGAATTTGCAATACTCAAAATAGATCTACTAGAAAGCAATCCACTTCTGTTCTTCTTCACAATTTTTATGTAGGCATTACTCCTTGGAATAGATATGTTCTTGACACCACTGCTGGAGAGAATTTCTTGGGAAGCCATACTTTTGATTCTTATAATGCCATGATATATTTGTTAGGCCCACCACCTCTTTTGGTCAATGGAACTATTTTTACCTTCGAACATGTGATGCAAAGGCTTGATATTACTGAAAATAAAATTGCTACTATTGATTTAGTCGAAAATTTGGATAAAAAGATCCATCACCAAATTACTCAATATGGATCTAAGGTAGGATTTACTCTGAAGAATCTTAGGGAAAAGGAACCCATAGTTAATGAAAAGATAGATCAAGATTCTACTAGAATTGATAAACTCGAAGATATTATTACCAACTTGGGTTCCGCTTTTTCTGCTGTTAAAAATACCTCGAATCCTCCTCCTGCCAAACTTGCCAAGTTTATCTACATTCCTAAGAGTAAGGGTGAATCTTCTAGTAAGGAAAATGAAGATCTCAAATCAATAAGTGTTCACCCCAATTTTTTCGATATCATTAAGGAACATGTTGCCACAAACGAATTTCTCGATTTCTTTCCTAGGAGTTTGATCATTAACAAAACTAAAGAACCTCATAAGGGTTATGTGTATTCAATTGAGGAATTGCATACTGAAGATGGCAATACCTAGATCTATTCGTGTTTTTATGCCTAGCTAGGGGCGTTAAACGATAGCGCTTGTTGGGAGGCAACCCAATTTTATTTTTGTTATTTGCTTTTTTGTTCCTGTTTAGTAATAAATAATTCATCTAGATTCTTTGTAGATGTGGTTTTATGTTTTAATTAGTGTTTGTTCCAAGTAGAACCTTTGGGAAGACTTGGGTGAAGTCTTTGCGATCTTGCTGTAAAAAATAGAAACTTTTGCGCTCACGATAATTGCTGTCAATTTTTTACAGAAGAGTGATTTTAAGTTGATTCTGTTTGCATATTGTTAATAGACAAATTCCTCACGTCCATCAATTTATTATAGAATTTTTAGAGTTACAGAATTATTCAAAAGTTACATATTGCTACAGACTGTTCTGTTTTTGACAGATTCTGTTTTTCGTGTGTTGTTAGCTTATTTTGATGAATCTATGAGTAGTATCGGGGGTATGAACCATAGAGAAGTTGGAATACAGTAGGTTTAACACCAAAATAAAAAAATAATGAGTTCACTACAGTACTTAAAGTGTTGGTTTATTTTCTTATACTAACGGAGCTCATGAGATTTTCTGTTGAAGTTTTGTGTTGTGAAGTTTTCAAGGTTTTGGGTAAAGATTTGACGGATTTTGGAATAAGGAGTGGAAAGAGCCTAAGCTTGGGTATTCCCAAGGAACCCCAAGGTAAAATTCAAGGACAAACAAAAGCCTAAGCTTGGGGATGCCCCGGAAGGCATCCCCTCTTTCGTCTTCATCTATCGGTAACTTTACTTGAGGCTATATTTTTATTCACCACATGATATGTGTTTTGCTTGGAGCGTCTTGTATGATTTGAGTCTTTGCTTTTTAGTTTACCAATCATCCTTGCTGTACACACCTTTTGGGAGATACATGCATGAATAGGAATTTATTAGAATACTGTATGTGCTTCACTTATATCTTTTGAGATAAATAATATTGCTCCAGTGCTTCACTTATATCTTTTTAGAGCACGGTGGTGGTTTTATTTCATAGAAATTATTGAACTCTCATGCTTCACTTATATTATTTTGAGTATTTTAGAACAGCATGGTAATTTGTTTTGGTTATAAAATTAGACCTAATATGATGGGCATCCAAGATGGGTATAATAAAAACTTTCATATAAAGTGCATTGAATACAATGAGAAGTTTGATTCTTTATGATTGTTTTGAGATATGAGGATGGTGATATTAGAGTCATGCTAGTAGAGTAGTTTTGAATTTGAGAGATACTTGTGTTAAAGTTTGCGATTCCCGTAGTATGCACGTATGGTGAACCATTATGTGATGAAGTTGGAGCATGATTTATTTATTGATTGTCTTCCTTATGAGTGGCGGTCGGGGACTAACGATGGTATTTTCCTACCAATCTATCCCCCTAGGAGCATGCCCGTAGTACTTCGTTTTGATAACTAATAAATTTTTGCAATAAGTATGTGAGTTCTTTATGACTAATGTTGAGTCCATGGATTATACGCACTCTCACCCTTCCACCATTGCTAGCCTCTCTAGTACCGCGCAACTTTCGCCGGTACCATACACCCACCATATACCAACCTCAAAACAGCCACCATACCTACCTATTATGGCATTCCCATAGCCATTCCGAGATATATTGCCATGCAACTTTACACCATTCCGTTTATTATGACACGCTCCATCATTGTCATATTGCCTTGCATGATCATGTAGTTGACATCGTATTTGGGGCAAAGACACCATTCATAATTTTTCATACATGTCACTCTTGAATTATTGCACATCCCGGTACACCACCGGAGGAATTCACATAGAGTCATATTTTGTTCTAAGTATTGAGTTGTAAGTGAATAAAAGTGTGGTGATCTTCATTATTAGAGAATTGTCCTAGTGAGGAAAGGATGATGGAGACTACGATTCCCCCATAAGTCGGGATGAGACTCCAGAGGAAAAATAAAAGAAAGAAAAATAAGAGGCCATAGAAAAAGAGAAAAGGCCGAAATAAAAAAATGAGAGAAAAAGAGAGAAGGGGCAATGCTACTATCCTTTTACCACACTTGTGCTTCAAAGTAGCACCATGATCTTCATGATAGAGAGTCTCCTATGTTATCATTTTCATATACTAGTGGGAATTTTTCATTATAGAACTTGGCTTGTATATTCCAATGATGGGCTTCCTCAAAAGTGCCCTAGGTCTTCGTGAGCAAGCAAGTTGGATGCACACCCACTTAGTTTCTTTTGTTGAGCTTTCATACACTTATAGCTCTAGTGCATCCGTTGCATGGCAATCCCTACTCACTTACATTGATATCTATTGATGGGCATCTCCATAGCCCGTTGATACGCCTAGTTGATGTGAGACTATCTTCTCCTTTTTGTCTTCTCCACAACCACCATTCCATTCCACCTATAGTGCTATGTCCATGGCTCACGCTCATGTATTGCGTGAAGATTGAAAAAGTTTGAGAACATCAAAATTATGAAACAATTGCGGCTTGTCATCGGGGTTGTGCATGATTAAATACTTTGTGTGATGAAGATAGAGCAGAACCAGACTATATGATTTTGTAAGGATAACTTTCTTTGGCCATGTTATTTTGAGAAGACATGATTGCTTTGTTAGTATGCTTGAAGTATTATTGTTTTTATGTCAATATTAAACTTTTGTCTTGAATCTTTCGGATCTGAACATTCATGCCACAATAAAGAAAATTACATTGATAAATATGCTAGGTAGCATTCCACATCAAAAATTCTGTTTTTATTATTTACCTACTCGAGGACGAGCAGGAGTTAAGCTTGGGGATGCTTGATATGTCTCCAACGTATCTATAATTTTTTTATTGTTCCATGCTATTATATTATTTGTTGTGGATGTTTAATGGGCTTTAATATGCTCTTTTATATTTTTTTTGGGACTAACCTATTAACCGGAGGCCAAGTGCCAGTTTCTATTTTTTTTGCCTCTTTTAGAGTTTTACAGAAAAGGAATACCAAACAGAGTCCAAACGGAATGAAACCTTCGCGATGATCTTTCTTGGACTGAAAGCAAACTAGAAGACTTGGAGTTGATGTCAGAAATGCCATGAGGCGTCCACGAGGCAGGAGGGCACGCCCAGGGGGGGTAGGCCCCCCCACCCTCATGGGCCCCTCGTAGCTCCACCGACGTACTTCTTTCGCCTATATATACTCTTATACCCTAGAAACATCAGGGGGAGCCACGAAACCACTTTTCCATTGCCGTAACCTTCTACCCGTGAGATCCCATCTTGGGGCCTTTTCCGGCGATCTGCCGGAGGGGGAATCGATCACACAGGGCTTCTACATCAACACCATTGCCTCTCCGATGAAGCATGAGTAGCTTACCACAGACCTTCGGGTCGATAGCTATTAGCTAGATGGCTTGTTCTCTCTATTTGATTCTCAATACAAAGTTCTGCTTGATGTTCTTGGAGATCTATTCGATGTAATACTCTTTTACGGTGTGTTTGCCGAGATCCATTGAATTGTGGATTTATGAACAAGATTATCTATGAATATTATTTGGTTCTTCTCTGAATTCTTATATGCATGATTTGATATCTTTGCAAGTCTCTTCTAATTATCGGTTTAGTTTGTCCTACTAGATTGATCTTTCTTGCAATGGGAGAAGTGCTTAGCTTTGGGTTCAATCGTGCGGTGTCCTTTTCCAGTGACAATAGGGGCAGCAAGGCACGTATTGTATGTTGCCATTGAGGATAAAAAGATGGGGTTTATATAATATTGCTTGAGTTTATCCCTCTACATCATGTCATCTTGCTTAATGCGTTACTCCGTTCTTATGTACTTAATACTCTAGATGCATGCTTGATAGCGGTCGATGTGTGGAGTAATAGTAGTAGATGCAGAATCATTTCGGTCTACTTGACACGGACGTGATGCCTATGTTCATGATCATTGCCTTAGATATCTTCATAATTATGCGCTTTTCTATCAATTGCTCGGCAGTAATTTGTTCACCCACCGTAATACATGCTATCTCGAGAGAAGCCACTAGTGAAACCTGTGGCCCCCGTGTCTCTTTTACATTATATTACATCTCTTTTCCATTATATTGCATCTCTTTAAATCTTGTTTATTATTTTTGCAATCTTTACTTTCCAATCTATACAATAAAAATAGCAAAAATATTTACTTTACTATCTCTATCAGATCTCACCTTTGCGAGTGACCGTGAAGGGATTGACAACCCCTTTATCGTGTTGGTTGCAAGGTTCTTGATTGTTTGTGCAGGTACTAGGTGACTTGTGCGTCGTCTCCTACTGGTTTGATACCTTGGTTCTCAAAACCGAGGGAAATACTTACGCTACTTTGCTGCATCACCCTTTCCTCTTCAAGGAAAAAACAACGCAAGCTCAAGAGGTAGCAGTCATGTCTACATAGTTCTCGAACCCATAGGGTCCGCACGCTTAACGTTCAATGACAATTGGTATTATATGAGTTATGTGTTTTGGTGACCGAAGGTTGTTTGGAGTCCTGGATGAGATCACAGACATGACGAGGAGTCTCCAAATAGTCGATAGGTAAATATTGATATATTGGAAGGTTACATTCGGACAGCGGAATGGTTTCGGGAAGTTTCGGATATTTTTTGGAGTACCGGGAGGTTACCGGAACCCCTCTTGGAAGTAATGGGCCAACATGGGCCATAGGGGAGAGAGAGAGGGGAGCCCGCAGGGTGGCGCCCCCCCCCCCCATGGGTTGTCCATATTGGACAAGTGGAAGGGGGCGCGGCCTCCCTTTCCTTTCCCCCTCTCCCTCTCCTTCCCCCTTTCCACCTCCATGAGAAGGAAAAAAGGGGGGCGAATCCTACTAGGAGTGGAGTCCTAGTAGGACCCCCCCCCCTTTGTGTGCCCCCTTGGTGGTCGGCCTCCTCCTCTCCTCCTTTATATACGGGGGCGGGGGGCATCCCAAAGAGACACCAATTGTTTAGCCGTGTGCGGTGCTCCCCTCCACCGTTTACTCCTCCGGTCATATCATTGTAGTGCTTAGGTGAAGCCCTGCATGGATCACTACACCAACATCATCATCACATTGTCGTGCTGACGGAACTCATCGACTCCATCAACACACTGCTGGATCAAGAGTTCGAGGGACATCATCGAGTTGAGCGTGTGTAAAACTCAGAGGTGTCATACATTCGGTACTTGATCGGTTGATTCGAGAAGACGTTCGACTACATCAACCATGTTAAGTTAACGCTTCCGCTTTCGGTCTATGAGAGTATGTGGACACACTCTCCCCTCTCGTTACTATGCATCTCCTATATAGATCTTGCGTGAGCGTAGGAAATTTTTTGAAATTGCATGCTATGTTAACCAACAGTGGCATCTGAGCCAGGTCTATGCGTAGATGATATGCACAAGTAGAACACAAAGAGTTGTGGGCGGTGATCATCATACTACTTACCACAAATGTCTTATTTTTATTCGGCTATATTGTTGGATGTAGCGGCCCGGACCAACCTTACATGACTACGTTCATGAGACCGGTTCCACCGACAAACATGCAACTAGTTTAGCATAAAGGTGGCTGGTGGGTGTCTGTTTCTCCAACTTTAGTTGAATCGTATTTGACTGCGGCCGATCCTTGTGAAGGTTAAAACAGCAAACTTGATAAATCACCGTGTGGTTTTTGTGTTGTAGGTATGTACGGTTCATGCTAGCAACCACGTAAAACTTGCAACAAACAAAGTAGCGGATGTCTAACTTGTTTTTGTAGGGCATGTTGTGATGTGATATGGTCAAGACATGATTGTTGTATGAGATGATCATGTTTTGTAAAATTTATCGGCAACTGGCAGGAGCCATATGGTTGTCGCTTTATTGTATGAAATACAAGCGCTATGTAATTGCTTTACTTTATCACTAAGTAGTAGCGATAGTCATATAAGCAATGGTTGGCGAGACGACCACGATGCTACGATGGAGATCAAGGTGTCAAGCCGGTGACGATGGAGATCATGACGTTGCTTCGGTGATGGTGATCATGAGCACAAGATGATGATGGCCATATCATGTCACATATTTTGATTGCATGTGATGTTTATCTTTTATGCATCTTATTTTGCTTAGTGCGGCGGTAGCATTATAAGATGATCCCTCACTAAAATTTCAAGGTATAAGTGTTCTCCCCGAGTATGCATCATTGTGAAAGTTCTTCGTGCTGAGACACCACGTGATGATCGGGTGTAATAGGCTCTACGCTCAAATACAATGGGTGCAAGCCAGAATTGCACATGGAGAATACTCATGTTAAACTTGACGAGCCTAGCATATACAGATATGGCCTCGAAACACTAGAGACCGAAAGGTCGAACGTGAATCATATAGTAGATATGATCAACATAGTGATGTTCACCATTGAAGACTACTCCATCTCACATGATGATCGGACATGGTTTAGTTGATTTGGATCACGTATCATTTAGATAACTAGAGGGATGTCTATCTAAGTGGGAGTTCTTAATTAAGTAATATGATTAATTGAACTTAATTTATCATGAACTTAGTCCTAATAGTTTATTTGCATATCTATGTTGTAGATCAATGGCCCGTGCTACCGTTCCTTTGAATTTTAGTGTGTTCCTAGAGAAGCTAAGTTGAAAGATGATGACAGCAACTACATGGACTGGGTCCGCAACTTGAGGATTATCCTCATTGCTGCACAGAAGAATTATGTCCTTGATGCACTGCTAGGTGTACCACCTGCCCCAGCAACTGCAGACATTGTGAATGCTTGCCAGTCGCGTGTTGATGACTACTCGTTAGTTCAGTGTGCCATGCTTTATGGCTTAGAATCGGGACTTCAAAGATGTTTTGAACGTCATGGACCATATGAAATGTTCCAGGAATTGAAGTTGATATTTCAAGCAAATGCCTGAGTTGAGAGATATGAAGTCTCCAACAAGTTCTATAGCTGAAAGATGGAGGAGAACAGTTCTGTTAGTGAGCTCATACTCAGAATGTCTGGGTACCATAATCACTTGACTCAGCTGGGAGTTAATCTTCTAGATGATTGTGTCATTGACAGAGTTATTCAATTACTACCACCAAGCTACAAAGGCTTCGTGATGAACTACAATATGCAAGGGATGGAAAAGACTATTCCCGAGCTCTTCGCGATGCTAAAGGCCGCGGAGGTAGAAGTCAAAAAGGAGCATCAAGTGTTGATGGTTAACAAGACCACTAGTTTCAAGAAGAAGGTCTAGGGTAAAAAGAAGGGGAACTTCAAAAAGACTGGCAAGCAAGTTGTCACTCCCAGGAAGAAACCCAAGTTTGGGCCCAAGCCTTAAACTGAGTGCTTCTACTGCAAAGGGATTGGTCACTAGAAGCGGAATTGCCCCAAGTATTTGGCGGATAAGAAGTATGGCAAGGTGAACAAAGGTATATTTGATAAACATGTTATTGATGTGTACCTTACTAATTCTCGTAGTAGTGCCTGGGTATTTGATACCGGTTCGGTTGCTCATATTTGTAACTCGAAGCGGGGACTATGGATTAAACAAAGATTGGCTAAGGAAGAGGTGGCGATGCGCGTCCGAAATGGTTCCAAGGTTGATGTGATCGCCGTCGGCACGCTACCTCTACATCTACCTTCGGGATTAGTTTTAGACCTGAATAATTGTTATTTGGTGACAGCGTTGAGCATGAACATTATATCTGGATCTTGTTTTGTGCGAGAGGTTATTCATTTAAATCAGATAATAATGGTTGTTCTATTTATATGAGTAATATCTTTTATGGTCATGCACCCTTGAAGAGTGGTCTATTTCTGTTGAATCTTGATCGTGATGATACACATATTCATAATATTAATGTCAAAAGATGCAAAGTTGATAATGATAGTGCAACTTATTTGTGGTAGTGCCGTTTGGATCATATCGGTGTAAAGCGCATGAAGAAACTCCATAAAGGTGGACTTTTGGAATCACTTGATTATGAATCATTTAACACTTGCGAACCGTGCCTTATGGGCAAGATGACTAAAACTCCGTTCTCCGGAACAATGGAACGAGCTAGTGACTTATTGGAAATAATACATATCGATGTATGCGGTCCAATGAGTGTTGGTGCTCGTGGCGAGTATCGTTATTTTCTGACCTTCACAGATGATTTGAGCAGATATCGGTATATCTACTTAATGAAACACAAGTCTGAAACATTTGAAAAGTTCAAAGAATTTCAGAGTGAAGTGGAGAATCATCGTAATAAGGAAATAAAGTTTCTATGATCTAATCGTGGAGGAGAATATTTGAGTTACAAGTTTGGCCTTCATTTAAAACAATGTGGAATAGTTTCACAGCTCACGCCACCTGGAACACCACAACATAAAACTACTAGGAAAAACCTTATACACAGAATCTTACCAACAACCACTACAAAAAAATACACTTCCGTAATGATACGTGTTAGTCACAGTAGGTAGCATTTTCTGTCATGCATGTACATCCATGACGATTTTATGACAGAATCAAGATAGTCATACCTGTGCTGTCATAGAAGTGTTCCATGACATTACCAAAATTATCATCATGGAAGTGTCCACTTCATGACGATAAATCACGCGTCACAGAAGTGCTTTCGTCAAGGGTGACCGACACGTGGCATCCACCGTAACGGAACGCCGTTAAGCTATCGGGTCAGGTTTTGGATCTGATAACCCGTTAACAGCCCCGACTAATGGGGATTTTCCACGTGTAAAATCATCATTGGCTGGAGGAAACATGTGTCGGCTCATCGCTGGGACAGATGCCATCCACTCATTGGACAGAAGGCGCCTATGATACGTCAAGACGTCGCACGGCCCAACAAAGGCCCATTCCTGTGAAAAGGTCGGCCCGTTTGACTTGGTCAAAAGGTGGCGGGCCGGCCCATGGAAAGCCTGTTAATGGCCTGTTCGCATATAGCCCATTTACAGCCCGCTAACCCAAGGCTCGTTACGCCCTATTCGAATTAGGCCCAGTAGCGTCATCTGGGCCATCCAATATAATTCCAGCCTGTTTTCACTTCTGGCCCATGTATGGCCCATGACGTCTTTCGGCCCATATGAGGCCCTATGTAACTCTTGGCCTATTAATGGCCCGTGGTGAAACTGGCACGTAATGAACAGTGTATCACTTTACACCCATTAACGGCCCGTGGTGAAACTTGCCCGTAAAGAACAGTGTATCACTTTATACCCATTAACAGCCCGTTATTTCGTTGGGCCGTTTCCAGCCCATGTTATCTTTCGGCCTTCTCAGAGCCCATTTATTCTTGGGCTTATTTCCAGCATTCGTTTACTTACGACCTGTTACTGTCATTTTCTGCTTGTGGGCCAAATTCATCCCGTGGTTACAGTCGGCCCGTTTGTGGTCCGTTAATACGTTGGGCCATTTTCATAGCGTCATCAAATACGGCCTATTAACGATGGCATGTTATGGTCGGCCCATGAACGGACGATTCCAACTCTAGCACGTTTACGGCCAGAATGCAGTCTGTTTGGCCCATGTTTGGCCAATCGATCATACGGCCCATATAAGGCCCATTGATGATACGGCCCATAGAAGGCCCATTGTTTCTATGGCCCGTAGAAGGCCCATTATTTCTACGGCCCGTAGAAGGCCCACTATTTCTACGGCCCATAGAAGGCCCACTGTTTATACGGCCTATAGAAGGCCCACTGTCACTACAGTAAATATTAGCCCATGGTTATTGTGGCCTAGTTTTAAAAAATAGGTTGTTGCAGCCACTAGCAAACCGCAGAAAAAGAACTGCACTGACTACAAGCAAAAAAATGAACAAGATAACAAGGAAATAAATAAGAAAGCAACTTACACTAGGCTATCACAGCTATTACACATATTACATCCACTGGGCATCAAAGTTCGCCACCAGTGCAAATATAGGGAACACAACAACATATAAACGCCGCAGCAAAACAAGTCCAGAACTGAAACCACTTCAGAAGAGCTCAAGAAACAATATCATGGATACCCATAATGCTGGCAAGATGCTTAGCAAGCTTATTAACTTTCTCTTGTTTGGCGCTTAAGTCCTCCAGCGCTTGTTGTTGCACCAAAAAGTATGCATCTGAATTCTGCATGGACTTCCTCAGGCCTTCGTCTTCCTGTCGCATAACATCTGCTCGATGTCTTTCAAATTGAAGTTGAGACTCAAGAAGCCGAACTGATTCAGGCAACGAGTTCGAAGAGCTGGTGCCAGCAGTGGTAGCCAGTAACTCGAACACTACATCAAGACGGGACTTTGGGGTTGTCTCAGTGTCTTCAATATAGTTTTTATCAGCTTTCTTGGAGACCAACAGGGATGTCTCACTATCTTGAACCTTATCTGCATTACTTCCTTTACCACTGCATAACAGGGTACTCTTCTCCAATATTTTATCCGCGTTCTAAAAGAGAAACAAACAAACACATCTCAGGTTTACAATGTAGTATATGAAACTCATTTTGGTAAACTAGTTCAGTAGTAAGGTGGACAGGATAACAGCATGAAACAAACATATATCTATGTAGTATGGTCACTGTATGGTCTATATCATTCTAGTTTATGTTGCCAAATCAAGATAGATACAGTTCGAATCATATCTACTTAAGACAAAGCAGCATAGACAGAATATAAGTGTGGGAAACTACACAGCAATAACAACACTTGTAATGTGCATGGCATGAGAACATAACTGTTTATTCAATTGAAGCTGAAATCAACATAGAGCAAGTTACAACAGCAAATAGCCAAACATGTTGAAGAAACAGGTTTAAAACATACCTATTGCGCCATTGGAGTTTCAATTGCATCCTTCAAATTTGAAATTGGTTGGTATCAGTAAATACAGTGATGCAAGAGCAAAGTAGTATGAACCATATCTACAGAGCCTGACTTGAGAACAATTCTTCTTCTGCTTTAAGCGTTGACTTCGGGTTTGGAGTGGTGGTCCTCGTGATTTGGGCACTGCAATTGCCTTACTAACTGCTCGTGTTTGGGTGCTCTGTGGTGGAGACGGTGCTGTGTCAACGGGAACTGGGCGTCTATCTGATGGGGTTGGGGTTAGAAGGAGTGTAGTTGGTTCTCTGTCCAACTAGGTAGGGGTACAATCTGCATGAGTGTGGGTTATGTGTGGTGGGGCTGGTTCTTGGGCAAGTACAACCGTGGTTCTATCTGCATCGACAGGTAGCACGATCTTTTCTGAAGACCATGTTTTTACTCCCACAGATACTTCCATCACTCCCTCCAATTGAAATGGCTGATAAACAAGAAAAGTAATTGAATGTACATACATTGTAAGATAGACAGGTGCAATGGATAGTAGGGAAGAAAACAGGGCATGAAATAATTCACATTTATGTTGTCTAAGCAAACAGAATAGCAGGACATAATTTCACATATATGATGGCTAATTAAACAGGATAGCATGACACCATTTCACATGTATGATGGCTAACTAAACAGGATAGAATGACATACTTCAAAATATGATGACTATGTAAACACGATGACATGATATAACTATACGATGTGTCTATTAAAGTGGTTGGCATGCCATAAATCACAAACATGTCATCGATGGAAACATGATGGCATAATATAATTCACGGATAGAATGACATCATTTAAAATATGATGAGTATGTAAACAGGATGAGATGATATAACTATATTATGTCTTTAGAAAATGGGTTGGCATGCCATAATTCAGATACATGTTGTCTATGTAAACATCATGGCATGACATAATTCAAATATATGATTTATATACTAAGGAAGTGAGTAGAGGGCAATCGCATATATGATGTGTCAACTAAGGAGATGGCATTAAATATTGTGTATATGATGTAAAAACTAAGCATTGCAATACAACATATGCATTATATGAGTAATATAACCCTGCCAAGTTTGAGCATACACCTCAGGGGGATAATAGGACTGGTCATCTGCCTCTGAATCCTCCTCTGAAGAGATATCTGTAACTAGCAAGATATCTGCTTTAGCAGGTAGCATTGTCTGCTCTGAAGACCTTGTTTTCACTCCAGATTTCTCCATCACCAATTCAAATGGCTGATGCACAGGAAGAGCAGTTGAATATACAAACATTGTCGACAAAAGCAATGAGAAATATAAAAAAAGGACGGCATGATATAATTCACATATATGACGCTTTCCTAAACAACATGGCATTGCATAATTCACATACATAATGCCTTGCAACAAGATAACATTGCATAATTCACATATATAATGTCTTGCAACCAGATGGCATTGCATAATTCACATATATGGTAATTAGACACTAAACAGGTGGCATTTACACAAAGCATGTCTAAGCAAATGACATAGCAATGCAAGATACCATACGCACGATATGAGCAACATAACCCTGCCAAGTTAGGGCATGCACCTCGGGGGGGGGGGGGAATATGACTGGTCATCTGTCTCTAAATCCTCCTCTGAGGAGCTATCGGTAACCAGCAAGACATGCGCTTCGTCAGATAGCATTGTCTGCTCTGAAGACCTTGTTTCCACTCCAGATATTTCCATGACCGTGCCGAATGGCTGATGCACAGGAAGAGTAATTGAATGTACTAAAATTGTTGACAAATTTAACATGTAATAAAAAATGATGGCATGATATAATTCACATATAAGATGACTGGCTAACCAGGGTGGCATTGCAAAATTCACATATATGATGCCTGGCTAGACAAGATGGCATTGCATGATTCACATATACGATAAAGAAACTAAACAGATGGCATTGACACAAAGCATGTCTAAACTAAGCAGATGACATCTTTAATGTATACAGTAAGCAATGCAAGGCACCATATGCATGATATTACCAACATCAGCATGCCAAGTTAGAGCGAAGAACTCATGGGGTAAATAGGAGTGGTCTTCTCCTTCTGAATCCCCCTCAGAACAGTTATCTTCCTATTGATTACGATCTGAAATGGGTGGAGGGGGGCTGCCTTTGCACCCACCATGGAACGACGTCTGCATGAAATTTTATTGCCATGCAAGGCTCGTCTCTTTTGCTCTACATGATCAGTTCCATTGTGTACAATAATTGGCATGCATAGGAATAAAACATAGTGAGATTATGTAAGGAGTGCATGCACAAATCTAGAGTGATGGTAGCAAACAGTGGATAGACCCAAAACCAATGATAGCAGGCTGATAATAGCTTTAGTTAAAAAATACAGATAATGGCTCCTTTAATGTTTGTTTGCACCCAACATGAAACTCATAGTAGACACCGGAGATTAACCAGATAGTAGACAAATAGTACTGATTGTTGCCCCAATATGTACCCCACAACCATTTAAAAACTCAAGTTTCAGCATTAGTTTGGACCTGACTCGGAGTCTAATAGGTGAACACGATGATAATGTAGCATGTCATCATATTAAGCGATGCATAACGTAAGCAGACACGGAAGAGTGCGACCTCTCTTGCGGACCCGTGTAGTCCTCAAGGTCATCTGCTCAGTTGATGATGGTAATGCAGTTGTCGTGGCTGCCGGTGGCGGGGAAGAAGATCTGAGGCGGCGAAAGACAGTCTGGAGAGCGGAACCCTGCTGTGGTGAACCCTTCCATCGTTGGAGCAGCTGAGCTGGGGTGGAACACAGTGCCGCAGGAGCAGGACAAACCACGCAAGGTTTTCTTTGACACATATCTGTAACAGAAGTAATTGAGTAAGGGATTGTTTGAATTTGAGGATTCTAACAATGCAGGGATAGGAAATAGACAGGAATAGGATAGGAATGCATGTGCAAAACAGAGAATTTAAAAACACAGGATTTCTGCCAATCTGGGTGTTTGATTCACAACAACTGGAAGATCACAGGATGCAAAAAAGCATGGTGAGATTAAGTCAAACCACAAGAAAATGTACGGTTATAATGCTATTATGCTACTATCTCTTAGTCTTGTGCTTGATGAATAGGAATATGAAAAGGAGGAGAAGTGAAAATTAGAATTCCTATGGTTTTTCTTTCAAGGAGACACTAAAGGAACAAATCCTACAGTTTTCCTTTGCTCCATTCCTTTGCACCAAATTCATGAAAAGTAGTACCATAGGAAACTTTCTAATTCCTATGTTTTTCATTCACTTTTCCTTTCAAGCACTGGCGATTCTAGTAGGCAGGCTTGAGCAAGGAAAATCCTACACTAAAAAAAGTTTTTGTGCTACTTCTATTACTTTGGACCCAGGCCACTGCCATACTAGCTCAACTCCCAGGCCCATCAACAAATGCACGGCTCAAACGCGCAAGAGAGTCCATCACGGATAGCTAAGTTGCCTGGTACCTCACTGCTTGTCATATAGTAGGATAAAATAATCGTATTTCCCGTTACTACGAGTGCTCAGTGGACAATATATATAACATGTAGAGTAAAAAAGAGATGCAACAAGTGTACAACCTCTTTGGCGAAGCCATGTCGATCTCAGCGTGATTGGGTTGGCCGGTGAGGATGCTCCGGCTGACTTGGCTATCGGAGGAGGGGAGGAAGATCTTAGGCGTCTGGAGATGGAGCCCGAGGTACTGCTCCGCTGTGATGAAGGGTTTCGTCGTTGGAGCAGCTCCGATGAGTTGTACGACGCCGAGGCTGAAGCATGACAAGAGAGGCAACGAACAACATTAACCTGAGTGGAATTCTAATAGCATCTCCAATACATGACATAAAATACATAACCACAAAGTGCTAGATGTAAAATACATCAGCTGCTCATCTCTGAACTTAACTGTCGAAACTAAACTTAACTGTCGAAATTAAACTTAACTGTCGAAACTGAATTTTGCTGTCGAAACTGAATTTTGCTGTCGAAACTGAACGCACTAGCAAGGTGAGGCTACACATCAATCGACTGACTTTTTCATCTCTGGTCAGTAAATTTTGCAGCTGTTGGATACGAAATCAAGGGCCTACGGTTCATCTTCAACCTCCACCCCCTGAGCCGCCAGCCACCACCGGCCAAACAGCAGCCCCCCGCCGCCCGCGGCCGGCGGTGTGCCGCCCCGCCCGCCCCGAACACACTCCCCACCGCCGGTCCGCCGCCGCCCCGGCCATCCCTCTAGGCCCCCCCGTGTCGAGCTTTTTCTCCGGTGATCCCCACGCCACTGCCCCGCCAACGCCCCGCCACCGTCGGCGACCACCACCCCCATCCTGAACCCT
>NC_041393.1:153246329-153263825 GCF_002162155.2 Triticum dicoccoides | reverse complement strand
CAAAAGTCGATTCAGTCGACTGAAGTGTAGCTAAATCGGAGCAGCATTGCAAGCAAGAGCAAGAGCGAGAGCAGCAGCGTGAGCAAGAGCAGACCAGGAAGGGGACCGAGAGCAAGAGCAGAGCAGCAGCGCGAGCGAGAGCTAAAGCAGCAGTAGCTCCTACTGATGTGGACGTTGCCGTCGAGGGAGCGACGCTGTGGAGGAAGTGGCCGGCGACGCCGCCGTGGATGGAGCCGTGCCGTGTCGGCTCGGGATCGAGCGCTGGCAGCACCGTGAGATCGAATCAAGAAGAAAATGCGGCGATTAGTGTACAACCTCTTTGGTGGCGCCGATTAGGCCGCAGCTTCATCCGAGGAAATGGTGATGATGATGCTCTTCCGGTGGTGCAGGTGAAGACGGCGGTGTGGGAATGGAGGTGGCGCGAAAGACGAGGGGAACATCGGGGCAGCTCCTTGGAGGTGGAGGACAAGGTGGCTGAACCGGCAGGATGATGAGATCGACGACGGATCCTCATCCGGTATGGTGGATGAGGGACGTCGAGGTGTTGATGTGGATGACGTCATCGGGGAAGAGGCTCCGGCTGGGTGGTGGACGGAGCAGGGTGTGGGGTTTCGTTGCAGGTTTTCGCGGCCTCGGTGTACGAATGGGTGGGCGGATGGGATGGCAGTGGGGAACCATGGCTTAGAGACGCGCTTGTCCAAAATGTGGGGCAAGTTACGAAAGTACCCCCACCGTTTTGAGGTGGTCCTTTCGGTTCAGGGGTACCACGGGCATTTCGCGTGTCGGGATTTCACAGGAGGTGGGAGTTTTCGCCCGCATTGTAATTTCGGAATAGCAAGGCGCGGGTTGAGATGGAGGGAGTTGTCGGAGCACAACGAGACAAAGATATATCTTAAATATTTCGGGCTAACAAGGCACGGGTTGAAGAGGCGGGAGTTTCGCAGCACGATAGACAGAGACGCTAGCTTGAATTTTTGGCATAACAAGGCGTGGCTTGAAATTTCAAAAGAACAAGCTTAACGTGTACCCAAAAAAAGGCAATTTGCACCTCAACACGCACAACACACACACAAACACCATTTAGACTAGAGTAAGGTACACGTGCATTGCACGCATGAGATTTGGCAACCAAATTATGAATAAATACCACATTATAGCATGCAAGCTTTGAGTCATATATGCATGATGTAGATGTTCGTTTAATTCTTATAGTTCATTTCATTCAAAATCATCTAGTTTTTATAAGAAACCTAATCTATTTTAAGATTCATGGAATTGTGCGTTGTAAGACATAAAGTAAAAACAAATAATGGCAAATCATGTAGAAAAACATTTGGGCAATTCTGATACGGAAGATTCTAGAACAAATAAGAAGTACTTGTGTTTTGATGTTTGTGCATTATGCTTAAGTTCAACCATGGAGTCTTCTAGATTATACATGTGGCGAAATCTGGTGGAATCTAGATGATATCCAACGGCCAGTAGTGCTCAAATTTGCCATCTTTGGACCTTCGGATTCGCCTCATCCAACGACCATCTTTCAGAGTTAAAGTTACCCGCACACAATATAAAAAAATATAAAATACAATATATATATAGGGGTGTAGATATAGATATGTGATGCGAAAGCCGCCCATCATCTCCAATTAGAATAGCGTGTCCATGCACGGATGCAACATGGCCAAATGATGTCTACCATCGGTATCTCAAATTCAAATCAGTGTGACCTTGTTCAATGTGTATACATTAAACATGCTCGTTTCCAAATCACACCGCGCAGATCTCCGTTATATTCATGCATGCATGGGTTTCAAACATCGGGATCTCTTATTCAAATATTTGAATTCAACTTTACATTGATTATGACCTCACCTATTCTTTTACACCCACACAGTAGTCTTCTCTTTATAATTGTACCACTAACTTTCTCTCGTGCATGCATGCACACACACTACCAGTCGGCATTATCCATGGCACGCATACAATCTTTTTCTTCAGGTCGGTATCCCATGAAGGCACACACCCACACACATCCCCCTCTCCATCATATCGGGCATTCTTTATCTCTCACGCGTGCATGCGCAAGGATCGATGTTCCTCTATGTATGTGTGTATATAGCTAGGTCTTTCATAGTTTTCCACACAAACCGATCAATCGATATATCCAGTGAGGTTTCACCCTCTTTCCCACGTCCACATCGATCAATCTATAGCTCTCTATATAGGATTAACATATACTCCCTCCGTTCCTAAATATAAGGTGTATTATTTTTTCAAAAAGTCAAACTTCTCTAAGTTTGACCAAGTTTTTAGACAAAAATATCAGTGTCTTGAATACCAAATCATTGTCACTAGCTTCACCATGAAATATATTTTGATATTTTACATGTTCAATATTGTAAATCCTTATAGATTTTGCTATAAAGTTGGTCAAACATAGACAATGTTTGACTTTCTGAAAAACTAATACACCTTACATTAAGGAACGGAGGGAGTATAGCTAATACACCCACATTAATTATATATCCAATGTCCCCCTCTCATCATCCATGCCTTCCGCTTCATCTCTCAGACGCATGCACAATGGGGAAGACAGGGGGCAGTAAGGGCCCTGCCCCCCATAACATCACTATATATCGATGCTAATATGAATGTGATCATTAGACAATTGCTGCTAAAAATGGTTTAAGTTCATTAATTGACCCTCCTCGTAAAGGATTAGCAATGCTTGCCCCCTAGCTCATTTATTTTCCATGGCTCTGCCACTGCGTGCAACAGCGCACGTGTTCGCCCCGTCTCTCTAAATATCGATCTCGCACTTGTGCATTACTTCATAGTCTCCCTCCACTTGGCCCCTCGCACCTTCTTCTAGCCCCCCACCGGATTTTGCCACATGTACAATCTAGCAGACTCCATGGTTGAACTTAAGCATAATGCACAAACCTCAAAACAACAGTGGTTCTCTTTTGTTCTAGAATCTTCCGTATCATAACTGCCCAAACTTTTTTTCTAGTTAAATTGCCATTATTTGTTTTTACTTTATGCTTTACAATGCACAATTCCATGAATCATAAAATAGATTAAGGGCTTCTTTGATTCAAAGGATTCTCAAAGGAATTTTGGAGGATTCTAATCATTAGGAATTTTTCCTATCTTGGTTGTTTGATTCGTAGGACTGTAAACCATAGGAATTTTTCCGTCTGATTCATTTGCACTAGATTTCATAGGAAACATCCCATCCAATCAAACCTCTTTGAAAGAATTCTGCGTTTTTTCTATGCACAATCAAACACTCGTACAATCCTGCAGGATGCAAGACGACATTCCACTATAATCCCATGTTTTTCCTATTCCCGCGTTCTTAGCTCTTTTATAAAAACTAATTGATTTTGAATGAGATGAACTATAAGAATTAAACGAAGGGCTACATCAGGCATATATGACTCAGAGATTACATGCTATAGTGTGGTATTTATTCATAATTTGGTTGCAAAATCTGATGCGTGCAATGCACGTGTGTCTTACTAGTACTTCGAGTATGTGCAAAACACGTAAATTAGAATACCAATGGCACGCTACACAGTGTCTCTCTTATAGTTCATGAAGCCACGTGGCACATGTGGAGGCGTTGTCGCGACCTCCTTGCGTGGATTGATCACAGTGACGTGCTGCTGGTTCCAAAAGAATGTACTCGTCCTCCCTGAGCCATACTGGCGGTACAAGCACGAAGCGAAGATGTGCACGCACGCCACGCACGCACTCATTCCCTCGCACGCACACGCGGGTACATGGGTGGACACAATTTTGTACCAAGATCCACCCCATGTGATAATTTGACACGTGTAAAGTCGTTCACTTCATTGATGGTCAATTAATACAGCGCATGCAAATTGAGTTGACGTGAGGGCGGAAGAAAGACATTATTACTCCACTGCGCGGATGCGAGTAGTTAAATCGTGGGTTGCTAGTAGTACTTCCATTGGTCTCTTCGTATTTTGTGCCAATTTTCGACAGTAACATAATATTTACGCATTTGAGCAGTGTAGTACTTGAAATTTATGTTCCGCTAAACTCATTGGGAGTCGTTTCGGGCCTCGAAACCAAAACCATCAATTAATCTTTACCTTTTTCCCATCACATTCGAAAGCCTGCTCACACCTACTAGTACGTACCAAACTTGAACGTGTTACCGTACGATGTTCATCCAACGGCCGTAGTGCTTCTTCAACCTCTGGTCTTCTTGCTCCAGCCGCCCAAACCAGCCCCGCTCGTGTCGCGTGCTCCTGCCTCCCGTGGCCGGCTGTGATGCCATGGAGGCCTCACCGCCCCCTACTACTCCCACCGCTAGCCAGGCCATCCCTCTACTCACCCACACCCCCTCTTATTCTGCAGCGACGGCAGCCTCACACCGCAGCGAACCAGTGAACCCTCGTACTCCTCTACGCGTGGACATCCACTGCCACGTCTTCCCCGGCTCCGCTTCGTCCCCTTCCTAGGCCTTGCCGTCGTCCACCACCATGGTGCTCTTGGCGCGGCGTGGTCAACGTGGTCAAGGAACGGCTTCCGTCGGACGTGGACTGTACGTTGAGAGGCTGACAGCTGGGTCCATGGCCGCAGCAAGGAAGTTCCTCCTTATTACGTGCAAAATAATTATTCCTCCACCTGACAGTGGGGACCCACCGGACGGGCCACCGTATTTCGCAAAAAAACGTTTCCCCCCTGACTACTGGGACCCACCAGCTACATCTTCGCATGCAAGGAAGTGCGTCCGGGCAAAATAACAATTTGCCCCCCTGACTGCTGGGACCCACCAGCTACACCTTCGCACACAAGGAAGTGCGTCCGGGCAAAAAAAACGATTCGCCCCCCTGACTGACGGGACCCACCGGCTACATCTTCACACGCAAGGAAGTGCGTCCGGGTAAAAAAACGATTCGCCCCCCTGACTGCTGGGACCCACCAGCTACATCTTCGCACGCAAGGAAGTGCCTGACAGTCGGGACCCACCTGGTCGAAGCGTACGTAGTGTTGCCATTCTGGTCGCGAACTTGTATGTACATATATACTGGTGGATGTAGAGGCGCGCACGTGTCGTAGTAGAGGCGCGCACGTAGCATGTACACGTACGTACAACGACCAGATTGCAAGAAAGAAAATACGGCCACGTATGTGTACATATGGGCGGGGTCTCGAACGCCTACTCGCGCATACGTATGGCCAGGGCTCGTGTACATGGCTGCGTCGGAACAGAGAAACAGCGTCGTCGTCGTGTTCATGGGGAGGCAATGGAATGCGTCATGTTCATGGGGAGGCAACGGTATGCGTCGTTTTCATCGGGAGGCAACGGAACGCGTGGGAGCCAACCGGCTGGGTCGGAACGGAATGCGTAGTCGTGTTCATCAGGAGGGCTTGGACGGAACAGGCGATGGAAACGAGGCCTGGCATATCGCAAAACGGAGGAAACGGACCTCCTATGTTCAGAACGGGGTCCTGTTGATCAGGAGGGGTGTGGCGTACCGCAAAACGGAGGAAATGGACCTCCTACGGTCGAAACGGGGGTCCTGTTGATCGAGACGGGTGTGGCGTACCGCAAAACGGATGAAACGGACCTCTTACGATCGAAATGGGGGTCCTGTTGATCGGGAGGGGTGTGGCGTACTGATGCGTCCATTTTGCATCATGCTTTTATATCAATATTTGTTGCATTATGGGTTGTTATTACACATTATATCTCAATACTTATGGCTATTCTCTCTTATTTTACAAGGTTCACCATGAAGAGGGGGAATGCCGGCAGCAGGAATTCTGGCTGGAAAAGGAGCAAACATTGGAAACCTATTTTGCACAACTCCAAAAGTCTTGAAACTCCACGAAACAACTTTTTGGATTTAATAAGAATTTATGAGCGAAAAAAATAGGCCAGGGGGCCCATACCCTGTCCAGGAGACAGGGGGCGCCCCCCCTATAGGGCGCGACCCCCTATCTCCTGGGCCCCCTGGTGGGCCTCCGGCATCCATCTTCTGCTATATCATCACTTTTACCCTGGAAAAAATCGTGGGCAAGCTTACGGGACGAAACTGCGCCGCCACGAGGCGGAACCTTGGCGGAATCAATCTAGGGCTCTGGTGGAGCTGTTCTGCCGGGGACACTTCCCTCCGGGAGGGGGAAATCATCACCAACGATCCTCTCATCGGGAGGGGGTCAATCTCCATCAACATCTTCACCAGCACCATCTCCTCTCAAAACCCTAGTTCATCTCTTGTATCCAATCTTGTATCAAAACCACAAATTGGTACTTGTGGGTTGCTAGTAGTGTTGATTACTCCTTGTAGTTGATGCTAATTGGTTTACTTGGTGGAAGATCATATGTTCAGATCCTTTATGCATATTAGTACTTCTTTGATTATGAACATGAATATGCTTTGTGAGTAGTTACGTTTGTTCCTGAGGACATGGGTGAAGTCTTGCTATTGGTAGTCGTGTGAATTTGGTATTCATTCGATATTTTGATGAGATGTATGTTGTCTTTCCTCTAGTGGTGTTATGTGAACATCGACTACATGACACTTCACCATTATTTGGGCCTAGAGGAAGGCATGGGGAAGTAATAAGTAGATGATGGGTTGCTAGAGTGACAGAAGCTTAAGCCCTAGTTTATGCGTTGCTTCGTTAGGGGTTGATATGGGCCCATATGTTTAATGTTGTGGTTAGGTTTACCTTAATACTCCTTTTTGTAGTTGCGGATGCTTGCAATAGGGGTTAATCATAAGTGGGATGCTTGTCCAAGTTAGGGCAGTAACCAAGTGCCGGTCCACCCACATATCAAATTATCAAAGTACCGAACGTGAATCTTATGAACGTGATGAAAACTAGCTTGACGATAATTCCCAATGTGTCCTCGGGAGCTCCTTCTTCATTATTAGAATTTGTCCAGGCTTATCCTTTGCTACATAAAGGATTGGGACACCTTGCTGCACTTTATTTACTTTATTTACTTTTTGCTCGTTACTATTTATCTTATTACAAAATAATCTATTACCTACAATTTCAGTGCTTGCAGAGAAAACCTTACTGAAAACCGCTTATCATTTCCTTCTGCTCCTCGTTGGGTTCGACACTCTTACTTATCAAAAGGACTACGATAGATCCCCTACACTTGTGGGTCATCAAGACTCTTTTCTGGCGCCGTCGCCGGGGAGTGTAGCGCTTTTGGTGAGTGAACTTGGTAAGGAAACATTTATATAGTGTGCTGAAATTTTCTGTTACTTGTCACTATGGAAACTAATCCTTTGAGGGGCTTGTTTGGGGTATCTTCACCCCAACCAGAAGATCAAAGAGATGCTCCTCAACCTACTGAACTTTATGAAAATATTCACTTTGAGATTCCTTCGGGTATGATAGAAAAACTGCTAGCTAATCCTTTTGCAGGAGATGGAACATTGCATCCCGATTTACACCTTATCTTTGTTGATGAAGTTTGTGGATTATTTAAGCTTGCAGGTATTCCCGATGATGTTGTCAAAAGGAAGGTCTTTCCTTTATCTTTGAAGGGAGATGCAATGACATGGTATAAGCTATGTGAGGATACGAGATCTTGGAATTATAAGCGATTGAAGTTGGAATTTCACCAGAAGTTTTATCCTATGCATCTTGTTCATCATGATCGTAATTACATATATAATTTCTGGCCTCACGAAGGATAAAGCATCGCTCAATCTTGGGGGAGGCTTAAGTCAATGTTGTATTCATGCCCCAATCATGAGCTCTCTCGGGAAATGATTATTCAGAATTTTTATGCTCGGCTTTCTCTCAATAATCGCAACCTGCTCGATACTTCCTGTGCTGGTTCTTATATGCTGAAGACTATTGATTTCAAATTGGATTTATTGGAAAGAATTAAACGCAACTCTGAAGATTGGGGTTCCGACGATGGTAAGGAGTAAGGTATGACACCTAAGTTCGATTGTGTTAAATCTTTTATGGATACCGATGCTTTCCGTGGATTTAGCTCTAAGTATGGACTTGACTCTGAGATAGTAGCTACTTTTTGTGAATCTTTTGCTACTCACGTTGATCTCCCTAAAGAGAAGTGGTTTAAATATAATCCTTCTGTTGAAGTGAAAGTAGTTGCACCTAGTACAGTTGAAGAAAAGACTATTACATATAGTGATCCTATTGTTCCTACTGCTTATGTTGAAAAACCTCCTTTTCCTGTTAGGATAAAAGATCACGCTAAAGCTTCGACTGTTGTTCGTAAGAGTAATACTATGACCTATACAACTCCTGAACAAATTAATGTTGAACCTAGTGTTGCTATGGTTAAAGATCTTTTGGATGAGGATTTAGATGGGCATGTTATTTCTTTCTTGGGTGAGACTGCTAATATTGCTAGACCTGATACTAAGACACGTAGTCCTGTTGTAGGCAAGCCTGTTATTTCTGTTAAAATAGGAGATCATTGTTATCATGGCTTATGTGATATGGGTGCTAGTGCTAGTGCGATACCTTATGATCTTTACAAAGAAATTATGCACGATATTGCACCTGTTGAATTAGAAGACATTGATGTTACTATTAAGCTTGCTAATAGGGATACCATTAAACCTATGGGGATTGTTAGAGATGTTGAAGTTTTGTGTGGGAAGGTTAAATACCCTGCCGATTTTCTTGTTCTTGCTTCCCCGCAAGATGATTTTTGTCCCATTATTTTTGGTAGACCCTTCTTGATACAGCTAGTGCTAAGATTAATTGTGAAAGGAATATTGTCAGTGTTGGCATAGATGGTATGTCTCATGAGTTTAATTTTGCCAAGTTTAGTAGATAACCTCGTGAAAGGGAACCATCTAGTAAGGATGAAATTATTGGTCTTGCTTCCATTGTTGTTCCTCCAACTGATCCGTTAGAACAATATTTCCTAGACCATGAAAACGATATGTTTATGAAGGAAAGGGAAGAAATAGATGAAGTGTTCCTTAAACAGGAACCTATGCTGAAACATAACCTTCCCGTTGAAATTCTTGGGGATCCCCCTCCACCCAAGGGTGATCCCGTGTTTGAACTCAAACCATTACCTGATAATGTTAAGTATGCTTATGTTGATGAAAAAGAAATATATCCTGTTATTATTAGTGCTAACCTTTCAGAGAAAGAAGAAGAAAGATTATTGAAAACTCTGAAGAAACACCGAGCCGCTATTGGATATACTCTGGATGATCTTAAGGGCATTAGTCCCACATTATGTCAACACCAAATTTCAATGGAGAAAGATGCCAAACCAGTTAGAGATCCTCAAAGACGATTAAATCCCAAAATGAAGGAAGTGGTAAGAAAGGAGATTTTAAAGCTCCTTGAGGCAGGTATTATTTATCCCGTTGCTGATAGTGAATGGGTAAGCCCTGTCCATTGTGTCCCTAAAAAGGGAGGTATTACCGGTGTCCCTAATGATAAAGATGAATTGATCCCACAAAGAATTATTGCAGGCTATAGGATGGTAATTGATTTTCGTAAGTTAAATAAAGCTACTAAGAAAGATCATTACCCTTTACCTTTTATTGATCAAATGCTAGAAAGGCTATCCAAACACACACATTTTTGCTTTCTAGATGGTTATTTTGGCTTCTCTCAAATACCTGTGTCAGCGAAGGATCAATCTAAAACTACTTTTACTTGCCTTTTTGGTACTTTTGCTTATAGACGTATGGCTTTGGGTTTATGTAATGCACCTGCTACCTTTCAAAGATGCATGATGGCTATATTCTCTGATTTTTGTGAAAAGATTTGTGAGGTATTCATGGATGACTTCTCCGTCTATGGATCCTCTTTTGATTATTGTTTGAGCAACCTTGATCGAGTTTTGCAGAGATGCGAAGACACTAGTCTCATCCTGAATTGGGAAAAGTGTCACTTTATGGTTAATGAAGGCATTGTCTTGGGGCACAAGATCTCCGAGAGAGGTATTGAAGTTGATAAAGCCAAAGTTGATGCTATTGAAAAGATGCCATGTCCCATGGACATAAAAGGTATAAGAAGTTTCCTTGGTCACGCCGGCTTTTATAGGAGGTTCATTAAGGACTTTTCTAAAATCTCTAGGCCTCTGACTAATTTATTGCAAAAAGATATTCCTTTTGTCTTTGATGATGATTGTGTAGAAGCATTTGAAACACTTAAGAAAGCCTTGATCACTGCACCTATTGTTCAGCCACCTGATTGGAATTTACCTTTTGAAATTATGTGCGATGCTAGTGATTATGATGTAGGTGTTGTTTTAGGGCAAAGAGTCAATAAGAAATTGAATGTTATCCAGTATGCTAGTAAGACTCTTGATACTACCCATAGAAATTATGCTACTACTGAAAAAGAGTTCTTAGCAGTTGTGTTTGCATGTGATAAGTTTAGACCTTATATTGTTGATTCCAAAGTTACTATTCACACTGATCATGCTGCTATTAAATATCTTATGGAAAAGAAAGATGCTAAGCCTAGACTCATTAGATGGGTTCTCTTGCTCCAAGAATTTGACTTGCATATTATTGATAGAAAGGGAGCTGAGAACCCCGTTGCAGACAACTTGTCTAGGCTAGAGAATGTTCTTGATGACCCACTGCCTATTAATGATAGCTTTCCTGATGAACAATTAGCGGTCGTCAATGCTTCTCGTACTGCTCCTTGGTATGCTGACTATGCTAATTACATTGTTGCTAAATATATACCGCCTAGTTTCACATACCATCAAAAGAAAAAGTTCTTTTATGATTTAAGACATTACTTCTGGGATGATCCATACCTTTATAAAGAAGGAGTAGATGGTGTTATTAGACGTTGTGTGCCTGAGCATGAACAGGAACAGATCCTACGCAAGTGTCACTCTGAATCCTATGGAGGACACCACGCTGGAGATAGAACTACACACAAGGTACTACAATCTGGTTTTTATTGGCCTACTCTCTTCAAAGATGCTCGTAAGTTTATCTTATCTTGTGATGAATGTCAAAGAATAGGTAACATTAGTAGACGTCAAGAAATGCCTATGAATTATTCTCTTGTTATTGAACCATTTGATGTTTGGGGCTTTGATTATATGGGACCTTTTCCTGCCTCTAATGGTTATACACATATTTTAGTTGTTGTTGATTACGTTACTAGGTGGGTAGAAGCTATTCCAACTAGTAGTGATGATCATAATACTTCTATTAAAATGCTTAAAGAAGTTATTTTTCGAGGTTTGGAGTCCCTAGATATCTTATGACTGATGGTGGCTCACACTTTATTGATGGTGCTTTCCGTAAGATGCTCGCTAAGTATGATGTCAATCATAGAATCGCATCTCCTTATCACCCGCAGTCTAGTGGTCAAGTAGAGTTGAGCAATAGAGAGCTCAAATTAATTTTGCTAAAGACTGTGAATAGATCTAGAAAGAATTGGTCCAAAAAACTTGATGATGCATTATGGGCCTATAGAACTGCATACAAAAATCCTATGGGTATGTCACCATATAATATGGTTTATGGAAAAGCATGTCATTTACCTCTTGAACTTGAACATAAAGCATATTGGACTATTAAGGAGCTCAATTATGATTTCAAACTTGCCGGTGAGAAGAGGTTGTTTGATATTAGCTCACTTGATGAATGGAGAACCCAAGCATATGAGAATGCCAAGCTTTTCAAAGAAAAAGTCAAACGCTGGCATGATAAGAGGATACAAAAGCAGGAGTTTAACGTACGAGATTATGTGTTATTATTCAACTCTCTCATTTAAGATTTTTTGCAGGAAAACTTCTCTCAAAATGGGAAGGTCCCTACGTTCTCGAGGAGGTCTATCATTCTGGTGCTATAAAAATCAACAACTTCAAAGGCACAAATCCTAGGGTGGTAAACGGTCAAAGAATTAAACATTATATTTCAGGTAATCCTATCAATGTTGAAACTAATATTATTGAAACCATAACCCCTGAGGAATACATAAGAAACACTTTCCAGAATGTTCCAGACTCCGAAAAGGCATAGGTACGTGGTACGGTAAGTAAACCGACTCCAAAACAACTCAAATGGCAATTTTTATCAGTTTTGGATTATTTAAGAAGTTTAGGAAGAAAGAAGTAGTCCGAAAGGGACATGAGACTCCCACGAGAGAGGAGCCCCCCCTGTAGGGCGTGCCCCCTGTCTCGTGGGCACCTCGTGTGCCTCCCGGACTCCGTTTTCTTGTATGTTACATTTTTTGGTCGGTAAAAATTCATTATATATACTCCCGAAGGTTTTGACCATCGTATCACGCAAATATCCTCTGTTTTCGTTTCGAGCTGTTTCTGTTTCAGATTTAGAGCACCATGACTTCTCCCTCCTCCAACAACGAAGACAAGGATGCTTGGCTATTGAAGATAGAGTTGAAAAGAGAGGAACCAGAAGAGATCAACAAGGATGAAGGGATCAAGAAGGCCATGGAGGTTCAAGCTCCGGTGGTGAAAGAAGAAGACATCCCTCAACCTTTACCTAACCTTTTCACTCCAACAGAGATTGAAGCCTTCAAGATGATTGAGTTAGCCCGCATACAGAACAAGCACCTCGCACAGGAGAATATTTTATTGAAGGATCATATTGCTGGGCTCAAGGGCATTATCCGCAAGTTGGAGGAGCTTTTACGCTCGATGTGCGATTATCCACCGTCATCATCACCACCTCCATCACCTCCGAGGAAATAATCACATGGGTATGGGCACTCCCCTTGGCAACTGCCAAGCTTGGGGGAGGTGCCCCGGTAACGTATCACCATCACACTCCTATCTTTACTGCTTTATTTAGTTCGATCCTTTTAGTAGTATTTTGATCTAGTAGTTTGAAGTTTTCGATATCAAGTAGTTTTGAGTTTTGCATTTTGATCTCTTTATGTAATCGAGTCCGTGTGCTATCTATAATAAAGATTAGTGTTGAGTCAAGGGCTTTGCTATGTTGCTATGATCTTGAGAAAGTAGAAAGAACAAAAGAGTTCATATTGACCTTATGGATAGTGATAACTTCACACATAGAAAGTATGAGGCATAAAAATTGTTGAGAGTTGATGAACGTAGCCTTGGTCATCGTTGCAATTAATAGGAAGTGATAAGGAAAGAGGGGTTCACATATAAATATATTATCTTGGACATCTTTTATGATTGTGAAGCACTCATTAAGTATGACATGCTAAAAGAGTTGATGTTGGATAAGGAAGACAACGTAATGGTTTATGTTTTCCGACATCTCAGTTAAAGTATATTGTCATTGACCTTCCAAACATGTTGAGCTTGCCTTTCCCCCTCTTGCTAGCCAAATTCCTTGCACCAAGTAGAGATACTACTTGTGCTTCCAAATATCCTTAAACCCAGTTTTCCCATGAGAGTTCACCATACCTACCTATGGATTGAGTAAGATCCTTCAAGTAAGTTGTCATTGGTTCTAGCAATAAAAATTGCTCTCTAAATATGTATGACTTATTAGTGCAAAGAAAATAAACTTTGTACGAACTTGTTGTGGAAGTAATAAAAGCGATGGACTGCATAATAAAGGTCCACATACAAGGGGCAATATAAAGTGACGTTCTTTTGCACTAAGATTTTATGCATCAATCCTAAATGAGCATGACAACCTCTACTTCCCTCTGCGAAGGGCGTATCTTTTACTTTATGTTTTTACTTTATGCTTGAGTCAAGGTGATGCTCACCTTTCCCTTTTTATTTTTATCCTTTGGCAAGCTCCTCGTGTTTGAAAGATCATGACACATATATCCAATTGGATGTAAGTTGGCATAGGCTATTATTGTTGACATCACCTAAAGGTGAATACATTGGGAGGCAACACAATAAGCCCCTATCTTTCTCAGTGTACGGCTGAAACTCTATAACCACAAGTATTGCGTGAGTGTTAGCAATTATGGGAGACTACGAGATAGTTGAGTATGTGAGCTTGTTGGAAAACTCTATTATTGACTCTTTCTTATGTTACGATAAATTGCAATTGCTTCAATGACTGAGATTATAGTTTGTTAGTTCCCAATGAAGTTTTTGAACCATACTTGACATTGTGAATTGCTTATTACTTGAGCATAAGAAATCATATGACAAAATCTATATATGTTGCTGTTATTAGAATGATCATGATGCCCTCATGTCCGTATTTCATTTTTATCGACACCTCTATCTCTAAACATGTGGACATATTTTTCGATTTCGGCTTTCGCTTGAGGACAAGCGAGGTCTAAGCTTGGGGGAGTTGATACGTCCATTTTGCATCATGCTTTTATATCAATATTTATTGCATTATGGGCTGTTATTACACATTATATCTCAATACTTATGGCTATTCTCTTTTATTTTACAAGGTTTACCATGAAGAGGGGGAATGCTGGCAACTGGAATTCTGGTTGGAAAAGGAGCAAACATTGGAAACCTATTATGCACAACTTCAAAAGTCCTGAAACTCCACGAAACAACTTTTTGGATTTAATAAGAATTTGTGAGAGAAAGAAATAGGCCAGGGGGCCCACACCCTGTCCAGGAGACAGGGGGCGCCTCCCCTATAGGGCGCGGCCCCCTATCTCCTGGGCCCCCTGGTGGGCCTCTGGTGTCCATCTTCTGCTATATCATCACTTTTACCCTGAAAAAAATCGTGGGCAAGCTTATGGGACGAAACTCCGTTGCCACGAGGCAGAACCTTGGCGGAATCAATCTAGGGCTCTGGCGGAGCTGTTCTGCCGGGGACACTTCCCTCCGGGAGGGGGAAATCATCACCAACGTCATCACCAACGATCCTCTCATCGGGAGGGGGTCAATCTCCATCAACATCTTCACCAGCACCATCTCCTCTCAAAACCCTAGTTCATCTCTTGTATCCAATCTTGTATCAAAACCACAAATTGGTATCTGTGGGTTGCTAGTAGTGTTGATTACTCCTTGTAGTTGATGCTAATTGGTTTACTTGGTGGAAGATCATATGTTCAGATCCTTTATGCATATTATTACTCCTCTGATTATGAACATGAATATGCTTTGTGAGTAGTTACGTTTGTTCCTGAGGACATGGATGAAGTCTTGCTATTAGTAGTCATGTGAATTTGGTATTTGTTTGATATTTTGATGAGATGTATGTTGTCTTTCCTCTAGTGGTGTTATGTGAATGTCGACTACATGACACTTCAACATTATTTGGGCCTAGAGGAAGACATGGGGAAGTAATAATTAGATGATGGGTTGCTAGAGTGACAGAAGCTTAAACCCTAGTTTATGCGTTGCTTCGTTAGGGGTTGATATGGGCCCATATGTTTAATGTTGTGGTTAGGTTTACCTTACTCCTTTTTGTAGTTGCGGATGCTTGCAATAGGGGTTAATCATAATTGGGATTCTTGTCCAAGTTAGGGCAATACCCAAGTGCCGGTCCACCCACATATCAAATTATCAAAGTACCGAACGTGAATCTTATGAACGTGATGAAAACTAGCTTGACGATAATTCCCAATGTGTCCTCGGGAGCTCCTTCTTCATTATTAGAATTTGTCCAGGCTTATCCTTTGCTACATAAAGGAATGGGCCACCTTGCTGCACTTTATTTACTTTATTTACTTTTTGCTCGTTACTATTTATCTTATCACAAAACTATCTATTACCTACAATTTCAGTGCTTGCAGAGAAAACCTTACTGAAAACCGCTTATCATTTCCTTCTGCTCCTCGTTGGGTTCGACCCTCTTACTTATTGAAAGGACTACGATAGATCCCCTACACTTGTGGGTCATCACGTACCGCAAAATGGACGAAACGATCCTCCTATGGTCGAAACGGGGGTCCTGTTGATCGGGAGGGGTGTGGCGTACCGCAAAACGGACGAAACGGACTTGTGTTGGAGCGCTACGGTCGAAACGGGGGTCTTGTTCATCGGGAGGGGTGTGGCGTACCACAAAACGGGACTCCACGGGATACTGTTCATCTCCACCGTCGACCTCCTCCAACCTCCACAGGCTACCGTCGACCTCCTCCAGCCTCCATGGGCTCCTGTTCATCCAGCCTCCACCGCGCGCTACTCCACCGGCTACTATTCAACCACCCCTCCATGGGCACCCCTCCACCGTCTACTGTTCATCCAGCCCTCCACACCACGGGGTCCTGTTCAACCATCCCTCCATGGGCACCCCTCCACCGTCTACTATTCATCTAGCCCTCCACACCACGGGGTCCTGTTCATCCAGAGGTAACGTCACCGCTCACTGTTCATCCAAACCCCCCCCCCTCCCGCAACGCTCACTGTTCATCCAATCGATCGGCTTCAGTTAGCAGCAGTAGCTAAGGAATCGCTCGATCGGGTTGAGTTAATAACCATCGATCGATCACTCGGGTTCAGTAACACGTAGCCTGCAGTGCAATCGCTCGGGTTCAGTTAGAGCCCAACGCCTCGCTCGGGTTCAGTTAGAGTCAATGCCTCGCACACACGCGCGTACGTGTATGAGAGAAACGTGCATCGCTCGGCCCCCGACCTCCCACCGTAACCGGGAACTCCCCGAAATTTTCCTCCCCCTCGCTTCTACCACGGTTTTTTCCGTCATGGACGGCCAAAAGAATGTCATGCAGCTGCGTCTCCAGCCCGCCCAGGACGAAAAGCCCATTTTCTGTCATGATTTTTTGTCATAGAAGTAGGAGCCCACCACATCTATGATGATACCGGGTTTTGTCACAATTATCGTCATAGAAGTGTCATATGTATGACAGAAAAAAATTCATTCGGCCCAAAATGTCACGGATGTGTCTTTTTTTTGTAGTGAGCGCGCTTTAAAATACGGCGCTCGTGCTATTTAGTAGCAGCGTGTGCTACTAAAACGCGCTGCTGAAAGGAACATAGCAATAGCACGTCATTTGTAAACCGCGCTACTGCTATAATTGCCATGACCTCACCGTCAAGCTAGTTATAGCAGTAGTGCCATATTACATAGCGCGCTACTGCTATTTATGTTAGCATCAGCGCCTTTCGATAAAACTCGCTACTGCTAAGTTCAGTCCACAAGTTTAGTCCCACCTCGCTCCGCGAACAGGGTGTTTACCACCTTAAATATGTTACTTCTCAAGCTATCACAACCTTTTGGTTTTCATTGAACTCTATGTGTAGAATTTGTGGCTGCAATATGAGTCTTCTCCGGTTTCTACCGGGAGAGGACTCTTATTGACAATTCAGATTGTACACAAAAAGATCATTGATGGCCAATGTATTTTTGCATTGATGGCTAATGTATTTTTGCATGCTTACACTTAGCAGTAGCGTTTTTTGTAGGAAGGCGGTACTGCTAGGGCATTTAGCAGCAGCGCGTTACCGAGATACACGCTACTGCTAAAGCCATCCTATCACTAGGCCGCCCCTCACTCTCCTCTCTCTGCTCCAACTCACTCTCCCCCACACCGGCCCTGTCGTCTGCTGCCACCGCATTGTCTCCCCTCCCCTCCTCCATCCCGCCGCCGGCCATCGCCCCTCCCTCCTCCATCCCGCTG